>NW_027167655.1:72500-421681 GCF_040954835.1 Lepisosteus oculatus | reverse complement strand
CCTCATGGTTTTCCTAAAAATCATTCGTTATGTTCCCTGGTGTTCCAAACTTAGTTTTAATCAATTTTAATTTGTTATTATGTTAAAAACAGGGTAATAAGTTTCTAATTGGACTATAAATAATGTCATATTGTCTGCTATAAAACTGATGTTTTCAACTCCATTGTAGAGATTCTATAATCAACTAATAGAGAATTTAAATAAAAAAGGGCATAAGAAGACATTACCAACAACGACCACAAGATGGAGATATTGTCCAAAGAGGCAAGAAGGGCAAAGCCGCGATAAGGTAAAATCATTTTTTGAAAGAGATTGCTGTCAGAATGCACACCGTCTTACCACTGCAACATGGGGAATAGAGGGAAATGAACACACGCTACGAATCGTCTCAATCACTCCCTAGAGTCGTAAGGCACATTGAAGGGTGCACCCCCATCATTAATCGTTGGGCCTCTGTAAAAGGAAAGCTGTTGAGCAGTCTTTGAAACAGCTCGGATGAAACACTTGATTGCTTCCATGTGCATCTGGAGCCCACTTCTTATTTTCACTTCACGCCGCCCAAAGCATTTCTAAAACAGGAGATTCGCGTTTGGGAATGCGCCCTGCCCTACAAATAAAACAGGTCTACGGGTCTGAAACCTGCTCCACGGAAAACAGTTCTGTTGCGCTTTTGATCAAATGGAGATTCGCTGTTCTTACTTTTTGATGACATAACACCCAAAGGGGCTACTTTGGAGCTGGATTCCAACCAGCATCCTAAAGTTTCTTAGCGGTATCCTTTACAGTCCTCTGTTCGGTCGACAAGGAACAGTAGGGGGCAGCTTTCCTCACACATACAGTGCAATGTACTGTAGTGTTCCCCTTCATTGAATTCGCAGTTCTGCATCAGACCTCTAACTCGTTTCCTTAGCTTGGATTTAAGCCACGAAGCAGGCTTCTACTGTATAAACGTCTAGAGGAATCACAAACTATTTGAGAGGCCACCATCCCAGGGGGAACTGACAAAGTCTATCCCTAAACACCTAGCGCAGTCTCTCGAGAGACTGTCAAAAATCGCTTTCTCTGTTTGCGTTGCAAGTAAGTGAAAACGCGGTCTCAAACCAGAGCTACTTGGCAGCAGCGGCACGTAAATACCATTACTGTTACTGCTCGATACCGACGTTAGCCTACTATACCATGTTCAGCCACCGCTAGAAAATGCACAGCTCTAGAACCGGAGCAAACGACAGGATGGCCAATGCCAAACGGGCACACGTGTCAGACATGGAGAGCGACGAGGATGGGATTTGAACCCATGTGTGCAGAGCACAATGGATTAGCAGTCCATCGCCTTAACCACTCAGCCACCTCGTCGACAGAAGTGGGCTGTCCGGACATGGGTTGGCGCGCTCCAGATGATCTTTTTCTTTTTTTTCCCTCGTACTCGAGGGTCATTTTCCTGTTCCACATGCGATTTCAACATTTTCCTTGGGAGATGTCAAGCCAGCAAGCCACTGCTGTGGTTCAATGGCCAGTGTGGAGATCAGTGGCCCTGTTGTACACAGAAAGCACATCGAGCTCCTTGGACATGAAAAGTTCCAGATAAAAGCCATTTGTCACCCTTTCTCTTGGTGTTGATGTTGCTATTGTATGTAAAGGTGGCAACTTGCTCAGCGAGCAGGCGGAGCACACACCGAATGCAGATGTGTCTGAGTGGTGTGTCCAAGTGGCTGCAAAAGGACAGTGCTCCTGGGGCGCCGTGGCTTAGTTGCTTAAAGCGCCTGCCTAGTGAACAGGAGACCCTGGCTCTGAATCCCAGCGGTGCCTTTTTTGTTCTGTCTTCTCAAACAGAACTGGTCATTATGGACAACCGCCTACGGCTAGACTTAATTAAATGCAAGCATTCATTTCCTGTCTTGAACGACTTGTTTTTCTTAAAATGGATGCAACTTGCAAAACATGAAATACAAACCTTGCTAATCAGCGCTCGCGGCTGGCAAAAAAAAAAGAGGTCAGCAATGTTTTTTTCTTTAACCTTAACCCTGCTAATGGAGAAGAGTTAAACGACCGAGTCTATGCAGCTTAAACGGTCCGCACGTCGGGTTCTTAGCTGAAAGGGTGGTAAATCACACTCACCCCAATCCTTAATCTTTTAAAGAGGATACAAAATTGAACCTAGTCGCCACATCACATACATCCTGTTCAACGATAAATAGGTAACATCTGTAGTGTGCTCTCTGAAGGCACTAGTTCTGTAGGATTTGGGATTTACTGAGACAATTATTCATTATAGCAGTAAATCACAAAGTTGATTCTTTTGATGGCTTTAGAATCCAACCATGCGACATAACTCAAACAACGCACACACACAGGTACTAATACACGAGGATACATTTATTAATACATAGAATATGCATGTAAACCTAACAGATCTTATCGAGAGGGTTATCAGAATACAAAAGGTATATATTCAGTCAGTTACAAAGAGTTACATATATCAAGAGGACATACGTTCAGTATATCATTCATTTAGACCGTTTCGTAAATGAACTTGGTTATAACTTCTACACTAGATACTCAAAACAAGTACATAACTCTTAGGAATTAAATTGATATCAACTGGTTGGGATAACAATTGAATTCTCGAGCTGTCATGCAGTGAAGTTGAATACTCATCCAATCTCTGGGGATTCAGATCTCCTGCGGGCACAAAGCAGTTGCAGGCTTGTTGCTGTCTAATCCGCGCTCTCTGGCTCTATGCCAGGCTTTGCTGTTCAGCTTGCGACGGTGCTCTGGTGATGTTGACCTTGGGGTTGTAGACCACTTGGATGAGGCTCTCTCTTGGAATCTTGCAGACCTTTAGGCGCCAATGGATGACCATTGATCATGATAGCCAGGCTTAGCTAAGTGCATCCCCATTTGGGAGCTGTACCTTATCAAAAGAAAACATCTTTAAATCAGTCTGCATGAATAGCTTCTCTGTTACTGCACCACAGAGATGAAGAGGGAGATGGGGCCTCATTTGGGAAAGCACAGCAACACTTAATTCTGTCTTATTAATAAGCCTCGCCGCTACAGTACGTACAGTTATAATTCAATCTGAATTAAAAACTACATGTCCCAGTTACCATGGTGGTGCTTGTGATCATTGCGTTTAACCAACGAAACAGGGCGAAAAATCAGTCACATGACTTTGTGGCTGAGTTTAGAAAGCTTAACGTATCAGCAAGACAGCAAAGACATTTTTCCAAGAAAGTTTAGCCTTTGTCACTAATGAAACCGCTAAATAAAGACATAAATATGGAAATTGACAGTTAATTGACTTTTATATTTCTAAATATCACAACATGTTCGAATCCAAGTCATTTTTAATAACAATGGGTAAACTGGGTAAACTATCACAAAGCTTTAAAAAACTTAACATTTTTATTATCAACAAATTGTAAATACGATGTTTACATTGGCATTATTAATTTTTCACTTGAGTATATGGAGGATTGTGAGAGCAGACCCCCCCTCTTAGGCTACATTTTTAATAAGAAATGGAGGCTGTATGCGTTACAATATAAACATTTACTGTCAAACTTTAAATCAACAGTTGATTTAAAGACAATCTGTCAAAGTGCAATGAAACACAATATTGTTGTTGTTGTTGTTGTTATTGTTGTTTTTATCCTGTAAAGCGTTTTGAGAAGCCACCTTTAAAGGCGCTATATAAAGGCGCTGATTCTTATGGAATGTGTTTTCTTTCTTCTTTTTTTTCAGTATAGAATAAACCTGTTACAGTACTTGATTCTTATGGATGCCCGGTTCCGCCGGGGATTCAAAATAAAACATGGAATCACGTGTCTAAGGAAATAGCATTATAACTATATCCATGCACAAACAGTAGCATGTTACATTATTAATTTGGGTGTCTCCTCTTGCCAGAAAGCGCTAAATTGCATTTTGAGTGCGGTTTTTGACTTTTTTTAAATTACAACCCATACATAAGCTGATACTGTTTAGACTTTTAATTATTTTAAACTGTATTACAGCAGCACAATGTGCTTTTTCACGAAACCTAGAGTACTGAAATGTCTTGCGTTGTACAGCTTTTCAGCTAAATATATTTATCGCTTACACCTGACACTTGATGTGCCCGACAAAAACCAGTTGAACAGCTCTGTTGGAGGTTTGCAGATCAGATCAGATTCCCTTCCCCCCACAGAAAGACAGACTTATTAGTCGCTATTCACTGCGACAGCAGCTCCAATTTCAGGCGTAAGCGATAGATCCCAGTTTAGCCGATCTTGTTACAGCATGTTCCAGTTTACTCTTATTAACCATATTAATTTTAAGTGCTTAATGCCATTTTTTGACCACGCACGAATATTCTTATGTCCATACCTTTGCAAGGGAATCAGTGTGAATTGTAATACTAATTAAATAACCGCGGGCACTTTCCACCCCCTCTGACAGCAGGAACATAACCCTTTCTCAGCTCAGCAGCTCATTACAATATAGGGTGTTCAAATCTTTTGCTGCCTCAAAAAGCTTTAGAGAACTTAACATTTCTATTATCAACAAATTGTAAATACGACGTTTACATTGGCATTACTAATTTTTCACTTGAGTGTATGGAGGATTGTCAGCTGTCACTGAGAGCAGTTAATTAAATGTATTTTTTGATTCACAATCAGACAAATGCAACATAAATTGTTATCTTTGTCTTCTAAGTATATTAATAAACTTTCAGCATAGCTTTCTCCTAGTTTAGATTAATTTTTCTTGGGATTTTGGGATCAAACGTGGAAAGATTAGATTAGTAATCGTTTTTATTTTTTAAATACATTTTAGAAAAGTGTAATCTATACTTAAAAGCTGTATAAAAGCTGTATAAAAGACACTCGATATTAATGGAGTTTAGTTGATACTTTTTAAACTTTTAATTATTTTAAATTGTATTACAGCATTGTACACATGCTTAAAAGAGAAGAAAACGCAAGCCTTCTTCAGGTGTGAGGGCATTCTGCTCAGAATGAAACACTAAAATGTAATGTAGGCTCTGAATGGGTTCAATTATGATTTGGGCTTGATTAAGGTCGCTGCCTTTCATCCAAAATCTTGCTTGAATCCTTCTAAACTAAAAATTAGACATGAGCAGGGGCTCTGGTGAAATTTCTCTTTTTTTAATTTCTCTTTTTTTCTTGGAAAAATATCTTACCCGCTGCAATCCGGGCACAGAAGGATTAAAAGAAGCCAGACAGGCAGGGGGAAGAGTGAGTTCTAGATAAAGAGGTATCCAGGTAACAGTGAAGGTAACAGCCGCAGACGTGGCCTACTTAGCCCGCCAGGGTTACCCTACTCTCCCGGAGGAGGCCCACCGGGAAATAGCGCTCCAGGCGTTCCTGGCCCCGGCGCCGACTGAGGTGCAGTGCCACGTGATGCTGGCCGCACTGGTCCCCTTGGAGCAGGCCCTGGCTCTGGCTGAGCAGACTGATGCCGTATTCGAGGAAACCGGTGGGCGCCAACGGAGGGGCGCACGGGGAATCAGATGGGGAGGAGGAGACGCCCAGCGCGACGATGCTGGGGGAGCGATGACGGCTGGTCATCTGCCACTGCTGTGGGGAGAGGGGACACATCGCAGGCAACATGAAATTGTCAGGGACATTCAGCTATATACAAAGAAGAGACAGACAAAGTAATAATTCTATATTAACGTGGCCTACATATTGACGCAATGATCAAACTAACTGACATGTTCTGATTCAGATCCCCTGCAGTTCATAATAATTAGAACAATAGCAATGCTGAGTCCTCCCCACCCTACTGAGCACAAATTCAGCTGCTCTCCAGTTCTGTTCTGCATGTTTTTTCATTGCAATTGAGCTCGGAGCTGGAGATGATCTCCATACAGTTCTGTGTTAACTAGCCCGCACTTGCGTGCTAATTTACGGGTTGTGGCAAATGCTTTTTTATAGTTCATATACATGACGGCAACCTGTTACCGAGGAACCTGAGAGGTTTAAAAGCCTCACGAGCCAGGCAGGACTCCAACCTACAATCTTCTGATTCGAAGTCAAACGCGTTATCCATTACGACACTGGCCCATGGAACATGCGCTTGCACTCTACCACAGAGAACAGAAATAGTGTTGATGTGTCGTGCTGAAATTCCGATTGATTTTGAATTCAAAGAAAAAAGGTTTTCTTCCAAAACACCATGAAATTGTCACATCTTGCAGACAATAGGTGTATTCCATGTTGAAAAGAGAAGAAAGAAAACCATGGAGCCTTTTACAGGTGTGAGGCTTCTTCAGGTGTGAGAAGACCTCACAGTCGAAATGCTGTGTTTCCGTTCTTCTCTTTTCAGCATGCAATAAACCTATTACTTGATCCTTTGCAGCCGAGGCATGCTGAAGTAGCTACCCAGCTGAACATCTAGCAGACTCTACAGTACTTCTCTCCTGTAGAAGTAAAGCAGGGCTTGCTGGGTGAGCTTTTGCTCCGGTAAATTAGGTCACGTGTCATGTTAAATCACTTCTTCTAAACACAACATTTGCTGGTGCTAGCTTTCCCCATGAAAAGAGACATTTCCCTTACAGTACATGACATATCGTTTTTATTCTATCAATAAGTATAGAAATTAAACAAAAGAAAAAATGGTGTCGCCAAAGAATGCACAGCTCTGTCGCCTTGGGGAGGTGTCAAGGGCATTGAGCTCCTTGGACATGAAAAGTGCCCGATAAATGCCATTTCTCATCATTTCTCTTGGCGTCAGTTCTGCTATTAAATGGGACGGAGGCAACGGGCTCAGAGAGCAGGTTAAGTGCACACCGAATGCAGATGTGTCTAAGTGTCTGTAAAAGCGCGGTGCTCCGCTGGTGCTGTTCCCTAGTGGCTTAAAGTGCCCGCCTAGTAAGCAGGCGATCCTGGGTCTGAATACCAGCAGTGCCTCTCTCCGTGTCTTGTTGTGCCGAATGTCTCATTTCAGACAAACATGTACAGCTTGGTTCAGTTTAATGCAAGAATTCATTTCCTTTCTGGAATAACTTGTTTTTGAAGAAATCCATACAGCTTGTGAAAGATGAAATCCATTTCTTGGTTGTCAGTGGAAAAAGATTGCCGGCTGCAAGAAGCGCAAGTGATTGTTTTCTTTGACCATAAACCTGCAAATGTAGAGAGCACAAGCGGCCGTCAGTCTCTGTGGCGCAATCGGTTAGCGCATTCGGCTGTTAACCGAAAGGTTGGTGGTTCAAGGCCACCCAGGGACGCATGTCTCAGTTTTTCCAATGTAAACATCATCACCGCTAAAGAAGATGGTGCAGAAGGCTCCACAGTCGAAACATTGTGCTTCTTTTCTTCTCTTTTCAGCATGGAGTAAACCTTTGCTTGATCCTTTGCAGCCTACGCATGCTGACACAGCTACCTTTCTCTTAACGCGCCTCAATCATTATTCACCAAAACCATCAGCAGAATGTGTCGCCTTTGTGGTGATGTCACTCCTCTGCTTCACAAATGTCCTTAGTGACGGACCATTCCTTTCTGCCATTTTTCCGGAGCGGTTATTGATTGCTCCATCATTTCCCTCATACTTTCCATCCCTAGATTGAAAAAAAAACAGAAACAGGCTGACAGGACGACAATCAAATTGCAAAAACTCATCAAAGCACTCGATAGAGTATTTGAATCCACAAGTAGCTACGAGCAACTTTGTCCTGGCTTGCATGAAAGTCGGAAAATGTCAAAAAGAAAAAGATGGTGGCTTTTTCATATTCGTTCTTTTATTTTTAGTTCGTTGGCTCTTCTGTCCATTGTCCTCCTGCCTGGCTCTTGACCTGTGACTGTCTGAACGCACACAGTAAAATTTCATGTGGGGGATTTGTCCTGAGCCTCTGTGAAAGACCCACCCACCCCCATAAATAACTGCTCTAGAAATACGATTGCAAAACTAAACCACAGCTTAAAGAGGAGCTTGTCATGACCGCCAGGCAGTTAAGACCAACTCTTAAGCGATCTAATCAGCACCAGCAGTGGGTGATTATTAACAAACGCTGCCGCACGAGTTAACCCACCTGCACACACTCCACCGTGCGGTACACAGTGCTATTTTTACCATCTTTACCTGCTTCCCGCTGCTCAGTATTGAGTCTATTCCTTGAGAGCTCTACCTGGCATTTTTTCCATTACCTCGTTTATTCTGGATATTGGACTCCCCTTCTGCCTTTTTGACTTTGGACCTCGCCTCTCACCTCGGACTGTTTGCCACCAGTGTTCTCCCTGGATTACGACTTACCTTACGCCTCTTGACCACGAAACAAAGCAAAGCAGAGCAAAACAAAACGAACAAACGAAAACCCTCACGTCCCGCACTTGCATATAACGCCGTTACGTGCCCAAGCGGTATTGTACGTCATTCTAGCACTGCACCCCGGGGCGTACGGTATATGGGAACGAGCACACGCCACGAATCGTCTTGAATCACTCCCTACAGCTGTAAGGTGCCTTGAAGCGTGCACCCCCAACTTTCTTCTTTGCCCATCTGTGAAAGGTAAACTGTTGAACAAACTCTGAACCAGCTCTAAGGAAACTAATCCGATTAGACGTTACTTTGACTCATCTTTTTACGCTCAGTGCTGGATTGCTCAAACTCCAGCTAGGGTTAGGGTTAGCATTCCCACGCTACTTAGACACTTTGTTTACGCTCAGTGCTGGATTTTGGGAACTTCAGGATGAGTGGGAATTTTCTCCTATCTGTCAATTCTGTTTTGTTTTGGAGACTCTTGGCTGCCTATGTTGTACAGTGCAGCGTGAAGGAAACATTTTCCAAAACTGTGTCAGCTCAAAAGTTGTAAGAAAACCTCTCCAGCTGCTTTAACTCTCTTCATTTTTGTCATTTAATGTGACACTCGATGTATAACTGGAGCCTCACATATGCAAATGGTGAGGCTCCAGTTCGACACCCAGTTCGACACCACTTTACAGTATATGACAAAAGCATGGCAGACTGTGCCGGACCGGCAGATAACTTCCGCTTATTTTTACCATATTAAACATTGGAAATCCTCCCACTTGTATTTGTGACACTTGATTTTGGCTCCACCTAAGACACTCTTAAATCTTCAAACACTTTTCTCTTCTCCCGCAACACTCTTGTCTGTCGGCACTATGTGGCAGCGTTGCATGACAACCCCTCTCACCACGGAAAGGAACCTAACAGCTTTGGTAAGAGAGGAGAAAAGGACCTGGCCAGTACGGGGCTCGAACCCGTGACCTTGGCGTCATTAGCACCACGCTCGAACCAACTGAGCTAACCAGCCTCACAACAGTGCTCCTCTCTGTGCTGCAAAAAATCGAACTCAGGGAATTTCTTTTGTCCTCCTTTGAATAGAAAGCCTTGTAATTCAGTGTAAGGGCTTTCTCGTGCAGTTTCATGGTTCTTGTAACCCAAATCCTACACTGGCCTGAAGTGCCCCCCCATTTCACAGCATTTTTCAGCTGATTTAAAATGTACCTAAAGGAGAAGCATTATTGAAGACCATCAATTACCAAGAGCTTTTGTCAAAGGTTTTGGTGGTCATTTTGAATGACCACAGAGCGCTGTGACCTCGGTTTTACATCTCATCCAAAAGACAGCGCCCTTTTACAACACAGCATCTCCGTCACTATACTGGGGCATTGGGACCCGCACAGACCTCAGGGCGAGCGCCCCACCGCCGGCACCATTAACACCGCTTCCAGCTGGAAGCTTTGTTTTTCCCTGTAGCTCACCCTCATCCGGGTACTGACCTGGCTCACACCTGCTTAGCTTCAGTGGGTTTTTTGAGTTGCGAGTTGCAAGGGGATGCAAGTGATGGAGCCGCTCGCTGCAAAAGCCACTGCATTGGCCGGGAATCGAACCCGAGCCTCCCGCGTGGCAGGCGAGAATTCTACCACTGAACCACCAATGCTCAGTGCCTGGGCCTTCAAAAAAGACGCTTTTTTGGTGCTCTGTGCAAAACGCGTCGACATCTGCTTCCAGCTGCAAAATGCCATTCGCGGACGCTGAAGAACTTATTTCCAAGGCAGCGGGTACAAGCGATTGGGCGTTTTAAAACCACCAGGAACAGCAAAGAGGCGTGCTTCTTTGCTTGCGCCGAAACACACCGACTGGAGGCGGATAACGTAGTCGGCAGGATTCGAACCTGCGCGTGGAGACCCCAATGGCTTTCTAGTCCATCGCCTTAACCACTCTGCCACGACTACAGCAAGCCCCACCACCGCTGCGTTCTTGCTACAATCTTACCTGGATCGCGAGGCGCCGGCGGAAGCCTATTTCAAAGTCGTTCTCCGTTTCAAAAAAACATTTCCAAAATACAAGCCTTGCAGACAGACACGCCTCAGAGGACTTAAGGGTGGCTTCATGTCGGAATGATAAAGTCTCCCCGTCCGGACATGAAAATGCCACTTTGTTACACACAAAAAAAGAATCAACAACAGAGAAATGCCCACAAGCATTTGAAAAGCCGCACCACGTCGCACTTGAAATAGCTCTTACATTAGTGGTAGACGCAGGAATCGCCTTTTTATTTACGCTCTTACCCACGCGATGGAAAGCAAAACAAAGCAAAGCAGAGCAAAACAAAATGAACAAACGAAAACCCTCACGTCCCGCACTTGCATATAACACCGTTACGTGCCCAAGCGGTATTGTACGTCATCCTAGCACTGCACGCCGGGGCGTATGGTATATGGGAACGAGCACACGCCACGAATCGTCTCGAATCACTCCCTACAGCTGTAAGGCGCCTTGAAGCGTGCACCCCCAACATTCTTCTTTGCGCATCTGTGATAGGTAAACTCTTGAGCAAACTCTGAACCAGCTCTAAGGAAACTAATCCGATTAGATGTTACTTTGACTCATCATTTAAGGGACCCTTGTTAATTGGAGAAATCAATGATTTCGAATGAATTCTGTATGCGTTAAAAGACAGCTATACACAGAAAACATGCAGGACACTGCTCATGATGTTTCCCGAGCCGAAACACAGTGTGTTTTTCCAAGCCATCTGACAAAGCCCGCCCACTGAAAACTGCAGGAGATCGTGTAAAGACGTTCAAGTTTGTAACTACTGCACGCACAGGAAGCAGAATAAATTCCTCTATTCAAACTGTCAAAGGTTTGCTTTGCGAACGCTGCAGGACATCGCACAATCTCTTTTGAACAGGGACAAATGATTTCTTATGGGGCGCAGTAAGTACAGACGTTTAAAAAGCTCCACTCATGCCAATGATGCAGCATGAAGAAGCGCAACCTAAAGTTTGCATTCCTAGCACTGTTGCATTCCCCGCATCAGTAGCTAAGAGAATATAATTTACGACTCTTGTTAATGCAGTTTCAGAAACCAGACTGAAATTTCTCAAGTATATTATTTGAATCCATTTGATGTTGGGCAACAACTATTCTTTCAAGACTTTTAGATTGAAATGGGACCTTTGAGACAGGCCTGTAGTTGTTAAGAACTTGTGGATCCAAATTTGACTTCTTAAGGAGCGGTCTAAGAACCACTACCTTAAATTGATCATGTACGACGCCTGACGCAAGCGATGCATTCATCATACTAATTATAGGTCCTGCCAGTCCTTCGAGGGAATCTTTGACTTGCTGAGTGGGGATGGGATCTAGCAAACAGGTGGTTTACTTTGTCTTACGTCTGTGTCCATGAGTCCACCATAAGAAGAAATCTGAACAGGAGTGGTGATCATGCGAGGTCACCACGGAGGAAACCACTGCTCTCCCCCCCAAAAAAACCACCACTGCCCCTCTCAAGTTTGCTAAAGACCACATGGATGTTCCACAACTCCTGGAACAATGTTCTGTGGACAGACGTGACAAAAGTTGAACTTGTTGGTAAATGTGCACAGCGTTATGTTTGGAGATAACAAAACACCGCATACCAACTCCAAAACCTCATCCCACCTGGGAAGCATGGCGGAGGCTGTACGGCTTGCAATCATCGAGGGACCGATGAATTCCGAGATGTATCAGGAAATTCTACAGCAGAATGTCAGGGTGTCTGCCTGTGATCTAAAACTCAAAAGACGCTGGGTCTTGCAACATGACAAAAACAAAGGAGTACATCAACAACAGAGTGGCTGAAACAGAAGAAATTCTGTATGTTGGGATGGCCAAGTAAGAGTCCTGACCCCAATCCCATTGAAGTGCTGTGGCGTGATCTGAAGCAGGCCATTCAGCGCAAGACATCCCAAAAATATACATGAACTGAAACAGTTTTGCATAGAGGAATAGGCCAAAATACCTCCTAACCGCTGCTCAGGTCTGACAAGCCGCTACAGAAAGTGGGGGTTGAGGTTTTTGTCATAAAGGAGGTTCCACTAGCTCCTTAATATAAGGGTTCACGTACTTTTTCCATCAATGACCTTGATTGTTTAAACCATTTGGTCAATAAAGAAACAGCAATGTCAAATGTTGGGTGTGTGTTCTTTGTTAAATCAGAATCTCTTTATTAATTATTATGACTTAGATAAAGATAAGATCACATGTTAGGAGCCATTCATGCAGAAATCCACATCATTCCGAAGGGCTGTTTACAAAAGTTTTTCTCCCAACTGTATGTGAGAGAAAAGCAGAGACGCTCACTGAGTAAGGTGGAGTTGTAGCTTTGCAAACCACAAAGACATTTGTATGCTCAAAATGGGACAGGAGCACCCCAGATGGGACTCGAACCCACAATCCCTGGCTTAGGAGGCCAGTGCCTTATCCATTAGGCCACTGGGGCACACTGGGTTGGGTCGATCACGCTGATGAAGAGCCAGTTTTTTTTTCCTTTGCTTTTTCAAAGGGATCCCCAAAATTAGGAAAGTTAGGCAGCAGAAGGTTTACTGTGACCTGAGAAGGACCGGCATCCAATCACGGTGGTACACACACACGCTCTCACTCATCTGAGCTACACGGCTACCAAGATGATCTCAGGTGCGCCGAGCTGGTACGGAACATATTGAACTGATCGACAGCGAATTGTCTCTCAGACAGGCTTTTCACCTCTGAGCTCCCTGACTGACAGTGATCAGTTAGGCAGTAAAACAGTCAGCTGCTTCTAAGCCTTAAACAGCTGCATCTCGGCGCTTCCACGGAGAGATGATTTGAAAGCCGAACATCGCCCATTGGGAACACCTTACTATCACTAGTTTAAGAGACTCTTAAGGTCTTGCAGAGGTGCCTGTCTAATAGCATGCGCTTTGCAAGCTATAGGTGTTTAGGCTGAGGCAGAATGCCTGTTAACAAAATGTTTTTCTAAAGGGGCCTCGCACTCTTTTCCAAGCAATGGTCACCATCCCCACAATGTAGTCATGTCCTAGGACGTCACCTGTTAGTCTCCATTTGTCTGCCACCAACATTTTAGGTTACGGGGTCACAACCGCACCCCGGAGAGCATAGGAGCCGTTGGCGTTCTGGCTGTGCAGATTGGGCTGAAGGTGGGGCGTTTGAATCTCGCTGTTGGAGGCCGTCTGAAACTGACCCAAGCCTTTCCCTTGAATTAAATGTAAATAAGAAATGAACCCCAGATGCACATGGAATCAATCACGTGTTTCCTTTGAGCCGTTTCAAAGACTGCTCCAGAGTTTACCTTGCACAGATGCGCAAAGATTAATGATGGGGGTGCACGCTTCCAGGCGCCTTACAACTGTAGGGACTGATTAGAGACAATTCGTAGCGTGTACTCATTTCTCTCTATTCCCCGTGTTGCAGTGGTAGGATGACATAAATTCCTGCTTCGACACGTAACGGCATTATAATCAAGTGCAGGAGCTGAGGGCTTTAGTTTTGTTTCGTTTTCCATGGCGTTCGTAAGCGCGCAAATCAAAGGCAATTCCTGCGTCTAACACGAATGTAAATGCTTTTGAAAGTGCAGTGTGGTGCAGCTTGTAAAAACCATTTGTGGTTTGTTGATGTTTTTTCTGTCTGCCAAAGTTGCATTTTGACATCCGGACTGGGGGACTTTATCATTTGAACGTGAAGCCAGCCTTAAACCCTCTGAGGCGTGTCTGTCTGCCGGCACGAATCTTGTGAAAGGTATTTTTTTTTAACGGAGAGCGACTTTAAAAAGGTTTCCGCAGCCACCTCGCACTCCGTGTTAGATTATAGGAGGAATGCGGCGACAGCGAGCTCGCTTTTGTCGTGGCCGAGTGGTTAAGTGCGTTGGGGATTCCCCGCGCAGGTTCGGAACTTGCCGACTCCGGCGTCTGCCGCACGTCGCCTTGTGCCTGCGCGGCAAAGGCGAAGTGCCGTTTCTCCTTTCCCGGTACTATAAAAACGCTAAATCGCTTGGACCCGCTGCCATTGAAAGCAATTCTTCAGATAACCACACATTTTGCGTTCGCACCTCTGGTGCTCTACTTATGCCTTTGCAAACCTAATGAATAAAGCTGAAAGAACCGACACGATATGTAGGTGCTCGTAAACCACGCAGTAAAGAACTGTTAACAGCAAGGGTTTCAGTGGGTTAACTGAGGAGAAGGCGTGATCGCTAATTGTTGACTTTTTATTTGGTGTTAGAAACACTCTTACTGTGCATGACGTGCAACAAATGTAGCCACAGAAATTGCATCACGCTTTCATGTATGCTATTGCAGACACCAACGTTGCCTAGATAGAAAACCGAAATAGCCGTGGGTTTGCTTGCTGGTCTGAAGGATCTCTCTTCGAATCTCTATCATTTGTCAATGAAAGTAAAAGGCGCTGCAATCTCATACGTTCAGAATCAAACCCGCAGCTGTTGTTCGACTTTATTTCTTGACTAATTACAACTGAGTGTCGCATGAGCAGTTACGTAAACTTGTCTGGTATATTTGAACACAAATGCCGTTCTTCAATTAAAACTAACAGTACATTGTCAGGGACATTCAGTTCTATACAAACAAGAGACAGACAACAGAATATTTCTACCGTTCATGTGGACTACGTGTTGACTTACTGATCGGAATAATTGAAAGGTTCGGGCTCATAGCCGATGCAGTGCGTGCTAATTAGAACAGCAACGCTGAGCTCTCAGCACCGTACTGAGCCCAGGTGTTTTTCTAAAGCTGTCAGGTGCAGTTCATTTACATGAAGGAAATCTCTTACTGGGTACGATTACAATGCAGTAAGTAGCACAGACTGCTTAGGGAGTAGCCCGATGCGTTTAAAAACAACCCGAGCCAGATAGGAGTCGAACCTGCAATCTCCTGATCCGTAGTCAGACGCGTTATCCATTGCGCCACTGGCCCTGGTGTGACACTGCAGGACTGTAACCCAGTGAGATCAGCACTGCAACTAGTAAAATATTACCCCCGGTCCATTCTTTTCCAAAAGTGAGAAACACCTGTTTTCTACATTTTGTCTGTTTTAAAACCATATCTCTTTAAACCAAACCAAGAGTTTGTCTTTTGCACTGATATTCTGATTCATTTCGATTTCAAAGAAAAAAAAAACATTATCTTCCAAAGCATCATAAAATTGTCCCTTCTTCCAGACTCTACTTCTCTCTTGTAGTAGTACAGCAGACCTTTCCAAGTGAGCAGATCACAGAGTCCGAAATGAGCTTCCTCCATCAAGCAAAGTACCTGAACATGACTCTGTCTTCATAAAAGCGCCCCTGTAATAAAGAAATTAAATCCGAAATCAAGAGGGCAGTTTCCTACTGAAGTTCAAGAAATCATCAATTTTAACCTAGCAACACATTAAAGGCTGCATCTATACAAGTACGATTCTAGAAATGCTCACCAGATTACGTTTTAAGAAAGAACTGCGCCTCAGGTTCCGCCGAGATCTTAACTCGGATGGCAGGATTCAGAGTCCGGAGTGTGGACTGATGGCGCACGGAGGGTCCATATACTGTGGATCCCTCAGTGATCTTCCGCGTATTCAAACCGCCAGCGTGTGACTCCCCTGTCACCGTCCTCTCTCCTCTGTGCAGCCGAGCCCGATTCACGGTAAAGTGAAAAAAAATATGCCCTCAACGTGAGATTTACTCTGGAGTGAGGATAGATGTTACCTTTTTATCATTGAACAGGATGTATGTGATGTGGCGACTAGGTTCAATTTTGTATCCTGTTTAAAAGATTAAGGACTGGGGTGAGCGTGATTTACCACCCTTTCAGCTAAGAACCCGACGTGCGCACCGTTTAAGCTGCATAGACTCGGTCGTTTAACTCTTCTCCATTAGCAGGGTTAAGGTTAAAGAAAAAAAACATTGCTGACTTCTTTTTTTTTTGCCAGCTGCTAGCGCTGATTAGCAAGGTTTGTATTTCATGTTTTGCAAGTTGCATCCATTTTAAGAAAAACAAGTCATGTTAAAGACAGGAAATGAATACTTGTGTTTAATTAAGTCTAGCGGTTGTCCGCTGGGATTCAGACCCAGGGTCTCCTGTTCACTAGACAGGCGCTTTAACCAACTAAGCCACGGCGCCCCGGGAGTGCTGTCCTTTTGCAGCCACTTGGACACACCACTCAGACACATCTGCATTCGGTGTGTGCTCCGCCTGCTCGCTGAGCAAGTTGCCACCTTTACATACAATAGCAACATCGACACCAAGAGAAAGGATGACAAATGGCTTTTATCTGGAACTTTTCATGTCCAAGGAGCTCAATGTGCTTTCTGTGTACAACAGGGCCACTGAACTCCACACTGGCCACTGAACCACAGCAGTGGCTTGCTGGCTTGACATCTCCCAAGGAAAATGTTGAAATCGCATGTGGAACAGGAAAATGACCCTCGAGTACGAGGGAAAAAAAAGAAAAAGATCATCTGGAGCGCGCCAACTCAGTTGGGACAGTCCAGTTCTGTTGACGAGGTGGCTGAGTGGTTAAGGCGATGGCTTGTTAATCCATTGTGCTCTGCATGTATGGGTTCGAATCCCACTCTCGTCGGTTTCCATGTCTGACATGTGTGCCCGTTCGACGTTGGCCCTCCTGTCGTTTGCTCCAGAACTAGAGCCATGCAGTTTCTAGCGGTGGCTGAACATGGTATAGTAGGCTAACATCGGTATCGAGCAGTGACAGTAACAGTATTTACGTGCCGCTGCTGCCAAGTGGCTCTGGGTTGAGACCGCGTTTTCACTTACTTGCAATGCAAACGGAGAAAGCGATTTTTGACAGTCTCTTGAGAGACTGCGCTAGGTGTTTAGGGATAGACTTTGTCAGTTCCCCCTGGGATGATGGCCTCTCAAATAGTTTGTGATTCCTCTAGACGTTTATACAGTAGAAGCCTGCTTCGTGGCTTAAATCCAAGCTAATGAAACGAGTTAGAGGTCTGATGCAGAACTGCGAATTCAATGAACGGGAACACTACAGTACATTGCACTGTATGTGTGAGGAAAACTGCCCCCTTCTGTCCCTTGTCGACCGAACAGAGGACTGTAAAGGATACCGCCAAGAAACTTTAGGATGCTGGTTGGAATACAGCTCCAAAGAAGCCCCTTTGGGTGTTATGTCATCAAAAAGTAAGAACAGCGAATCTCCCTTTGATCAAAAGCGCAACAGAACTGTTTTCCGTGGAGCAGCTTTCAGACCCGTAGACCTGTTTTATTTGTAGGGCAGGGCGCATTCCCAAACGCGAATCTCCTGTTTTAGAAATGCTTTGGGCGGCGTGAAGTGAAAATAAGAAATGGGCTCCAGATGCACATGGAAGCAATCAAGTGTTTCATCCGAGCTGTTTCAACGACTGCTCAAGAGCTTTCCTTTCACAGAGGCGCAACGATTAATGATGGGGGTGCACCCTTCAATGCGCCTTCCCAGTGGGCATTGATTCGTCGAATATACGTATATTTATGGCGAAAATACGGCTATACGTATATATACGTCGCCTCAACGTATAATCAACGTCGAATTGCAACCGTAAAATCGACGACATGAATAAACGCATATATAACATCGAAAACACATCTAACACAGTGCCTGAGGCTTTTTACTGTATGTATCGTGTGTGCCGCAACTAGGAGTATACGGCACTCTGCACAGTGTACGAAGTAAATTATTTTCGCAGTAATTAATTTATTATATTTACTATATTTATTATACACGTGTAAATTAATTACTGCGAAAATAATTTACTTCGTACACTGTGCAGAGATTCTAGACGAATTGCAGACCACATTTAGACGTCTAAGGTATGCGTTTAATAGATGCAGCCATTCAAAATGCGCGGTAAAAACCCGCGGTACAGTAACCTACCCACAAGCCACCGCGGGGCACCGGAGGGTACCGCAGGACAAGTGATTGGCTGGCCAAAATGACCGACAGGGGCACTCGTGGTGCATTGGTTGGTAGTGCAAAGATTTAATCATTTAATGTCTTTGCTGTCCACATTTTAATCCGCTTAGTTTTGAATATTTATATGGATTTTACCACTAAAGGGAAATTTTAGTAGCTGAGCATAAAAAGAAGAGGAGCATAACGCATCTGAAGGTCATAAACGATATTAATTTAGGAACATAAACATTACTGTATGTATGTAAACTGTACTGTGTATGGCTGGTCTTGGTAGTTTAAAGAAAAAATACACACCAGTCTTCCATTTCTCCCTAAACATTTTAAGCATGAAAGTTTTATGAAACGGTACCCAAATATGCGATTGCTGTATAGAATGAATTTTAATTAAAAAAAATTATTTAACACGAACATTAAGCTGTTTACATCTTCCGCCTGAGAACAGTCACCCGTTGCTACCCAACGCAGAATGGTGATTGGCTGACACCATCTGACACCCCTCTGATTGGAGAAAAAAGACGTGCTGGTGTGCTATACCAGGAAGAGGATTTCTTTCAATTCTAAACGTGTATTTTAAAAGTTTAAGAAGTAAAAACCTTACAGCGTACACAGATTTCTAAACTGATCAGGATCGTTATCTTTGTCTCATGCATAATAATGTTCACCGCTCTGTCCAGCAAATTAATAATAAACTTTATTTTATATAGCTTTTTAAACGAATAAGTAATTAGATTGCTCATAAACCTAATCACTTGCTTTTTCTTTTTATTTAGGCTCAGATTTCAACTATAGATCGTATTATTAATAACCATAATAACAACCAACCAACAAAAACAACCATATAAACATAATACCAACCAAAAACATAGATAACAACCACAATACAAAATCAAATAATCAAACCATTTTACTCTCGCAAAGTCCTCCAATTATCATAATCCCGCCCCTTATGCAAAACCAAACCTTCCTCCCATCCCAGTTTATCCTGTTTATCATAAACAAAATCAACCTCAATTTTCAACATAAAGCATTACACAAAATCAATACCTCAACACTCCATACTCAACAACGATAATTCACAAACAGCCAGAAAATGTAACTACACATTCCCAAACAGACCTAATTTCCATAGCCCCGCCCCTTATGCAAAACCAACATCCCTCCCCTGTTCTCTCTCTCCCCTGGCGGTTGTAATTGTTTTTATTTTCAAATAAATTTTAGCAAAGTCATGTATTTTAAAAATCTTAAGATTTTTATATTTATGTCTTTATTTAGTGGTTTCATTAGTGACAAAGGCTAAACTTTCTTGGAAAAATGTCTTTTATGTAAACCATGTTTGCTATTAATTCATTCAGGGCTAAAATATGTTCATTGTCTTCTAATGAAAGAAGGGTTCCTTTCGCCGTAGTCGGGAGCCTAGCCTTTAACTAGTAAGTACTGTATTTACTGGGTTTTTGAGGGGGGGTGTCTTTCGCTGGAAATCTCGCCTCCTACTTTGAAAATACCCGTGAAACCGTTTCAATTCGTCACAGCCAGCACTCCTGCAGAGAGGGGGGTTGTACTTGCAGTGTATACAGTACACGCGTTATGCTCTTCGTTAATGTAAATAATTACTGCGAAAATAATTTACTTCGTACACAGTGCAGAGATTCTAGACGAATTGCAGACCACATTTAGACGTCTAAGGTATGCGTTTAATAGACGAATATTATATGTCTTTTGCCCACTGTGCTGCCCTCTTGATTTCGGATTTAATTTCTTTATTACAGGGGCGCTTTTATGAAGACAGCGTCATGTTCAGGTACTTTGCTTGATGGAGGAAGCTCATTTCGGACTCTGTGATCTGCTCACCTGGAAAGGTCTGCTGTACTACTACAAGAGAGAAGTAGAGTCTGGAAGAAGGGACAATTTTATGATGCTTTGGAAGATAATGTTTTAAAACAGACAAAATGTAGAAAACAGGTGTTTCTCACTTTTGGAAAAGAATGGACCGGGGGTAATATTTTACTAGTTGCAGTGCTGATCTCACTGGGTTACAGTCCTGCAGTATCACACTGGATAACGCGTCTGACTAGGGATCAGGAGATTGTAGGTTCGACTCCTGCCTGGCTCGGGTTGTTTTTAAATGCATCGGGCTACTCCCTAAGTAGTCTGTGCTACTTACTGCATTGTAATAGTACCCAGTAAGAGATTTCCTTCATGTAAATGAACTGCACCTGACAGCTTTAGAAAAACACCTGGGCTCAGTACGGTGCTGAGAGCTCAGCTTTGCTGTTCTAATTAGCATGCACTGCATCGGCTATGAACCCGAACTTTTCAATTATTCCGATCAGTAAGTCAACACGTAGTCCACATGAAAGGTAGAAATATTATCTTGTCTGTCTCTTGTTTGTATAGAACTGAATGTCCCTGACAATGTACTGTTAGTTTTAATTGAAGAACGGCATTTTTGTTCAAATATACCAGACAAGTTTACGTAACTGCTCATGCGACACTCAGTTGTAATTAGTCAAGAAATAAAGTCGAACAACAGCTGCGGGTTTCATTCTGAACGTATGAAATTGCAGCGCCTTTTACTTCCATTGACAAATGATAGAGATTCGAAGAGAGATCCTTCAGACCAGCAAGCAAACCCACGGCTATTTCGGTTTTCTATCTAGGCAACGTTGGTGTCTGCGATAGCATACATGAAAGCGTGATGCAATTTCTGTGGCTACATTTGTTGCACGTCATGCACAGTAAGAGTGTTTCTAACACCAAATACAAAGTCAACAATTAGCGATCACGCCTTCTCCTCAGTTAACCCACTGAAACCTTTGCTGTTAACAGTTCTTTACTGCGTGCTTTACGAGCACCTACATATTGTGTCGGTTCTTTCAGCTTTATTCATTAGGTTTTCAAAGGCATAAGTAGAGCACCAGAGGTGCGAACGCGAAATGTGTGGTTATCTGAAGAATTTATTTCCATGACAGCAGAGCCAAGCGATTTAGCGTTCTTATAGTACCAGGAAAGGAGAAGCAGCACTTCGTCTTTGCCGCGCAGGCACAAGGCGACATGCGGCAGACGCCGTAGTCGGCAGGATTCAAATCTGCGCGGGGAGTCCCCAATTGATTTTGAATCCATCGCCTTAATCACTCGGCCACGACTACAGCGAGCTCGCCGCCGCCGCATTCCTCCTATAATCTAACACGGAGTGCGAGGTGGCTACGGAAACTTTTTCAAAGTCGCTCTCAGTTAAAAAAAAAAACCTTTCACAAAATACGTGCCGGCAGACAGACACGCCTCAGAGGGTTTAAGGCTGGCTTCACGTTCAAATGATAAAGTCTCCCCGTCTGGATGTCAAAATGCAACTTTGGCAGACAGAAAAACATCAACAAACCACAAATGTGGACAAGGATTTTACAAGCTGCACCACACTGCACTTTCAAAAGCATTTACATTCGTGTTAGACGCAGGAATTGCCTTTGATTTGCGTGCTTACGAACGCCATGGAAAACGAAACAAAACAAAAGCCCTCAGCTCCTGCACTTGATTATAATGCCATTACGTGTCGAAGCAGTAATTTACGTAATTTACTGCCTGAAAAAAAAACAGTAAAATGTTTGAGTGCCTATAGAGTTTCTATTTTTATTTTCTTGAGAAAAGTTGATACCATTTCCTGGACACCCTGTCATCCATCAGTGCGCGGTGCCCGGGGAAAAATCTGTAGGGGGGCGTCTGAAATTCTGAGGGGGGGGGGTGATATTTCGGTTGAAACGGAGCTGTAGGGTGCAGCTACCCAAATGAAATCTCGCAGCTATGCCATTGATTAGTGCTTCATGATAGAAGATAACGACTAGCAATCTGGTATTTGCGATGAAGTTCAGTTTCACATTTTTCGTCACTCTCACGGTTTGTATTGCCTGGAGCGAAAAGTACCATAAGCGTTCATTTTTGCAGCTACATGGACGTTCTGAATCGTTAAGAAAAAAATGTTGTAAAACCAACAGAAAGCACAGACTGCTATAACTAGTCCTAGTTATATAAAGATTTTAAGTATAATGATAAACTACTGCAAGGAATCGGTCCACCTGAGCAAACAGGATCGTAATGTTGACACTCAATAACGACACTGATATGTGCAGTTCCTGGACGGATAGCCCTCCTGCCCATCAAACAGACTGAGTGACTGTTCGTGTCATTTAGTGTTGTCTGACCATTGACCAAGTACAACTATTTTTTTAGGGCGCAAATTAAGTTAGGTAAATCTTTTTGCCCAAAACTGAAGGGGCAACACTCCTCCCTCCCCCCGTGATGCCAGGCCTGTCCCCATCCTATTCCATAATGTCATTATATATAATACCATACAACAGTACGATCCTTACTAACTGCATGCGTTAAAATTGCACATCAGCACATAGCAGGGGGCACATAGCCGTGATGTATTATCAATGTTAAATTTCAACCATAATATCGACAACATTAATAAACGCATACGTTGAGAAAATATCGAACCCAGCATATTTTCCGGTTATATACCACAATGCATTGCTAGTATTCGTTGGTCACCATTTTGGACACGTTTTTCAAACGTAGAAGTATATCCGCAAATATCTCAGCAATCCTCTTTTGACGAGTAAGTATGAACAATAATAATACTATCTGAATACACACAGATCTTTCTTAATATTATTTTGATTAAAATAGTACGTGAATAAGCAAAAAATGGCACATAAAAATAGTGTGAATGGGGAAGATGGCACAAAATCGTTTTGCCATTTCTCTATTCTTATTCTATGTTGTACTTTCAAACTTTAGGTACTCTTTAATTAGGACAGACTTTATTGCTCAACTGCTATGATGCAAGCCAAATTTTATACATTTATTTCAGCTTTGAGCTTTCAGCTTTGACCAACCTTGAACTCACCGGCCGTGGTTAACGCGTGTTGGATTTTAACGGGCTCTGTGTGTTCGATGTACATAAGCCACTGAATGCTGGGTGTAGAAAATCGTTTTTGCTGGTGGTGGTAATTGTCATGGGGTAGCAACGCTATCGTCTCTTCCTGTAAAAACATAAGTCTGAACATGGCCATGCAGACGCGATGGTCACAAACTGAAAGGGGTCGATGCACACAACGCAGGCGGCCCCTGACTCAGTCACGCGTGTCTGTCTGGTCATATTCATGACCTCGTCCCAAAACCTGACACAGCCTTCTCTTAGAATTGCCACATCCAACTGGCAGTAACGTTTCAACTCTCTCTGTAAGTTAAACACACTTCCCTTGCATTCTTCATACCAAACCAAAAACTCGGCTTTCTCCCTCGGCAGCATGTAGTTAACGCCGTAAAGTTCTGGCGGCGGCATCGGGCTGACATAATTTTGGTTTTCTGAAGTGTTCATCAAGTGTGGAAAATGACCCTTACCCCCGGGGAACCCCATGGCGGCCGACAGTTTGCTTAATTTCATAGGTAGAAAGTTTAAAGAATCGATAAATCTGATGTTCAGAGCTTTTACGGTCATACACATTATCTTACCACCCTGATTAATTAGTTCAACGTCCATCTTTTCATCTTACAACTGTCTGATTACTAGGTAATTGTCATATCCCTTGCCATTGTGCGATATGAATGTATGGTTTTTGAAACGTCTATCGATAAATTTACACACAAAATCCTTTAGACAAGTTTCACCATAAAATTCCCAGCTTCGTTTATTGTTAATATGAAGGGCATGGATGTAATTTGGTATGTGTGTCCCCGTTTCTTGCATGCATTCAAAGTAAAAAAAAATGTACTTGTTTGAAATTTTGGGGTTGTCCAAAGGCAGTATGTAGCACAAATGTGTGTCAGGGGTGTCGATCACGTTGTTACAATGCGAGCACAGTTTCTCTTTACATTTGTGACTAGAGAGGTTATAAACCTCACATTTCTCACAAAAGACCCTGCGCTCACACTTACTAACACCCGTCGCTGCATTCCGAAAGTGTCTCGCCAAACATTGAGAGCTACGACAAAAGACCTTACAGGCCGGGCAATTCTGAATTTCTGCATCAATTTCGCAACACTGGGGATCTAAACAGGTTTTACAAGCTTTAACACAGGCGTGTGCGTTCTTGTGGCTATACGCCGCATGGTAGTTAGTGCAAAAATATGCCGCCCCCACAAAAGCTTTAATATTTAAAACCCCATAAAAATGCTCTTCATGCAGTAGAACAAAAAGTATTTTAGAATTAGGTGGTGTGGGCCCCGTTGTAAAATATTTTCAATCACCCTGGTCGTGGTACAAAATTTTAATGACCACCTTTAAATGTTTTTCAAAAGCGGTAATGTCTGACAAACTCATTTTTTGATTCTCTGAAAAACCCAACTCTTTGTGCATTCGTTTAGCGCCCTGTAACATTTCCCCATTGGTACAACCTTCATTCAACAAACCGTACACACTCCTGGTGAAACACAGATTACCGCCCGTGTAATGTAAGTCGATAAGGTGCGCTTTTTTCTGAGCAATTACCCAGAACGGATTTAAATCTTCGACGGGCACCCCCCTGCATATTCCTAACTATCGTCACCACTAATCGGAGGCTGTCATCGGTGAGAATTTCTGTGTGGCTCTGTAAGAGGTCTGAGATGTGGCTTAAAAAATCAGCAGCATTTAATTCTCCGGGTTGTCTCCTGCGTGAGAACAAGGGTTTGTTAAAACCACCCGCAGTCAAACGCAGCTGTACAAAATCATTCGCCCCGATGTTTGGAGAAAGTTCATCCAATATTCTCTGGACTGCACCATGCACATGTTTAGTCATTTATCCCGGTGGGTCTTCGCCAGTGCACCATGAAATAGCATTATCAGGTAACGAAATCCAGAGGTTAGATCAGCATCTTCTTTAGAAAAAACGTCTAAGAGTCTAGCGGCGTAAACCTGGATCGGTTTTGGAAACACTGAATGTACACTTGCTAAAGCGGCTCTTAGATTCTCTAAACCCCGCTTTTTATCCACCTCATTAGTGCCCACCTTTGATACTAACTGTGCAATATACCGCACTGAGTCTCCCACATCACCAAACACCAAGTCTTTAGGCGTGTTATTATTTCTCTCCGAAGGCTTGACACGTTTGGTTTTGGTCAGTGTCTTAACAGCCGTCTCCGATGCAGTCACCACCTTAGGGTCCGACGTTTCCACCACACTTTTTTCACCGCTCGTCGATACAGCTGCTGTGTGAAAAACGCCACATATGTGGCACATCCTTACACAAAGAGCTGCGGGTGAATGGAACAAGTTACCCGGACATGTTGTTACACCGGTTTCCTTTAAGACTGTGGTGGTGCTACTGGTATGGCGGCATGGTTAACGGCATACAGACCCCTGGCACAGACCACTTGTGTCAGGGGTCTGTATGCCGTTCCCAAAATCCACCTGCTGGATTTTGGCAACTTCAGGACGAGTGGGAATTTTCTCCTATCTGTCAATTCTGTTTTGTTTTGGAGACTCTTGGCTGCCTATGTTGAACAGTGCAGCGTGAAGGAAACATTTTCCAAAACTGTGTCAACTCAAAAGTTGTAAGAAAACCTCTCCAGCTGCTTTAACTCTCTTCATTTTTGTCATTTAATGTGACACTCGATGTATAACTGGAGCCTCACATATGCAAATGGTGAGGCTCCAGATCGACACCCAGTTCGACACCACTTTACAGTATATGACAAAAGCATGGCAGACTGTGCCGGACCGGCAGATAACTTCTGCTTATTTTTACCATATTAAACATTGGAAATCCAACCACTTGCATTTGTGACACTTGATTTTGGCTCCACCTAAGACACTCTTAAATCTTCAAACACTTTTCTCTTCTCCCGCAACACTCTTGTCTGTCGGCACTATGTGGCTGCGTTGCATGACAACCCATCTCACCACGGAAAGGAACCTAACAGCTTTGGTAAGAGAGGAGAAAAGGACCTGGCCTGTACGGGGCTCAAACCCGTGACCTTGGCGTTATTAGCACCACGCTCTAACCAGCTGAGCTAACCGGCCTCATGACATCAATCCTCTCTGTGCTGCAAAAAATCGATCTCAGGGAATTTCTTTTGCCCTCCTTTGAATAGAAAGCCGTGTAATTCAGTGTATGGGCTTTCTCGTGCAGTTTCATGGTTCTTGTAACCCAAATCCTACACTGGCCTGAAGTGCCCCCCCATTTCACAGCATTTTTCAGCTGATTTAAAATGTACCTAAAGGAGAAGCATTATTGAAGACCATCAATTACCAAGAGCTTTTGTCAAAGGTTTTGGTGGTCATTTTTAATGACCACAGAGCGCTGTGACCTCGGTTTTACATCTCATCCAAAAGACAGCGCCCTTTTACAACACAGCATCTCCGTCACTATACTGGGGCATTAGGACCCGCACAGACCTCAGGGTGAGTGCCCCCCCGCCGGCACCATTAACACCGCTTCCAGCTGGAAGCTTTGTTTTTCCCTGTAGCTCACCCTCATTCGGGTACTGACCTGGCTCGCACCTACTTAGCTTCAGTGGGTTTGCAGTTGCGAGTTGCAAGGGGATGCAAGTGATGGAGCTGCTCGCTGCAAAAGCCACTGCATTGACCGGGAATCGAACCCGAGCCTCCCACGTGGCAGGCATGAAGTCTACCACTGAACCACCAATGCTCAGTGCCTGAGCCTTCAAAAAAGACGGTTTTTTGGTGCTCTGTGCAAAACGCGTCGACATCTGCTTCCAGCTGCAAAATGTCATTCGCGGACGCTGAAGAACTTATTTCCAAGGCAGCGGGTTTAAGCGATTGGGCGTTTTAAAACCACCAGGAACAGCAAGGAGGCGCGCTTCTTTGCTTGCGCCGGAACACACCGACTGGAGGCGGACAACGTAGTCGGCAGGATTCGAACCTGCGCGGGGAGACCCCAATGGATTTCTAGTCCATCGCCTTAACCACTCGGCCACGACTACAGCAAGCCCCACCGCCGCTGCGTTCTTGCTACAATCTTACCTGGATCGCGAGCCGCCGGCGGAAGCCTATTTCAAAGTCGTTCTCCGTTTCAAAAAAACATTTCCAAAATACAAGCCTTGCAGACAGACACGCCTCAGAGGACTTAAGGGTGGCTTCATGTCGGAATGATAAAGTCTCCCCGTCCGGACATGAAAATGCCACTTTGTTACACACAAAAAAAGAATCAACAACAGAGAAATGCCCGCAAGCATTTGAAAAGCCGCACCACTCCGCACTTGAAATAGCTCTTACATTAGTGGTAGACGCAGGAATCGCCTTTTTATTTACGCTCTTACCAACGCGATGGAAAGCAAAACAAAGCAAAGCAGAGCAAAACAAAACGAACAAACGAAAACCCTCACGTCCCGAACTTGCATATAACGCCGTTACGTGCCCAAGCGGTATTGTACGTCATCCTAGCACTGCACCCCGAGGCGTACGGTATATGGGAACGAGCACACGCCACGAATCGTCTCGAATCGCTCCCTACAGCTGTAAGGCGCCTTAAAGCATGCACCCCCAATATTCTTCTTTGCGCATCTGTGAAAGGTAAACTCTTGAGCAAACTCTGAACCAGCTCTAAGGAAACTAATCCGATTAGACGTTACTTTGACTCATCCTTTAAGGGACCCTTGTTAATTGGAGAAATCAATGATTTCGAATGAATTCTGTATGCGTTAAAAGACAGCTATACACAGAAAACATGCAGGACACTGCTCATGATGTTTCCCGAGCCGAAACACAGTGCGTTTTTCCAAGCCATTTGACAAAGCCCGCCCACTGAAAACTGCAGCAGATCGTGTAAAGGCGTTCAACTTTGTAACTACTGCACGCACAGGAAGCAGAATAAATTCCTCTTTTCAAACTGTCAAAGGTTTGCTGCAGGACATCGCACAATCTCTTTTGAATGGGGACAAACGATTTCTTATGGGGCGCAGTAAGTACAGACGTTTATAAAGCTCCACTCATGCCGACGATGCAGCATGAAGAAGTGCAACCTAACATTTGACAGACAAAAGCCGGGCGCCGCCACGAGCAATATGAAATCAAACTGACAGCACACGGCGTTTCGCGCTGACTCAAAAGTGATCTCGACAGACGATGTTCTCTGCATAAAGCTGAAAGAGCTAAAGAGCGTTTCTGTTGAGACGTAACCCAGTGGGCAAAAGACGTATAATATACGTCTAATAAACGCATATCTTAGACGTCTAAATGTGGTCTACAATTCGTCTAGAATGAAATTCTAATATACGTCTAAAGTTAAACGTCAATTATACGTCTATATTTAGACGTTCATTATACATAAATGGTTGGAGTTCTATTAAACGGATAAATTTAGAGGACTATTATACATATATGGTTGGAGTTCCGGATAACTTTAGAGGTCTATTATACGTATATGGTTAGAGGTCTATTATACGTATAACTTTAGAGGTCTATTATACGTATATGGTTAGAGGTCTATTATACGGATAACATTAGAGGTCTATTATACGTATATGGGTAGAGGTCTATTATACATCAAAGATAGATTTTATAGGTGTAGAAACAAGTAAAACAAGCCAATGATTAGGTTTAGAAATGTATTCTGAAAATACACATTCACACCTGAAACATATGTATTTCAAATTATACATTGTATACAATCAATCAACAATCAACATATGGGCAATAATCATAAAAACACAACTAGTCTTAAACTTCAGCTACAAATTCTGGTAACATGGCAATATACAGTATAGTAATGACAAACACAAAACTAATTACATTAACACACTAACTCAAAACCACATTTTGATTCAAATATACATTTTAAAATGTACAACTTCTATATTTCCAAGAAAAAATAATATTACAATGGAAGTTAAGACGATTTTTGTCCACTGTTTGCAAACCCTGTCTAATTGTCCTAACAGTTAGAACCAAAAACCTATTATTTTCAGAGTCCAGATCTCCTGGCCCCCTGCCTTGCATATGCATTCTTCAAGTAACACATTGCGTGCTCCTTTATTTCTTTTTCTGTTGATGTAGGGTGGGACTTCAGCACCGCAGCTAGGAGAAAATTATATAATATTACTTCCCAAATAAATGATGATTAATATCTTCTTTAGTATAATCTAAAAAATGAACGGTTTACTAAGCTCAAAGCTGAAATAAATGTATAAAATTTGGCTTGCATCATAGCAGTTGAGCAATAAAGTCTGTCCTAATTAAAGAGTACCCAAAGTTTGAAAGTACAACATAGAATAAGAATAAGAGAAACGGCAAAACGATTTTGTGTCATCTTCCCCATTCACACTATTTTATGTGCCATTTTTTTGCTTATTCACATACTATTTTAATCAAAATAATATTAAGAAAGATCTGTATGTATTCAGATAGTATTATTATTGTTCATACTTACTCGTCAAAAGAGGATATCTGAGATATTTGCGGATATACTTCTACGTTTGAAAAACGTGTCCAAAATGGTGACCAACGAATACTAGCAATGCATTGTGGTATATAACCGGAAAATATGCTGGGTTCGTATAATCAACGTCGAATTGCAACCGTAAAATCGACGACATGAATAAACGCATATATAACGTCGAAAACACATCTAACACAGTGCCTGAGGCTTTTTACTGTATGTATCGTGTGTGCCGCAACTAGGAGTATACGGCACTCTGCACAGTGTACGAAGTAAATTATTTTCGCAGTAATTAATTTATTATATTTACTATATTTATTATACACGTGTAAATTAATTGCTGCGAAAATAATTTACTTCGTACACTGTGCAGAGTGCCGTATACTCCTAGTTGCGGCACACACGATACATACAGTAAAAAGCCTCAGGCACTGTGTTAGATGTGTTTTCGACGTTATATATGCGTTTGTTAATGTCGTCAATTTTACGGTTGCAATTCGACGTTGAGGCGACGTATATATACGTATAGCCGTACGTTCGCCGTAAATATACGTATATTCGACGAATCAATGCCCACTGGGAACAAGCTCGCTTCTTTCTACCATGATGTCACCATGACCAAATCTGTCTTTAAACACCTTGCTCAGTCTCTAACGAGACTGTCAAAAATTGCTTTCGCCGATTGTATTGCAAACCGGCGGAAGCGGGGTATTGGGAAAAGTTTTCAACTAGCAATAATCACGCCTCGGCTAACCCTCACAGGCTACGATACTGCCACTGCGCAAAGCTGACGGTTGCCAGGCAACCGCGGGGATCCTATGGAAATCGTTATCAATCGTCTCATGGCATGTCGTTGCTGTAACGCTTCATATTTGTCGTCTTCTTCTAGCTTGAGGTTTTGAAGAATTTCATGACAGACAAGGGCTCCGTTGGGAACAAAGAAACCCGTTGATTCTTTTCAGCAGCAGAAATACAACCCTTTAAATACAAGATGACAGAACAATGACGAAGGGCATGCCGGGAGGAACTCATGCACTACAGAGGAAAGGGGGCGGGCATGTACAGTTCACATTCAAGCCACAAGTACTCTTCTCGGATGTTGCACAAACAAATCCTAACGTCTTGAAAGCATTGCGGGATGTTTGTGTCCCACTTCCCGTGGCTGCAGGATGACTGACACGAACGGACAAACACAATCTGTGGCGTTTAGCGTGACATAGTCTTGCAGGCATCGTGCTGTCTCACTGCAATACTATACCGCTGGAGGAAACAGTCCATCTGGCCATGAAACTCATTTGAACGTCTAGCTACAGCAACTAACAATATCATGATTTATTCAGGATGTGTGGAATCAGCACGTCCCGGAGACAGCTTCCGAAATCGTGAGCATTCTCTGGTGGTAGGGGCGTTCAAGATGGCGCTCAGGTGGGAGGTAAAGTTTAGTGGTTGAGGATTTTTTTTGAGTTTTTCATGACCTAAATGTTAATTTTTGCTTTTTTTGACTACAGAAAAATAAGGACTTAACACTACTTGTTTAAACTTCAGTTATAATTGAAAGAAAAAAAAACGATTTTTTTTAGGTTTAAGAATTTCGATATGAGTAACACTGGGAAAAGAAAAGAGAGTGCTGGGTCTTCGAAGGAGAAGTCTAAGAAACCTCAATCGTATATGTATAGCACTACAAGAAAATTGATGGCAACTAAAGGGAAAAGTGAAGCAGCTGGAGGGGACGTGGAAAGAGTGCTGGAGATGCGCTCGTACGCGAGCGCTCGCAGCCCAAGTGAGACTCAGCTGCCAGAGGAAGAGCCGGAGTCCCTGCCCAGCACACCTGTGAAAACCCCGGCAGCCAAGAGAGGAAGGGGCGACCTGACGCTGGAGGAGCTCCAGACCAACATCTTCAACATGATGGCACAGAGCATGGGTGAGCTGAAGGAAGTGATTTGATCTAATACAGTCGCAATCGAAAGTCTTAAAAAGTCCATGGACTGTGTGTTTAAAGAGGTTGAAGACTTAAAGTAGGCTGGGCAAACGATTTTTAAATTTTAAAAAAAATAAATAAATAATGAGATATAATGATGTTTTCCTGCTTAACTTAGACATTGCACGACTTTAAAACATATAAAAACAGGTTTCGAGAGTTAAAAACCACTTTTTATGCGCGAAAAATGGGTGATTTTTCTTCCTCGTGATCAGCTCAGAATCTTTGTGTACGCTGTAAGGTTTTTACTTCTTAATTAAACGTTTAAAATACACGAATTTCATAAAGACAACACACGTTTCGAAGAGAAAAAATCCCATTCTTTTCTCTTCCTGGTGTGTGAAACTGATCAGCAGGTCTTTTTTTCCCAATCAGAGGCTCTGAAAATAGCGTACCGCCCACTGCCCTCCGTCAGAGAGGGGCGCGGCACCGAGAGAGGGAGGAGGCGCGGAGCGCAGCAGTACAGAACGAACGTTCTACTGCCTGGAGCGCTTACGGCAGCGATCGCGTCTGCATTTATAACTTAGTTTTTAAAATTAATCAAGCAATATGAACCATCTCTTTTTACTTTTAAGTCACTTAATTATCATTAAACACAGCTTTCTCACCACCTAGACTACTTTTTGATACCATCCTTAGACAAAGCAGAAACGTCTTGTTCTGTCTAATGACATTACAAGTGGAAAGATTACAGATTTTAATCGTCTTTAATTTTGTTACGTTATACATTTTAGAAACGTTTCATCCATACAAACACCACAAAACTATTCTCGATTGTATTTCTGAATGGTATGTTACACTTAGTTCACTGTTTTAAATACATCTAATTAAGAAAGTTAGGTGTTAGCATAAACTATTAGCAATCAATATTAAATTTAGCACTGTAATAATTTGTTGCACTTTCCCCCGCATCTTGTAAAAATATATTTTCATTGTTCAAATATACATTAAATCTGACTATCATATAATAAGTTAAATACAAAACTAAAGAAAAAATAGGGTTAAATATAATTCAAAATATTTTGCTAACAATGTTAACTATTTATAAATAATAAATTGTATTAACTAAAGAGTAGGATGGCACAGTTGTTAGTATGCTTTTTGTTTTGTTTCTTTTTCATAAATACAACAGTAGTACCTGATGTCTCAGTGGCTTTCAAAATTAAATTTTGCATGCAAACCTGTGAACTAGAAAGATAACTAAGATATCCATCCATTTATAATGGTGGCAAAGTGGTTAGCATTGCTATCTTGGAGCACTGGGGTCCCAGGTCCCATCCTGTGTGTGTGGGGTTTGCATGTTCTCTCTGGGTTACATGGTTTTTCTCCATATGTGTGATATGACTCCCTCTTGCACTCCAAAACATACTGGTAAGTTAATTGGTTTATGGGAAAACTGGCCCTGGTGTGTGTGTGTTTGTGTCTGTCTGTCCTGTGATGGACTGGCGCTATGTCCAGGGTGTATTCTGCCTTGTGTCTGTTGCTTACTGGGATAGGCTCCAAATCCTCTGTACTGGATAAAGAGATTAGAAATGGATTGAAGTAAAGGCACTGTGTGGATTGAACTATACACAGTGTTAGAAACCCACTATGAAATGGCAGCATCTCACTGAGAATAAAATATTTTATAGTGCTGGCTTAAGTAAACAGCCTTTCCAACTCTCTTGCACATCAGTATCCATACCTAGTTATTTAAACAAATTGCCTCTAATTATAAACATCTTAATATGCTGGCTCTGTGGATCCGCATCAGCGATGTTTGCCCATTCCTTCAATTCATGTCCATCCAACACACAGTTCAATGCTAGCAACTACACAAAATCTAAAATACAATCCTCATTTCAGTATCTATGTAAACATACAGTCTGTTAACTTCATCATCTTCATCAAAAGTATGCCTAACCCCATTAGGAAGTGTTCTTGTTATCAGTGTATTCCTCAGCTATCCCAAAATTATCTTCTTACCAACATCTCTAGTTTTTTATCCTGCAATAACTCAGCCAACACTTAAATCTCGAAAAGCTGCTTGTGTTCATTTCTTTAAATCACAAATATCATGTGTAAATACTGTCCATATAATAATCTGCATTGTGGAATAATAGTTTATTTTAAAGGGAACTAGAGAAACTAAGAACTAGAGAAATCAAGAAAGGCTTTTTTTTCTAGAATTAATAAATGCACATCCTGTTCACTGGGGAAATTAAATCCACACTGAGCAATCTTCAATATGTTCAGAATATGACAGCGAGAATCCTATCAGGGATGCATTACACCTGTTTTCAAGTCCTTGCATTGGTTACCTATCAGGTTTTGAGTCAACTTCAAAATCCTCATCCTCATTCAGTACCTACAGTATATGGCTTATTATCTGTCTACTCCCCACCTTTGTCCGTCTGACTCTGGTCTTCTAGCTGTCCTCAAGAACATCTACATTCTGTGGGTGACAGGGTCTTCTCTAGCTGCACCCCAGAGCTCTCAATTTGTATTCCCAGTGATATCAGTCACGTACCCTGAGTGCATTTAAATCTAACCTCAGAACCTTTCTTTTCAGAAGACTTAGTGTCTGTATCTGCTTCATTTTCTAATTTTGGTAGCACCTCTAACTGCTTGTCTTTCTTATATGTATTTACTTTGTAATCTGTGGTCCTTTTATCTGTTTTTATATCTACTGTATTGCTTTGAGATGCCACTTTTAAAGGTGATATATAAAATAAAGTTTTTTATTATTGTTATAGAGAAACATGATCAGTTTTCCCTGGTCCAGATACTGTAAAAAGATCTAAAGCATACTAGTTTGTCACTCTTCTCATTCCCTTTGCTAAATAACTTTTCATATTAATCTGATCAATCTAACTGCCTGTTTTCTGTGCTTTCTCTATCCTGCTAGATTTGCAATTATTCTGAACATTTTCTTCTTGAAATAACTCATTTCTAAATACCTTTTTTCACTGTTAACATCTTGCAGCAAAGCTGCGACAAAATATACACTTAGCACAGTTCATCCTGCTACCAACATTGAATAACAAAATCTTAAGATTTCTATATTTATGTCTTTATTTAGTGGTTTCATTAGTGACAAAGGCTAAACTTTCTTGGAAAAATGTCTTTTATGTGTTGCAGAAAAAACTGACTTGCTTTAACAAAGTATGTTTACAAATCCTTTCACCTGGCAATCTACCTGAATGCCCAACTATCTGAGAAGCCCTCCATGAAACCATGGTTGCTATTAATTCATTTAGGACTTATTGACAGAATTGCTGTTTTTTATGCATGCTAATTTTCTGATTCCTCACTCTGTTTCATGTTTATAGATAAGACTTTATTGATCGTGAAGGGAAATTGATGTACATGATGAACATGTTTGCATGTTCTTTTGTAACATACACCTTTTTGTGATTTTTTTTGTATATCTAAGCAAGTGTTCCTGCATCCCTCTTCTGCACTTTAGTCATGGCTTTTTTTCTGTTTGCTTATTTCAAAGCAACACCTGCTCCATTTCTAAAACTTTTTACTCATGTGCATTTTTGTATTTTTTACACCTCTAGCACTTTAACATCCTGAATTTTCATTTGCCTTAATTTGTAGAATGAACTTGAGTTTTAGCCTAAAGAAGTTTTCATTATCTTTTGTTTCTTGTCCTACAACTGTTATTATTGATCACCGAATTATTGTTCTTGACATGACTTCATTCAGCCTTTCCTGAACGTCTATGACAGGCAGAGAGAGTGCTGTTTCTGGTGCGATCTTTTGCAGCTGACATTTCACTGTTTTAAACGAACAAGAAATTAGATTGCTCATAGATCACTTATCCTATATAAACACAGCGTAATTGCCCTCCGAAAATCCTCTTTTTCTTGTTCGTTTTAGAGACCTTGATCGAAACTGATTTTAGATGTCAGAAAGGATTTCTTTTCTCTGTATTTCCTACATTGCTTTGTCGAGATTTTAACTTTATATTTAGGCTCAGATTTCAACTATAAATCGTACACTAATTAATAGCAGTAAATACTGATGTTTTGCTCCCTCTTACCACAAAAATATATATGTTTTGTAGCTGGGATGAACTTTATTTCGTACGCGTAGCTACTGCGATTTGGACACGAAGCGGTTAAAGATGGCGGCAAATCAGGCACCCAGAGGGGGGGGGGGGGCGTCGTCTCGCCTCCATAACTAAAATGCCAAATAGGAGTGGCTTAAGCGACATACACAGTCGTGTAACTGACAGTTTGAGGTAGCCTATCGTGTAAATTTCGCTTTGTTGCTGAGGTTAAGCTTTCGAAACTCTGCCCCAAAGTCATGTGACTGATTTTTCGCCCTGTTTCGTTGGTTAAACGCAATGATCACAAGCACCACCATGGTAACTGGGATGTGTAGTTTTTAATTCCGTTTGAATTATAACTGTACGTACTGTCTTCGTATTTGGCCAGGGCTTTAAAGAGAGGGCGCGCCAAAAATTTTCGGTGCCGTCGTCTCCGCTTTAAAGGTACCCCCGTCGCGGAAGAATTCGATCTCGGGACGTTTGCCCAGCGTACTTAAAGAGTGAAGTAAAAGTTCTTAAACAAGTAAATACCAAACAAGAAAAGCATATTAAAGAACTTGAATTGAAAGTGAACGATGTAGATAGATACCGTCGATGATGGAATTTAAAATTATTTGGAGTTAAAGAGGAACGTGATAAGGACCTTGTTGCAACAGTGAAGGGTATCTGTAAAAGGACCCTGCCGGACCAGGAGGACGTAATATCGGCCATTGACTTTGTTCACAGGCTCGGGAGAGCGAACATGTCTGGGCAAGTGCGCCCCAGATCGATTATAATACAGTTCACCAAGAGGACGGCGAGGGACATGCTGTGGCGAGCGGCGAGGGGGAATGAGTATTTGAATGGGAACAAACTGAGGTTTGCAGAGGACCTGTCTGCCGCGGACAGGAGTACCAGGAACCAGCTGTGGCCCCAGGTTGAAGCTGCCAGAAGAGAGGGGAGGAGAGCCTACTTTGTGGGAGCGAGGGCCTTTGTGGACGGGAAGGAGATTTGCTCCCAGTGACTGCTCAGTTAATGATTATGTTTGGTTATATTTGTTATACCAGTATATACTAGTGTTTCTTTAGTGTTAGTTTGGAATGGTGTAGTTAAGTGTTAAGGACTGTTATAGTTCTGGTTCTTTGAAAAACTCAATAGTTTAGACAGTCTTAGAGTTAGTTATTTGCTTTTGTGTATGTCTTTTTCATGAATGCCAGAGGTACTCGAAATGTTGTTAAAAGAAAAACTGTGTGCTGAGTTTTATTTTTTACAGGAAACGCATGCATGTTGAAACTAAAGTTTATAAATAATTGAGAAATATTAAAGCAAGGAAAATATGATACGTGTAAAATATACAATTTGATCACATAATTACTTAATTACCTCTGGTAGTTAAATGCTTTTTTCTGCTGCGTTTTTTTTCTCTTGTACATGACTCTGATCCTCTTGTTGTATTTGTATTTGTAAATTCTGTTTAATAAAAAAAAAATTAAATAAAGCATTCTCTGGTGGTGTCCTGCAGGCTTCCTGTGGGTGTGCGTTGGTGGTATAGTGGTGAGCATAGCTGCCTTCCAAGCAGTTGACCCGGGTTCGATTCCCGGCCAACGCAGTGGCGAATGTTTTCAAATGCTGTCATGAGCCTTGGATTGTGACTAGCAAAGTGAAGCCTTTTGAAAGAGCTAAAGCACTGAAAAACGGAATTGAAGGAGAATCTTACAGGGGATTCTGAGCGGTGTCTGCAAACACGCAGTCCGATACAGGTGCTGAAAGCTTGAGCTACTCTCAATGTCATGCTGCTTTTCCCCGGAGTAAATCTGTTACATTGAAAGAATGCTTCTCGCAGGTTCAAAAAGGGACCCTTGTTAATTGGAGAAATCAATGATTTTGAATGAATTCTGTATGCGTTAAAAGACAGCTATACACAGAAAACATGCAGGACACAGCTCATGATGTTTCCCGAGCTGAAACACAGTGCGTTTTTTCAAGCTATCTGACAAAGCCCGCCCACTGAAAACTGCGGCAGATCGTGTAAAGACGTTCAACTTTGTAACTACTGCACGCACAGGAAGCAGAATAAATTCCTCTTTTCAAACTGTCAAAGGTTTGCTTTACGAACGCCGCAGGACATCGCACAATCTCTTTTGAACAGGGACAAACGATTTCTTATGGGGCGCAGTAAGTACTGTTACTGTCACTGCTCGATACCGACGTTGGCCTACTATACCATGTTCAGCCACTGCTAGAAAATGTACAGCTCTAGCACCGGAGCAAACAACAGGAGGGCCGACGTCGAACAGGCATACGTGTCAGTCATGGAGACCGATGAGAATGGGATTCGAACCCATGCCTGCAGAGCACAATGGATTAGCAGTCCATCACCTTAACCACTCAGCCACCTTGTCGACAAAACTGGGCTGTCCGGACATGGGTTGGCGCGCTCCAGATGATCTTTTTCTTTTTTTCCCCACGTACTCGAGGGTCATTTTCCTGTTCCACATGTGATTTCAACATTTTCCTTGGGAGATGTCAAGCCAGCAAGCCACTGCTGTGGTTCACTGGCCAGTGTGGAGTTCAGTGGCCCTGTTGTACACAGAAAGCACATTGAGCTCCTTGGACATCAAAAGTTCCAGATAAAAGCCATTTGTCATCCTTTCTCTTGGTGTTGATGTTGCTATTGTATGTAAAGGTGGCAACTTGCTCAGCGAGCAGGCGGAGCACACACCGAATGCAGATGTGTCTGAGTGGTGTGTCCAAGTGGCTGCAAAAGGACAGTGCTCCCGGGGCACCGTGGCTTAGTTGGTTAAAGCACCTGCCTAGTAAACAGGAGATCCTGGATTCAAATCCCAGCAGTGCCTTCTTTGTTCTGTCTTCTCAAACAGAACTGGTCCTTCCAGACAACCACCTACGGCTAGACTTGCAAATATTCATTTCCTGTCTTTAACGCGACTTGTTTTTCTTAAAATGGATGCAACTTGCAAAACATGAAATACAAACCTTGATAATCAGCGCTAGCGGCTGGCAAAAAAAAAAGAAGTCAGCAATGTTTTTTTTCTTTAACCTTAACCCTGCTAATGGAGAAGAGTTAAATGACCGAGTCTATGCAGCTTAAACGGTGCGCAAGTCGGGTTCTTAGCTGAAAGGGTGGTAAATCACGCTCACCCCAGTCCTTAATCTTTTAAAGAGGATACAAAATTGAACCTAGTCGCCACATCACATACATCCTGTTCAATGATAAAAAGGTAACATCTATCCTCGCTCCAGAGTAAATCTCATGTTGAGGGCATCTTTTTTTTTCACTTTACCGTGAGTCGGGCTCGGCTGCACAGAGGAGAGAGCAGAGCAATGAGGTCACGGGGACAGGGGAGTCACACGCTGGCGGTTTGAATACGCGGAAGATCACTGAGGGATCCACAGTATGTGGACCCTCCGTGCGCCATCAGTCCGCACTCCGGACTCTGAATCCTGCCATCCGAGTTACGATCTCGGCGGAACCTGAGGCGCAGTTCCTTCTTAAAACGTAATCTGGTGAGCATTTCTAGAATCGCACTTGTATAGATACAACTATACAAGTACGATTAGTACGAAATCAGTAGGCAACTGCCCTCTTGATTTTGGATTTAATTTCTTTATTACAGGGGCGCTTTTATGAAGACAGAGTCATGTTCAGGTACTTTGCTTGATGGAGGAAGCTCATTTCGGACTCTGTGATCTGCTCACCTGGAAAGGTCTGCTGTACTACTACAAGAGAGAAGTAGAGTCTGGAAGAAGGGACAATTTTATGATGCTTTGGAAGATAATGTTTTTTTTTTCTTATACTGAAAATGAAAAGTAGTTGTTTCTATATGGACTCAGTCTTTGGAATTTGTATATTTATATATTTCAGTGAACCCTCAGCCATTCCTTCTGTATTGTAATTCAATTTCTCTTTTAAAATTCCTTCCCCACTTCTAGGACCTGCAGTTGCTGAACTCCACAATGGCTTCTATTGGAAAGTCTGTGACTGAGACCAAGTAAGTGTTCAATTTTTTATGAAACCATTATTTATTTTGGAGCAATGAGCAATTCTTATATAAATGCAATAAAATCATTATGCTCAAACTATGAGAGAGAATTTTAAGGATAATTTAATAAATCAGTCTTAGCTTGTTTCTATACACAGATGGTATTATTTATTTTCAAAGGAAACCCGCGAGGATTCCCCTGGTGTGCAAGATGTGCCTGAATACTTTTGATCAGCTTCCTGCTCATTTGAAGAGGGCGTTTATGAAGCACGCCACGGCAGAAGAGATCAGGATGGCCTCTCAACAGGCGAGGGAGGACATGATGAATCACCTGAAGAACGGGGTCATCGTGGATTACCACAGAATAGAGATCAAAGGACACTTTGTGGGCTTAAAATACAAAGAAAATCATGTTCTATGGTACAAGATAAATACAAAACTTAAGCTTTTATTTTAATTAGATTTGTTTATAAAGCATAAGCAATAATTTATTACATTAATATATGTGAAAATAACATTTTAGCATCATATTATTACATACAGGTCTCTAGCTTCAACACAGTGATATATATATATGCTCAGTGATTTATTGGTACATGCCCAGGTCAATAATCAGAATGAGGATTTATTTCCAGACGGGCTACAGGTAGTGTTGTGAAATACTTCAACACACTGGATCGCAGATTTAGACCCCCTGCACTCTTACTCCTTAAAAACCAAAGAAATGAAGATATGTAGCAATCACATTGTAACAGGGGTGACAGTGACTTAATGCTTATACTAGTGGACTTCTGGTACCTTTAGGGTAAGGTGTTCCCTGAAGGGCTCTCAAACCCTGCATTTCAGATGCCTAGCTGTATCGCTGATGTGTTGCACCTCAGAATCACTTTTAAACCTTACCTCTGGTATCTTTAATCCCTATTGCTCAACGCATGGTGAAAGTATTGCATAATTGTGTCTGAAAATGAGCAATGGGCACCTGAGAGACTCATTTGCCTGTTTCACAAATGATCACATTTGACTAGAGATTCTGTTTGGGATTCAGTTGTGCATTCCGACAGCAATCCCTTTCAAAAAACGATACATTCTGGACGAGGTCAAAGGTGCAGGAACACTGTATTTAGGATGTGTTTGCACTTATTCTGTGTCTCTAGCTTCAACACAGCGATATATGTATATGCTCACTGATTTTTTGGTACATGCCCAGGGCAATAATCATTATGAGGATTTATTTCCAGATGTGCTAGGGGTAGTGTTGTGAAATACTTCAACACACTGGATCGCAGGCTTAAACCCCCTGCACTCTTACTCCTTAAAAACTAACAAATGCAGATATCTAGCAATCATATTGTAGCAGACACTCATTTGCCTGTTTCACAAATGATCATATTTTACTAGAGATTATCTTTGGGATACGGATGTGCATTCTGACAGCAATCTCTTCCAAAAAATGATTTTACCTTATCGCGGCTTTGCCCTACTTGCCCCTTTGGACAATATCTCCATCTTGTGGTCGTTGTTGGTAATGTCTAGACAATACCTCCATCTTGTGGTCGTTGTTGGTAATGTCTTCTTATGCCATTTTTTTATTTCAATTCTCTATTAGTTGATTCTAGAATCTCTACAATGAAGTTGAAAACATCAGTTTTATAGCAGACAATATGACATTATTTATAGTCCAATTAGAAACTTATTACCCTGTTTTTAACATAATAACAAATTAAAATTGATTAAAACTAAGTTTGGAACACCAGGGAACATAACAAATGATTTTTAGGAAAACCATGAGGTTCTCTGTGCCCGATGCCTGCAAGGAGAGAAAGCTAGAATCCTTTGATTTTTTCAAAATTTGAAAATAAACATCATATAACAACAGCTTTCATTCCTAGGAGTAAAAAATAACCATTTCTGAAGACATAGTAGTTTCTAAAACACTACAATAAAGTTAAAAACATCAGTTTTATATTACATTATTTTTAGTGAAATCAGTCATTTATTACACTATTTTTAATATAATCTCTAAGTAAAAGTGATTAGAATTAAGTTTGGAACAACAAGGAACACAAAAAAAAAGATTTTAAGGAAAAAAATGATGTCTTCTGTGCCAGGTGCCTGCAAGGGGAGAAAGCTAGAATCCTACCCAGGCTCCTGGAGCTCTGTCCTGGCTAAAGGAGGGCGAATCCATCCCATTCAAAGCTCCATGAAAAAATGATATTTTTAAATCTGAAAAAAAACATTATAGAACAACATCTCTTGGTCCACAGAGTGCAAAAATCCAACTTTGAAGAAAATCCATTGACTGATCCCCGAATCCTGAAGTTTCTTCGCATGATATCGGGCTTGCAACCACTTTCTGGAAAATGATGAAAAATGCCAAAAATGAAATAAAAGTTATCAATTCTAGAGCCTAAGAGGAAAATAAGACAAATGTATATCTCCAAATAATTTTATGTGCTTCAGAAGAGCCCAGGAAAGTTTTTTGCATACATGAAACCACGCCCGTTTGCACGTAAGCAGACATGGTTGCACACACGACTGCATGAAAGCACGCGTGCATGCAAAATCATCCTGTTAAGCATTTGAAAAGCCGCACCACGGCGCACTTGAAATAGCTCTTACATTAGTGGTCGACGCAGGAATCGCCTTTTTATTTACGCTCTTACCAACGCGATGGAAAGCAAAACAAAGCAAAGCAGAGCAAAACAAAACGAACAATAAGATCTGTTAGGTTTACATGCATATTTTATGTATTAATAAATGTATCCTCGTGTATTAGTACCTGTGTGTGCGCGTTGTTTGAGTTATGTCACATGGTTGGATTCTAAAGCCATCAAAAGAATCAACTTTGTGATTTACTGCTACAATTAATAATTGTCTCAGTAAATGCCCAAACCCTACAGAACTGGTGCCTTCAGAGAGCCACTACATTTAATTTTGCTATGGCAACATTACATATTTGGCGTCCCTGAGCCGGTTTTCTTACATGTGAAAATAACATTTTAGCATCATATTATTACATACAGGTCTCTAGCTTCAACACAGTGATATATATATATACTCAGTGATTTATTGGTACATGCCCAGGTCAATAATCAGAATGAGGATTTATTTCCAGACGGGCTACAGGTAGTGTTGTGAAATACTTCAACACACTGGATCGCAGATTTAGACCCCCTGCACTCTTACTCCTTATAAACCAAAGAAATGAAGATATGTAGCAATCACATTGCAACAGGGCTGACAGTGACTTAATGCTTATACTAGTGGACTTCTGGTACCTTTAGGGTACGGTGTTCCCTGAAGGGCTCTCAAACCCCGCATTTCAGATGCCTAGCTGTTTCGCTGATGTGTTGCACCTCAGAATCACTTTTAAACCTTACCTCTGGTATCTTTAATCCCTATTGCTCAACGCATGGTGAAAGTATTGCATAAATGTGTCTGAAAATGAGCAATGGGCACCTGAGAGACTCATTTGCCTGTTTCACAAATGATCATATTTGACTAGAGATTCTGTTTGGGATCCGGATGTGCATTCTGACAGCAATCTCCTTATCGCGGCTTTGCCCTTCTTGCCTCTTTGGACAATATCTCCATCTTGTGGTCGTTGTTGGTAATGTCTAGACAATATCTCCATCTTGTGGTCGTTGTTGGTAATGTCTAGACAACATCTCCATCTTGTGGTCGTTATTGGTAATGTCTTCTTATGCCCTTTTTTATTTTAATTCTCTATTAGTTGATTCTAGAATCTCTACAATGGAGATGAAAACATCAGTTTTATAGCAGACAATATGACATTATTTATAGTCCAATTAGAAACTTATTACCCTGTTTTTAACATAATAACAAATTAAAATTGATTAAAACTAAGTTTGGAACACCAGGGAACATAACAAATGATTTTTAGGAAAACCATGAGGTTCTCTGTGTCCAATGCCTGCAAGGGGAGAAAGCTAGAATCCTTTGATTTTGAGTTGAACAAGTTCAACTTTTGTCACGTCTGTCCACAGAACATTGTTCCAGGAGTTGCTGTGGAACATCCATGTGGTCTTTAGCAAACTTGAGAGGGGCAGTGGTGGTTTTTTTTGGGGGGAGAGCAGTGGTTTCCTCCGTGGTGACCTCGCATGATCACCACTCCTGTTCAGATTTCTTCTTATGGTGGACTCATGGACACAGACGTAAGACAAAGTCAACCACCTGTTCGCTAGATCCCATACCCACTCAGCTAGTCAAAGATTCCCCCGAAGGACTGGCAGGACCTATAATTAGTATGATGAATGCATCGCTTGCGTCAGGCGTTGTACCTGATCAATTTAAGGTAGCGGTTGTTAGACCGCTCCTTAAGAAGTCAAATTTGGATCCACAAGTTCTTAACAACTACAGGCCTGTCTCAAAGGTCCCATTTCAATCTAAAAGTTTTGAGAGAATAGTTGTTGCCCAACGTCAATCGTATCTGGATTCAAATAATATACTTGAGAAATTTCAGTCTGGTTTCTGAAACAGCATTAACAAGAGCCTTAAATGATATTCTCTTAGCTACTGATGCGCGGAATGCAACAGTGCTAGGTTGCAACAGTGCTAGGAATGCAAACGTTAGGTTGCGCTTCTTCATGCTGCATGGTCGGCAAGAGTGGAGCTTTTTAAACGTCTGTACTTAGTGCGCCTCAAAAGAAATCGTTTGTCCCCGTTCAAAAGAGATTGTGCGATGTCCTGCAGCGTTCGCAAAGCAAACCTTTGACAGTTTGAAAAGAGGAATTTATTCTGCTTCCTGTGCGTGCAGTAGTTACAAAGTTGAACGTCTTTGCACGATCTGCTGCAGTTTTCAGTGGGCGGGCTTTGTCAGATGGCTTGGAAAAACGCACTGTGTTTCGGCTCGGGAAACATCATGAGCAGTTTCCTGCATGTTTTCTGTGTATAGCTGTCTTTTAACGCATACAGAATTCATTCGAAATCATTGATTTCTCCAATTAACAAAGGTCACTTAAAGGATGAGTCAAAGTAACGTCTAATCGGATTAGTTTCCTTAGAGCTGGTTCAGAGTTTGCTCAAGAGTTTACCTTTCACAGATGCGCAAAGAAGAATGTTGGGGGTGCACGCTTCAAGGCGCCTTACAGCTGTAGGGAGTGATTCGAGACGATTCGTGGCGTGTGCTCGTTCCCATATACCGTACGCCCTGGGGTGCAGTGCTAGGATGATGTACAATACCGCTTGGGCACGTAACGGCTTTATATGCAAGTGCGGGATGTGAGGGTTTTCGTTTGTTCATTTTATTTTGCTCTGCTTTGCTTTGTTTTGCTTTCCATCGCGTCGGTAAGAGCGTAAATAAAAAGGCGATTCCTGCGTCTACCACTAATGTAAGAGCTATTTCAAGTGCGCCGTGGTGCGGCTTTTCAAATGCTTAACAGGATGATTTTGCATGCACGCGTGCTTTCATGCAGTCGTGTGTGCAACCATGTCTGCTTACGTGCAAACGGGCGTGGTTTCATGTATGCAAAAAACTTTCCTGGGCTCTTCTGAAGCACATAAAATTATTTGGAGATATACATTTGTCTTATTTTCCTCTTAGGCTCTAGAATTGATAACTTTTTTTTCATTTTTGGCATTTTTCATTTTCCAGAAAGTGGTTGCAAGCCCGATATCATGCGAAGAAACTTCAGGATTCGGGGATCAGTCAATGGATTTTCTTCAAAGTTGGATTTTTGCACTCTGTGGACCAAGAGATGTTGTTCTATAATGTTTTTTTTCAGATTTAAAAATATCATTTTTTCATGGAGCTTTGAAGGGGATGGATTCACCCTCCTTTACCCAGGACAGAGCTCCAGGAGCCTGGGTAGGATTCTAGCTTTCTCCCCTTGCAGGCACCTGGCACAGAAGACATCATTTTTTTCCTTAAAATCTTTTTTTTTTTTTGTGTTCCTTGTTGTTCCAAACTTAATTTTAATCACTTTTAATTAGAGATTTTATTAAAAATAGTGCAATAAATGACTAATTTCACAAAAAATAATGTAATATAAAACGGATGTTTTCAACTTTATTGTAGTGTTTTAGAAACTACTATGTCTTCAAAAATGGTTATTTTTCACTCCTAGGAATGAAAGCTGTTGTTATATCATGTTTATTTTTTCAAATTTTAAATGATCATTTTTTCATGGAGCTTTGAAGGGGATGGATTCACCCTCCTTTAGCCAGGACAGAGCTCCAGGAGCCTGGGTAGGATTCTAGCTTTCTCCCCTTGCAGGACCTGGCACAGAAGACATCATTTTTTTTCCTTAAAATCTTTTTTTTTTGTGTTCCTTGTTGCTCCAAACTTAATTCTATTCACTTTTAATTAGAGATTATATTAAAAATAGTGCAATAAATGACTAATTTCACTAAAAATACTAAAAGTAATATAAAACGGATGTTTTTAACTTTATTGTAGTGTTTTAGAAACTAATATGTCTTCAAAAATGGTTGTTTTTCACTCCTAGGAATGAAAGCTGTTGTTATATGATGTTTATTTTCAAATTTTGAAAAAGCAAAGGATTCTAGCTTTCTCCCCTTGCAGGCATTGGACACAGAGAACCTCATGGTTTTCCTAAAAATCATTTTTTATGTTCCCTGGTGTTCCAAACTTAGTTTTAATCAATTTTAATTTGTTATGTTACAAACAGGGTAATAAAGTCTTAATTGGACTATAACTAATGTCATATTGTCTGCTACAAAACTGATATTTTCAGCTCTATTGTAGAGATTCTAGAATCAACTAATAAAGAATTGAAATAAAAAAAGGGCATAAGAAGACATTACCAACAACGACCACATGATGGAGATATTGTCTAGACATTACCAACAATGACCACAAGATGGAGATATTGTCCAAAGAGGCAAGAGGGGCAAAGCTGCGATAAGGTAAAATCATTTTTTGAAAGAGATTGTTGTCAGAATGCACATCCGTATCCCAAACAGAATCTCTAGTAAAATATGATCATTTGTGAAACAGGCAAATGAGTGTCCGCTACAATATGATTGCTACATATCTGCATTTGTTGGTATTTAAGGAGTAAGAGTGCAGGTTTAAACCTGCGATCCAGTGTGTTGAAAAATTTCACAACACTACCTCTAGCACATATGGAAATAAATCCTCATAATGATTATTGCCCTGGGCATGTACCAAAAAATCAGTGAGCATATATACAGTGCCTTGCGAAAGTATTCGGCCCCCTTGAACTTTTCAACCTTTTGCCACATTTCAGGCTTCAAACATAAAGATATACATTTTTTATTTTATGTGAAGAATCACCAACAAGTGGGACACAATTGTGAAGTGGAACGAAATCTATTGGATTTTTGAAACTTTTTTAACTAATAAAAAAATGAAAAGTGGGGCGTGCAAAATTATTCGGCCCCCTTGCGTTAATACTTTGTAGAGCCACCTTTTGCTGCGATTACAGCTGCAAGTCGCTTGGGGTATGTCTCTATCAGTTTTGCACATCGAGAGACTGAAATTCTTGCCCATTCTTCCTTGCAAAACAGCTCGAGCTCAGTGAGGTTGGATGGAGAGCGTTTGTGAACAGCAGTTTTCAGCTCTTTCCACAGATTCTCGATTGGATTCAGGTCTGGACTTTGACTTGGCCATTCAAACACCTGGATACGTTTATTTGTGAACCATTCCTTTGTAGATTTTGCTGTATGTTTGGGATCATTGTCTTGTTGGAAGATAAATCTCCGTCCCAGTTTCAGGTCTTTTGCAGACTCCAACAGGTTTTCATCCAGAATGGTCCTGTATTTGGCTGCATCCATCTTCCCCTCAATTTTAACCATCTTCCCTGTCCCTGCTGAAGAAAAGCAGGCCCAAACCATGATGCTGCCACCACCATGTTTGACAGTGGGGATGGTGTGTTGAGGGTGATGAGCTGTGTTGCTTTTACGCCAAACATATCGTTTTGCATTGTGGGCAAAAAGTTCGATTTTGGTTTCATCTGACCAGAGCACCTTCTTCCACATGTTTGGGGTGTCTCCCAGGTGGCTTGTGGCAAACTTTAGACGAGACTTTTTATGGATATCTTTGAGAAATGGCTTTCTTCTTGCTACTCTTCCATAAAGGCCAGATTTGTGCAGTGTAAGACTGATTGTTGTCCTATGGACAGACTCTCCCACCTCAGCTGTAGTTCTCTGCAGTTCATCCAGAGTGATCATGGGCCTCTTGGCTGCATCTCTGATCAGTCTTCTCCTTGTCTGAGCTGAAAGTTTAGAGGGACGGCCAGGTCTTGGTAGATTTGCAGTGGTCTGATACTCCTTCCATTTCAAGATGATCGCTTGCACAGTGCTCCTTGGGATGTTTGAAGCTTGGGAAATCTTTTTGTATCCAAATCCGGCTTTAAACTTCTCCACAACAGTATTACGGACCTGCCTGGTGTGTTCCTTGGTCTTCATGATGCTCTCTGCGCTTTCAACAGAACCTTGAGACTATCACAGAGCAGGTGCATTTATACAGAGACTTGATTACACACAGGTGGATTCTATTTATCACCATCAGTCATTTAGGACAACATTGGATCATTCAGAGATCCTCGCTGAACTTCTGGAGTGAGTTTGCTGCACTGAAAGTAAAGGGGCCGAATAATTTTGCACGCCCCACTTTTCATTTTTTTATTAGTTAAAAAAGTTTCAAAAATCCAATAGATTTCGTTCCACTTCACAATTGTGTCCCACTTGTTGGTGATTCTTCACATAAAATAAAAAATGTATATCTTTATGTTTGAAGCCTGAAATGTGGCAAAAGGTTGAAAAGTTCAAGGGGGCCGAATACTTTCGCAAGGCACTGTATATATATCACTGGGTTGAAGCTAGAAACACAGAATAACTGCAAACACATCCTAAATACAGTGTTCCAGCACCTTTGACCTCATCCAGAACGTATCATTTCTTGAAAGGGATTGCTGTCCGAATGCACATCTGAATCCCAAACAGAATCTCTAGTAAAATACGATCATTTGTGAAACAGGCAAATGACTGTCTCAGGGGCCCATTTCTCATTGTCAGACACATGTATGCAATGCTTTCACTGTGCATTGAGCAATAGGGATCAAAAACACCGCAGGTAAGGTTAGAAGTCATGTTCTATGATCATTTCTTTCAGCATTAGGGACTAAATATACTAAACGTATGATGCTAAAATGTTATTTTTACATATATTAATGTAATAAATGATTGCTTATGCTTTATAAACAAATCTAATTATAATAAAAGCTTAAGTTTTGTATTTATCTTGTACCATAGAACATGATTTTCTTTGTATTTCAAGCCCACAAAGTGTCCAAATGATGCACCTTTGACCTCATCCAGAACGTATCATTTCTTGAAAGGGATTGCTGTCCGAATGCACATCTGAATCCCAAACAGAATCTCTAGTAAAATACGATCATTTGTGAAACAGGCAAATGACTGTCTCAGGGGCCCATTTCTCATTGTCAGACACATGTATGCAATGCTTTCACTGTGCATTGAGCAATAGGGATCAAAAACAGAATGGAAACAGACGAGGATGGGATTTGAACCCATGCGTGCAAAGCACAATGGATTAGCAACCCATCGCCTTAACCACTCGGCCACTTCGTCAACAAAACTGGGCTGTCCCAACTGGGTTGGCGCGCTCCAGATGATCTTTTTCTTTTTTTTCCCTCGTACTCGAGGGTCATTTTCCTGTTCCACATGCGATTTCAACATTTTCCTTGGGAGATGTCAAGCCAGCAAGCCACTGCTGTGGTTCAGTGGCCAGCGTGGAGTTCAGTGGCCCTGTTGTACACAGAAAGCACATTGAGCTCCTTGGACATGAAAAGTTCCAGATAAAAGCCATTTGATATCCTTTCTCTTGGTGTCGATGTTGCTATTGTATGTAAAGGTGGCAACTTGCTCAGCGAGCAGGCGGAGCACACACCGAATGCAGATGTGTCTGAGTGGTGTGTCCAAGTGGCTGCAAAAGGACAGCACTCCCGGGGCGCTGTGGCTTAGTTGGTTAAAGCGCCTGTCTAGTAAACAGGAGACCCTGGGTCTGAATCCCAGTGGATAACCGCCTACGGCTAGACTTAATTAAATGCAAGTATTCATTTCCTGTCTTTAACACGACTTGTTTTTCTTAAAATGGATGCAACTTGCAAAACATGAAATACAAACCTTGCTAATCAGCGCTAGCAGCTGGCAAAAAAAAAAGAAGTCAGCAATGTTTTTTTTCTTTAACCTTAACCCTGCTAATGGAGAAGAGTTAAACGACCGAGTCTATGCAGCTTAAACGGTGCGCACGTCGGGTTCTTAGCTGAAAGGGTGGTAAATCACGCTCACCCCAGTCCTTAATCTTTTAAAGAGGATACAAAATTGAACCTAGTCGCCACATCACATACATCCTGTTCAATGATAAAAAGGTAACATCTATCCTCGCTCCAGAGTAAATCTCACGTTGAGGGGATATTTTTTTTCACTTTACCGTGAATCGGGCTCGGCTGCACAGAGGAGAGAGCAGAGCAATGAGGTCACGGGGACAGGGGAGTCACACGCTGGCTGTTTGAACACGCGGAAGATCACTGAGGGATCCACAGTATATGGACCCTCCGTGAGCAATCAGTCCGCACTCCGGACTCTGAATCCTGCCATCCGAGTTAAGATCTCGGCAGAACCTGAAGCGCAGTTCCTTCTTAAAACGTAATCTGGTGAGCATTTCTAGAATCGTACTTGTATAGATGCAGCCTTTAATGTGTTGCTAGGTTAAAATTGATGACTTCTTGTATTTCAGTAGGCAACTGCCCTCTTGATTTCAGATTGAATTTCTTTATTACAGGGGCGCTTTTATGATGACAGAGTCATGTTCAGGTACTTTGCTTGATGGAGGAAGCTCATTTCGGACTCTGTGATCTGCTCACCTGGAAAGGTCTGCTGTACTACTACAAGAGAGAAGTAGAGTCTGGAAGAAGGGACAATTTTATGATGCTTTGGAAGGTAGTTTTTTTTTCTTTGAAATCGAAATGAATCAGAATATCAAAGCAAAAGACAAACTCTTGGTTTGGTTTAAAGAGATATGGTTTTAAAACAGACAAAATGTAGAAAACAGGTGTTTCTCACTTTTGTAAAAGAATGGACCGGGGGTATTTTACTAGTTGCAGTGCTGAGCTCACCGGGTTGCAGTCCTGCAGTGTTGCACCAGGGTCAGTGGTGCAATGGATAACACATCTGACTACGGATCAGGAGATTGTAGGTTCGACTTCTGCCTGGCTCGGGTCGTTTTTAAACGCATCAGGCTACTCCCTAAGTAGCCTGTGCTACTTACTGTATTGTAATCGTACCCAGTAAGAGATTTCCTTCATGTAAATGAACTGCACCTGACAGCTTTAGAAAAACACCTGGGCTCAGTACGGTGCTGAGAGCTCATCGTTGCTGTTGTTCTAATTAGCACGCACTGCATCGGCTATGAACCCGAACTTTTCAATTATTCCGATCAGTAAGTCAACACGTAGTCCACATGAAAGGTAGAAATATTCTCTTGTCTGTCTCTTGTTTGTATAGAACTGAATGTCCCTGACAATGTACTGTTAGTTTTAATTGAAGAACGGCATTTGTGTTCAAATATACCAGACAAGTTTACGTAACTGCTCATGCGACACTCAGTTGTAATTAGTCAAGAAATAAAGTCGAACAACAGCTGCGGGTTTGATTCTGAACGTATGAGATTGCAGCGCCTTTTACTTCCATTGACAAATGATAGAGATTCGAAGAGAGATCCTTCAGACCAGCAAGCAAACCCACGGCTATTTCGGTTTTCTATCTAGGCAACGTTGGTGTCTGCAATAGCATACATGAAAGCGTGATGCAATTTCTGTGGCTACATTTGTTGCACGTCATGCACAGTAAGAGTGATTCTAACACCAAATAAAAAGTCAACAATTAGCGATCACGCCTTCTCCTCAGTTAACCCACTGAAACCCTTGCTGTTAACAGTTCTTTACTGCGTGCTTTACGAGCACCTACATATCGTGTCGGTTCTTTCAGCTTTATTCATTAGGTTTTCAAAGGCATAAGTAGAGCACCAGAGGTGCGAACGCAGAATGTGTGGTAATCTGAAGAACTGCTTTCCATGGCAGCGGGTCCAAGCGATTTAGCGTTTTTATAGTACCGGGAAAGGAGAAGCGGCACTTTGCCTTTGCCGCGCAGGCACAAGGCGACTTGCGGCAGACGCCGGAGTCGGCAAGTTCCGAACCTGCGCGGGGAGTCCCCAACGCATTTCGAGTCCATCGCCTTAACCACTCGGCCATGACAAAAGCGAGCTCGCTGCCGCCGCATTCCTCCTATAATCTAACACGGAGTGCGAGGTTGCTGCGGAAACCTTTTTAAAGTCGCTCTCCGTTAAAAAAAAAATACCTTACACAAGATTCGTGCCGGCAGACAGACACGCCTCAGAGGGTTTAAGGCTGGCTTCACGTTCAAATGATAAAGTCCCCCAGTCCGGATGTCAAAATGCAACTTTGGCAGACAGAAAAAACATCAACAAACCACAAATGTGGAAAAGGATTTTACAAGCTGCACCACACTGCACTTTCAAAAGCATTTACATTCGTGTTAGACGCAGGAATTGCCTTTGATTTGCGCGCTTACGAACGCCATGGAAAACGAAACAAAACTAAAGCCCTCAGCTCCTGCACTTGATTATAATGCCGTTACGTGTCGAAGCAGGAATTTACGTCATCCTACCACTGCAACACGGGGAATAGAGGGAAATGAGCACAAGCTACGAATTGTCTCTAAACAGTCCCTACAGTTGTAAGACGCCTGGAAGCGTGCACCCCCATCATTAATCTTTGCGCATCTGTGCAAGGTAAACTCTGGAGCAGTCTCTAAAACGGCTCAAAGGAAACACGTGATTGATTCCATGTGCATCTGGGGTTCATTTCTTATTTACATTTAATTCAAGGGAAAGGCTTGGGTCAGTTTCAGACGGCCTCCAACAGCGAGATTCAAGCGCCCCACCTTCAGCCCAATCTGCGCCGCCAGAACGCCAACGGCTCCTCTGGTCTCCGGGGTGCGGTTGTGACTCCGTAACCTAAAGTGTTGGTGGCAGACAAATGGAGACTAACAGGTGATGTCCTAGGACATGACTACGTTGTGACACTCGGTGGGGATGGTGACCATTGCTTGGAAAAGAGTGCGAGGCCCCTTTAGAAAAACATTTTGTTAACAGGCATTCTGCCTCAGCCTAAACACCTATAGCTTGCAAAGCGCATGCTATTAGACAGGCACCTCTGCAAGACCTTAAGAGTCTCTTAAACTAGTGATAGTAAGGTGTTCCCAATGGGCGATGTTTGGCTTTCAAATCATCTGTCTGTGGAAGCGCCGAGATGCAGCTGTTTAAGGCTTAGAAGCAGCTGACTGTTTCACTACCTAGCTGATTACTGTCAGTCAGGGAGCTCAGAGGTGAAAAGCCTGTCTGAGAGACAATTCGCCGTCGATCAGTTCAATATGTTCCGTACCAGCTCGGCGCACCTGAGATCATCTTGGTAGCCGTGTAGCTCAGATGAGTGAGAGCGTGTCTGTGTGTACCACCGTGATTGGATGCCGGTCCTTCTCAGGTCACAGTAAACCTTCTGCTGCCTAACTTTCCTAATTTTGGGGATCCCTTTGAAAAAGCAAAGGAAAAAAAAACTGGCTCTTCATCAGCATGATCGACCCAACCCAGTGTGGCGCAGTGGCCTAATGGATAAGGCACTGGCCTCCTAAGCCAGGGATTGTGGGTTTGAGTCCCATCTGGGGTGCTCCTGTCCCATTTTGAGCGTACAAATGTCCTTTTGATTTGCAAAGCTGCAACCCCACCTTACTCAGTGAGCGTCTCTGCTTTTCTCTCACATACAGTTGGGAGAAAAACTTTTGTAAACAGCCCTTCGGAATGATGTGGATTTCTGCATGAATGGCTCCTAACATGTGATCTTATCTTTATCTAAGTCATAATAATTAATAAAGAGAGTCTGATTTAACAAACAACACACGCCCAACATTTGACATTGCTGTTTCTTTATTGACCAAATGGTTTAAACAATCAAGGTCATTGATGGAAAAAGTACGTGAACCCTTATATTAAGGAGCTAGTGGAACCTCCTTTATGACAAAAACCTCAACCCCCACTTTCTGTAGCGGCTGGTCAGACCTGAGCAGCGGTTAGGAGGTATTTTGGCCTATTCCTCTATGAAAAACTGTTTCAGTTCATGTATATTTTTGGGATGTCTTGCACTGAACGGCCTGCTTCAGATCACGCCACAGCACTTCAATGGGATTGGGGTCAGGACTCTTACTTGGCCATCCCAAAATACGGAATTTCTTTTGTTTCAGCCACTCTGTTGTTGATGTACTCCTTTGTTTTTGTCATGCTGCATGACCCAGCGTCTTTCGAGTTTTAGATCACAGGCAGACACCCTGACATTCTGCTGTAGATTTTCCTGATACATCTTGGAATTCATCGGTCCCTCGATGATTGCAAGCAGTACAGCCTCCGCCATGCTTCCCAGGTGGGATGAGGTTTTGGAGTTGGTATGCAGTGTTTTGTTATCTCCAAACATAACGCTGTGCACATTTACCAACAAGTTCAACTTTTGTCACGTCTGTCCACAGAACATTGTTCCAGGAGTTGTGGAACATCCATGTGGTCTTTAGCAAACTTGAGAGGGGCAGTGGTGGTTTTTTTTGGGGGGAGAGCAGTGGTTTCCTCCATGGTGACCTCACATGATCACCACTCCTGTTCAGATTTTTTCTTATGGTGGACTCATGAACACAGACGTAACACAAAGTCAACCACCTGTTCGCTAGATCCCATCCCCACTCAGCTAGTCAAAGATTCCCTCGAAGGACTGGCAGGACCTATAATTAGTATGATGAATGCATCGCTTGCGTCAGGCGTTGTACCTGATCAATTTAAGGTAGCGGTTGTTAGACCGCTCCTTAAGAAGTCAAATTTGGATCCACAAGTTCTTAACAACTACAGGCCTGTCTCAAAGGTCCCATTTCAATCTAAAAGTCTTGGGAGAATAGTTGTTGCCCAACGTCAATCGTATCTGGATTCAAATAATATACTTGAGAAATTTCAGTCTGGTTTCTGAAACTGCATTAACAAGAGTCGTAAATGATATTCTCTTAGCTACTGATGCGGGGAATGCAACAGTGCTTGTGCTTCTAGATCTTAGAGCTGCCTTTGACACGGTTGACCTCTCTGTTTTGTTACACAGGCTTGAGTTTGAGGTTGGCTTATCTGGAACCGTCCTTCAGTGGTTTACTTCACATTTTACTCATCGTTTTCATTATGTTCAAATATCTAATAATTGTACTGCTTCATCAATGTCACCAGTTCAATTTGGGGTACCAGAAGATCAGTGCTGGGACCAATATTGCTCTCTCTCTCTACATGCTGCTGCTAGGTAGGATAATATGAAAAAATAATATGAACTTTCATTCATATGCTGATGACACTCAAATAAACATTTTGTTTACACCAAACGACAACTCTTCTATTATCAGTTTAGTTAAATGCATTAAGGAAGGAAATACTTGGATGTGTGAAAACTTTTTGTTACTCAACTCTGAGAAAAATGAGGATCTGTTGATCGGAGGCAACAATACTGATAGGACTACTATAACTTCAGCACTTAACTCAGAGGATTTAAACATTTGCCTCAAAGAGACAGCACGTTACCTAGGCGGCATATTAGACACAAGGCTCTTAACAACTTGCATTGTTAAGTGCCTTGGGACAACCTTGTTGTGAAAGGCGCTATATAGAAATACATTGATTTGAATTGAATTGACAATGTAAAATGTTGTGTGTGTTGTTTGTTAAACAAGACTGTCTTTATTTATCAAAAAATAAAAGGAATTTGCTAGGAATGCAAACGTTAGGTTGCGCTTCTTCATGCTGCATCGTCGGCATGAGTGGAGCTTTTTAAACGTCTGTACTTACTGTGCCCCATAAGAAATCGTTTGTCCCCGTTCAAAAGAGATTGTGCGATGTCCTGCAGTGTTCGCAAAGCAAACCTTTGACAGTTTGAAAAGAGGAATTTATTCTGCTTCCTGTGCGTGCAGTAGTTACAAAGTTGAACGTCTTTACACGATTTGCTGCAGTTTTCAGTGGGCGGGCTTTGTCAGATGGCTTGGAAAAACGCACTGTGTTTCGGCTCGGGAAACATCATGAGAAGTGTCCTGCATGTTTTCTGTGTATAGCTGTCTTTTAACGCATACAGAATTCATTCGAAATCATTGATTTCTCCAATTAACAAGGGTCCCTTAGAAGATGAGTCAAAGTAACGTCTAATCAGATTAGTTTCCTTAGAGCTGGTTCAGAGTTTGCTCAAGAGTTTACCTTTCACAGATGCGCAAAGAAGAATGTTGGGGGTGCATGCTTCAAGGTGCCTTACAGCTGTAGGGAGTGATTCGAGATGATTCGTGGCGTGTGCTCGTTCCCATATACCGTACGCCCCGGGGTGCAGTGCTAGGATGACGTAAAATACCGCTTGGGCACGTAACGGCGTTATATGCAAGTGCGGGACGTGAGGGTTTTCGTTTGTTCATTTTGTTTTGCTCTGCTTTGCTTTGTTTCGTGGTCAAGAGGCGTAAGGTAAGTCGTAATCCAGGGAGAACACTGGTGGCAAACAGTCCGAGGTGAGAGGCGAGGTCCAAAGTCGAAAAGGCAGAAGGGGAGTCCAATATCCAGAATAAACGAGGTAATGGAAAAAACGCCAGGTAGAGCTCTCAAGGAGTAGACTCAATACCAGCGGGAAGCAGGTAAAGATGGTAAAAATAGCACTGCGTACCGCACGGTGGAGTGTGTGCAGGTGGGTTAACTCGTGCGGCGGCGTTTGTTAATAATCACCCGCTGCTGGTGCTGTTTAGATTGCTTAAGAGTTGGTCTTAACTGCCTGGCGGTCATGACAAGCTCCTCTTTAAGCTGTGGTTTAGTTTTGCATTCATGTGTTTCTAGAGCAGTTATTTATGGGGGTGGGTGGGTCTTTCACAGAGGCTCAGGACAAATCCCCTGCATGAAAGTCTACTGTGTGCGTTCAAACAGTCACAGGTCAAGAGCCAGGCAGGAGGACAATGGACAGAAGAAGCAACGAACTAAAAATAAAAGAACGAATATGAAAAAGCCACCATCTTTTTCTTTTTGACATTTTCCGACTTTCATGCAAGCCAGGACAAAGTTGCTCGTAGCTACTTGTGGATTCAAATACTCTATCGAGTGCTTTGATGAGTTTTTGCAATTTGATTGTCGTCCTGTCAGCCTGTTTCTGTTTTTTTTTTTCAATCTAGTGATGGAAAGTAAGAGGGAAATGATGGAGCAATCAATAACCGCTCCGGAAAAATGGCAGAAAGAAATGGCCCGTCACTAAGGACATTTGTGAAGCAGAGGAGTGACATCACCACAAAGGCGACTTATTCTGCTGATCGTTTTGGTGAATAATGATTGAGGCGTGTTAAGAGAAAGGTAGCTGCGTCAGCATGCGTAGGCTGCAAAGGATAAAGCAAAGGTTTACTCCATGCTGAAAAGAGAAGAAAAGAAGCACAACGTTTCGGCTGTGGAGCCTTCTGCGCCATCTTCTTTAGCAATGGTGATGATGTTTACATTGGAAAAACTGAGACACGCATACTGGAGGGGCTTGAACCACCAACTTTTCAGCACCACAGAGTCTGACAGTCTTTTGTGCGCCCTACATTTGCAGGTTTATGGTCAAAGAAAACAATCACTTGCGCTTCTTGCAGCCGGCAATCTTTTTCCACTGACAACCAAGAAATGGATTTCATCTTTCACAAGCTGTATGGATTTCTTCAAAAACAAGTTATTCCAGAAAGGAAATGAATTCTTGCATTAAACTGAACCAAGCTGTACATGTTTGTCTGAAATGAGACATGCGGCACAACAAGACACGGAGAGAGGCACCGCTGGTATTCAGACCCAGGATCGCCTGCTTACTAGGCAGGCACTTTAAGCCACTAGGGAACAGCGCCAGCAGAGCACCGTGCTTTTACAGACACTTGGACACATCTGCGTTCGGTGTGCACTTAACCTGCTCTCTGAGCCCGTTGCCTCCGTCCCATTTAATAGCAGAACTGACGCCAAGAGAAATGATGAGAAATGGCATTTATCTGGCACTTCTCATGTCCAAGGAGCTCAATGCCCTTGACACCTCCCCAAGGCGACAGGACTGTGCATTCTTTGGCGACAACATTTTTTCTTTTGTTTTATTTCTATACTTATTGATAGAATAAAAACGATATGTCATGTACTGTAAGGGAAATGTCTGTTTTCATGGGGAAAGCTAGCACCAGCAAATGTTGTGTTTAGAAGAAGTGATTTAACATGACACGTGACCTAATTTACCGGAGCAAAAGCTCACCCAGCAAGCCCTGCTTTACTTCTACAGGAGAGAAGTACTGTAGAGTCTGCAAGATGTTCAGCTGGGTAGCTACGTCAGCATGCCTCGGCTGCAAAGGAACAAGTAATAGGTTTATTGCATGCTGAAAAGAGAAGAACGGAAACACAGCGTTTCGGCCGTGAGGTCTTCTCACACCTGAAGAAGCCTCACACCTGTAAAAGGCTCCATGGTTTTCTTTCTTCTCTTTTCAACATGGAATACACCTATTGTCTGCAAGATGTGACAATTTCACGGTGTTTTGGAAGAAAACCTTTTTTCTTTGAATTCAAAATCAATCAGAATTTCAGCACGACACACCAACACTTTTTCTGTTTTAAGGAGATGATATTTTAAACCTGATAAAAATAGTAGGAAACACAAGTTTCTTGCTGTGAAAATTTAGATGGGGAAGTGTACTACTGGTAGCAGTGTAGAGCTCTCTGTGGTGGAATGCAAACACATGTTCTATGGGCCAGTGGCGTAATGGATTACGCGTCTGACTTTGGATCAGAAGATTGTAGGTTCGAGTCCTGCCTGGTTTGTGAGGCTTTTAAACCTCTCAGGTTCCTCGGTAACAGGTTGCCGTCATGTATATGAACTATAGAAAAGCATCTGCCACAACCCGTAAATTAGCACGCAAGTGCGGGCTAGTTAACACAGAACTGTATGGAGATCATCTCCAGCTCCGAGCTCAATTGCAATGAAAAAACATGCAGAACAGAACTGGAGAGCAGCTGAATTTGTGCTCAGTAGGGTGGGGAGGACTCAGCATTGCTATTGTTCTAATTGGCATGAACTGCAGGGGATCTGAATCAGAACACGTCACTTAGTTCGATCATTGCGTCAATATGTAGGCCACGTTAATATAGAATTATTACTTTGTCTGTCTCGTCTTTGTATATAGGTGAATGTCCCTGACAATTTCATGTTAGTTTTTAAGAACGACATTGGTGCTAATATATACATATATAGCATATAAGGAACACGTAAAAGTTTAGTCCATGCTGAAAAGATAAGAAAACCGCCACAACGTTTCATCTCGGAATAAATCTTTACTTGTTGTTTTGCAGCCTACCCATTCTGACCTAACTCCTCCCTTGAAATTCCCTAACAGATAAGGGTACGTAACGGCTCATGCGATGCTCAGTTGCAATTTGTCCCAAAACAAACAAGAACAGCAGCTGAGGGTTTGAGTTTGAACATGCACTGTATTAAAGCAGCTTTTATTTCCATTGATAAATGCTAGATATTCCTACAGAGATTCTCCAGGTAGTAAGCGATTCCTGTTTCTGTTTCTATTTCTGTTTCATATATATATATACAGTATATATACAGTATTGTACTATTATTATATAATTCGTTACACTGTGGCTGTGTTGTGTGTGTTAAGCTGCTGTTGCACTGCAATTTCCCTCACGGGATCAATAAAGTATCTATCTATAAGAAGACATTACCAACAACGACCACAAGATGGAGATATTGTCTAGACATTACCAACAACGACCACAAGATGGAGATATTGTCCAAAGAGGCAAGAAGGGCAAAGCCGCGATAAGGTAAAATCATTTTTTGTAAGAGATTGCTGTCAGAATGCACATCCGTATCCCAAACAGAATCTCTAGTAAAATATGATCATTTGTGAAACAGGCAATTGAGTGTCTGCTACAATATGATTGCTACAGATGCAGCCATTCAAAATGCGCGGGCGTACGCTGTACGCAGTCTACCACAAGTTACCGGTAAATACCGCGAGTTACCGGTAAATACCGCTAGCAAAATAATAGTATCCGGAATTTCCGCAAGGTGGCGCTAATAAAGCTCAACTTCTCATGTTTGAGCTGTAGCCATCAAAGTCTTTAATGAAGATATTACTAATAGTATTAATAATAAATGAACTTGGACAAGCTGTAAACTCAAAGTATTGCCCTGGTCCACATTATTTTTTTCATTGACCGTCTTTGTAAAAGTAACACCACAGCATTTCGCAATCACGCATTTTTTTCCAATCATGCAAAGTACAGTAATTTTTGAGAATCGATTCACCATGCCTTTCACATGCTCATAAAAGAGGTTGATTTAGGAACATAAACATATTACCGTATGCAAACTGTACTGTATACAGTTTGTATATGTATATGTATATGTATATGTAATGTCTTAACTGTGCCCGTTTAAGTATTGAATATTTATTTGGAATTTTACCACTGAAGGGAAATCTTAGTGCCTGAGCATAAAAAGAATAGGAGCATACTGCAACACGTGTGAAGGCCATAAACGATATTAATTTTGGAACATAAACATACAGTATATGGCTGGTCTCGGTACTTTAAAGAAAACATACACGAAACATGGTTTCATTATGACCAGAATCGGTCTTGAGATATTTTTAACTTGATTTACAGTATTTGAGAGGTATGTCTTGACACCGATACTACGTAAATACTCCTCACGTATATGTTTCTAGGTTTATATTATGCATTTCATACGGTCAAATTGCTTTTGAGCAACTGATAAGAAGCGCGAAACGGTATGCCCAGGGCGTTTTAGTTTTCGTTTTGTTTTAATGCAGTGCAGTGGATTGATTAGAGATATCAAGTACATACAAGTCATTTTTTAAATGTTGTAGTTCGTCTTGTAAAAATGTTACGAGTACATCATCTGTCAACAATTACACAGGTTCTGTTTCCATATTGCGGTTTTTGGTTACGTAATATTATTTTCTAATTTCACGTTGTGAATATATGATTTGGGCAAACAGAGCCGCAAAGAAGTACATTATGGGTTGTTGTTGTTTTTTTGCAGTTTTATCTAAAATAAGCGATGCTTAAACCTTTGTCTGATTCTTGTGAAACTATCCACACGACAGTTACCTAGGAGTTGACTTCAGTGATGTCACTGATGGGATGTTTCTAAAAATCCATCCTCTGTAAAACATCTTCTCTAGTTGTTCTGCATATGTATTCGCTAATGAAGCTGTGTGTTCTGAGCCTGGTTCTCTACATTTCTGTATGAACCAGCTTAGAGGGCTAAAGACAGCTTGTGTTTAAATTGAGTGTAAGGTAATTTATGCTTCTAAAGTCATGGTCAGCATTTATTATTGTACTGTGCTGTAAACTTCTTCTGTGCCTAATTACATTATTTTATAGTCGATAATGTTTCTGTAGTGCTTTTTCAGCCCTCAGCATGTGTCTGCGCTGGTGGTGCTGTGGGTTAGGTTCCTGACTCCTATGTCACATGGTCTGTGGTTGAATCTCATGGAACTATGACTTTAATTTTTAACAAACATTTCTTTGAAAAAATGAAACATTTCCCTTGGTCAGAGATTAAATAAAACCTCACTCGCATCAAAACAAATTTATATTTCTAAATATCACAACATGATCGAATTTACGTCTTTTTAATAACAATGAATAGTCACCTATGCGTTACAAAATAAACATTTATATTGATTTGAATCGCGTTTTGATTTAAATCGTAAACGCGTGTTTAAATATATGTGTTTAAAGGCGATATACTGTATAAAAGTGCTGATTCTAATGGAATGTGTTCGGCCGGGGATTCAAAAAAATTATTTTTTTTAATTGCGAATCTAAGGAAAATTGCAGTATAACTTTGTTCATGCACAAACAGTGGCATGTTACATTATAATTTGGGTGTCTCCTCTTGCCAGAAAGCTCTAAATTGCATTTTGAGTGCGGTTTTTGACTTTTTCTAAATTGCAACCCATAAATAAAGCTGATACAGTTTAGACTTACTGTATTCTAAACTGTATTACAACATCACATTGGACAATGCAACGTAAATTGCAAAAATGCACTTGGAATCTGTCCAAGCCCTACTACGAAAATTATTTAAACTGCGACACTTATCATTCATCTTTAAATAAACTTTATTTTATATAGCGTTTTAAGCGAATAGATAATTAGATTGCTCATAAACCTAATCGCTTTTTCTACATAAACACAGCGTGATTGCTCTCTGAAAATGCTTTTTTCTTTATATTTAGGCTCAGATTTCAACTATAGATCGTATTATTATGAACTTTCTTGGAAAAATGTCTTTTATGTAAACCATGTTTGCTATTAATTCATTTAGGGCTAAAATACGTTCATTGTCTTCCAATCGAGTCGAGTTGACATTGGAAGCTTGCCACGCCCGGACTGTTACACCAACGCATTAGCATGTTGAAGCGATTTCATTGAGGAGGCCATCTACTAGTTAACACTGTACTTCCTACTTTGAAAATACCTGTGAAATTGGTTTAATTCGTCACAGCCAGCACTCCGGCAGAGAGGGGGGTTGTACTCGTTAATGTCTGATGACATACAAGTGGAAAGATTACAGATTTTAATCGTTTTTTTTTCTGAACCAGGGAAAATCTGATCATGTTTCTCTATAACAATAATAAAAAACTTTATTTTCAATTATTTTACATATCCCGCTTGCACATCGCATGACTTTAATAAATCTATTCTTTATTAATACTAAATAAATAATACTAAAAATACTTCAGCAAAGAGGTCACTTGATTTTTGGAATAATTCCAAATAGCACAATGATCCACTGGCATTCCTGAAGTCTGTTTAGTGCATAATCTTCCAAATACAATCACTAAGCAATTATAAGAATTATACCATCCTATTTCTTTGTGATGTCCTGTAAAAACTAAACCTATTTTTATAAGGCTTTTACTCAAAAGATTTCCAAACACACAAAGCATTTGTGAAGTACTATAGTATTTCTAAAGGTTACTGGTACAACATCAATCATTAAAGCTTAACAATAAAGTTTAGATTGCTGACTATGGACTAACTACATTAACTAACTGCAATGCAACAGTATACATTTTACAAGAATATCTGGTTGAATTCTTGCATTTGTAGCCAATTTAATGCGAGAGAAATAAGCCAATTTAATTATTTCACAAAAAATAATGTGATATAAAATGGATGTTTTTAACTTTATTGTAGTGTTTTAGAAACTAATATGTCTTCAAAAATGGTTGTTTTTCACTCCTAGGAATGAAAGCTGTTGTTATATAATGTTTATTTTCAAATTTTGAAAAATCAAAGGATTCTAGCTTTCTCCCCTTGCAGGCATCGGACACAGAGAACCTCATGGTTTTCCTAAAAATCATTTTTTATGTTCCCTGGTGTTCCAAACTTAGTTTTAATCAATTTTAATTTGTTATTATGTTAAAAACAGGGTAATAAATTTCTAATTGGACTATAAATAATGTCATATTGTCTGCTATAAAACTGATGTTTTCAACTCTATTGTAGAGATTCTAGAATCAACTAATAGAGAATTGAAATAAAAAAGGGCATAAGAAAACATTGCCAACAACGACCACAAGATGGAGATATTGTCTAGACATTACCAACAACGACCACAAGATGGAGATATTGTCCAAAGAGGCAAGAAGGGCAAAGCTGCGATAAGGTAAAATCATTTTTTGAAAGAGATTGCTGTCAGAATGCACAACTGAATCCCAAACAGAATCTCTAGTCAAATATGATCATTTGTGAAACAGGCAAATGAGTCTCTCAGGTGCCCATTGCTCATTTTCAGACACATTTATGCAATACTTTCACCATGCGTTGAGCAATAGGGATTAAAGATACCAGAGGTAAGGTTTAAAAGTGATTCTGAGGTGCAACACATCAGCGATACAGCTAGGCATCTGAAATGCGGGGTTTGAGAGCCCTTCAGGGAACACCGTACCCTAAAGGTACCAGAAGTCCACTAGTATAAGCATTAAGTCACTGTCACCCCTGTTACAATGTGATTGCTACATATCTTCATTTCTTTGGTTTTTAAGGAGTAAGAGTGCAGGGGGTCTAAATCTGCGATCCAGTGTGTTGAAGTATTTCACAACACTACCTGTAGCCCGTATGGAAATAAATACTAATTCTGATTATTGCCCTGGGCATGTACCAATAAATCACTGAGCATATATCACTGTGTTGAAGCTAGAGACCTGTATGTAATATTATGGTGCTAAAATGTCATTTTCACATATATTAATGTAATAAATGATTGCTTATGCTTAATAAACAAATCTAATTAAAATAAAAACTTAAGTTTTGTATTTGTTTTGTACCATAGAACATGATTTTCTTTGTATTTCAAGCCCACAAAGTGTCCAAATGATGCACGACATGATATAAGGAAGATTATCACATGAAAAATCGGTATTATCTTTCTCATGAAAATGCATTCCTTTCATTACCTTTTAATTTTTAAAATGAACTCAAGTTGTGTATAATGTAATAATTTAAGTAGAATAGATTCTAATAATATAATGATCCAGTGTGTTGCACTACTTCACTGCTTCACTGTTCTATGCCGTATGGAAATAAATCCTCAGACTGCTTACTGCCCTGGGCTTGTACCAATAAATTACAGGAGCACATCTATATATCACTGCGTTGAAGCAGGAGACAGACAATCACTGCAAACACATCCTAAATACAGTGTTCCAGCACCTTTGACCTCATCCAGAACGTATCATTTCTTGAAAGGGATTGCTGTCTGAATGCACATCTGAATCCCAAACAGAATCTCTAGTAAAATACGATCATTTGTGAAACAGGCAAATGACTGTCTCAGGGGCCCATTACTCATTCTCAAGACACATGTATGCAGTACGTACACCATGCATTGAGCAAAAGGGATCAAAGACACCACAGGTAAGGTTAGAAGTCATTCTGACTATATTCTAAAATATTGGACTCATATTCTTATGATGGCAGACATGATGCTGCGTTTAAAACCGGGGTTAATGGACATTATATGACTGTCAATTCTGTTTTGTTTTGGAGACACTTGGCTGCCTATATGGTACAGTGCAGCGTGAAGGAAACATTTTCCAAAACTGTGTCAGCTCAAAAGTTGTAAGAGAACCTCTCCAGCTGCTTTAACTCTCTTCATTTTTGTCATTTAATTGTCTGTCGGCACGATGTGGCAGCGTTGCATGACAACCCATCTCACCACGGAAAGGAACCTAACAGCTTTGGTAAGAGAGGAGAAAAGGACCTGGCCAGTAAGGGGCTCGAACCCACGACTTTGGCGTTATTAGCACCATGCTCTAACCAACTGAGCTAACCGGCCTCACGACAGTGATCCTCTCTGTGCAGCGCCTTTTACTTCTATTGACAAATGATAGCGATTCGAAGAGAGATCCTTCAGACCAGCAAGCAAACCCACGGCTATTTCGGTTTTCTATCTAGGCAACGTTGGTGTCTGCAATAGCATACATGAAAGCGTGATGCAATTTCTGTGGGTACATTTGTTGCACGTCATGCACAGTAAGAGTGTTTCTAACACCAAATAAAAAGTCAACGATTAACGATCACGCCTTCTCCTCAGTTAACCCACTGAAACCCTTGCTGTTAACAGTTCTTTACTGCGTGCTTTACGAGCACCTACATATCGTGTCGGTTCTTTCAGCTTTATTCATTAGGTTTTCAAAGGCATAAGTAGAGCACCAGAGGTCTGAAGAACTCATTTCCATGGCAGCAGGGCCAAGTGATTTAGCGTATTTATAGTACCAGGAAAGGAGAAGCGGCACTTCGCCTTTGCCACAGAGGCACAAGGATACGTGTGGCAAACGCCATAGTCGGCAGGATTCAAACCTGCGCAGGGAGTTCTCAACGGATTTCGAGTCCATCGCCTTAACCACTCGGCCACGACTACAGCGAGCTCACCCCCGCCGCATTCCTCCTATAATCTAACACGGAGTGCGAGGTGGCTGCGGAAACGTTTTCAAAGTCGCTCTCTGTTAAAAAAAAATAAATACCTTTGACAAAATACGTGCCGGCAGACAGACATGCCTCAGAGGGTTTAAGGCTGGCTTCACTTTCAAATGATAAAGTCTCCCCGTCCGGATGTCAAAATGCAACTTTGGCAGACAGAAAAAACATCAACAAACCACAAATGTGGACAAGGATTTTACAAGCTGCACCACACTGCACTTTCCAAAGCATTTACATTCCTGTTAGACGCAGGAATTGCCTTTGATTTGCGCGCTTACGAACGCCATGAAAAACGAAACAAAACTAAAGCCCTCAGCTCCTGCACTTGATTATAATGCCGTTACGTGTCGAAGCAGGAATTTACGTCATCCTACCACTGCAACACGGGGAATAGAGGGAAATGAGCACACGCTACGTACGTCTCAATCACTCCCTAGAGTCGTAAGGCGCATTGAAGGGTGCACCCCCATCATTAATCGTTGCGCCTCTGTGAAAGGAAAGCTCTTGAGCAGTCTTTGAAACAGCTCGGATTAAACACTTGATTGCTTCCATGTGCATCTGGAGCCCATTTCTAATTTTCACTTCACGCCGCCCAAAGCATTTCTAAAACATGAGATTCGCGTTTGGGAATGCGCCCTGCCCTACGAATAAAACAGGTCTACGGGTCAGAAACCTGCTCCACGGAAAACAGTTCTGTTGCGCTTTTGATCAAAGGGAGATTCGCTGTTCTTACTTTTTGATGACATAACACCCAAAGGGGCTTCTTTGGAGCTGGATTCCAACCAGCATCCTAAAGTTTCTTGGCGGTATCCTTTACAGTCCTCTGTTCGGTCGACAAGGGACAGAAGGGGGCAGCTTTCCTCACACACACAGTGCAATGTACTGTAGTGTTCCCGTTCATTGAATTCGCAGTTCTGCATCAGACCTCTAACTCGTTTCCTTAGCTTGGATTTAAGCCACGAAGCAGGCTTCTACTGTATAAACGTCTAGAGGAATCACAAACTATTTGAGAGGCCATCATCCCAGGGGGAACTGACAAAGTCTATCCCTAAACACCTAGTGCAGTCTCTCGAGAGACTGTCAAAAATCGCTTTCTCCGTTTGCGTTGCAAGTAAGTGAAAACGCGGTCTCAACCCAGAGCCACTTGGCAGCAGCGGCATGTAAATACTGTTACTGTGACTGCTCGATACCGACGTTAGCCTACTATAACATGTTCAGCCACCGCTAGAAAATGTGCAGCTCTAGTACCGGAGCAAAGAACAGGAGGGCCAACACCGAACGGGCACACGTGTCAGACATGGAGAGCGACAAGGATGGGATTCGACCCCATGCCTTAACCACTCGGCCACCTCGTCAACAAAACTGGGCTGTCCTGACATGGGTTGGCGCACTCCAGTTGATCTTTTTCTTTTTTTTCCCTCATACTCGAGGGTCATTTTCCTGTTCCACATGCGATTTCAACATTTTCCTTGGGAGATGTCAAGCCAGCAAGCCACTGCTGTGGTTCAGTGGCCAGTGTGGAGTTCAGTGGCCCTGCTGTACACAGAAAGCACATTGAGCTCCTTGGACATGAAAAGTCCAATAAAAGCCATTTGTCATCCTTTCTCTTGGTGTCGATGTTGCTATTGTATGTAAAGGTGGCAACTTGCTCAGCGAGCAGGCGGAGCACACACCGAATGCAGATGTGTCTGAGTGGTGTGTCCAAGTGGCTGCAAAAGGACAGCACTTCCGGGGCGCCGTGGCTTAGTTGGTTAAAGCGCCTGTCTAGTAAACAGGAAATCCTGGGTCCGAATCCCAGCGGTGCCTTTTTTTGTTCTGTGTTCTCAAACAGAACTGGTCATTATGGACAACCGCATACGTCTAGACTTAATTAAATGCAAGTATTCATTTCCTGTCTTGAACGACTTGTTTTTCTTAAAATGGATGCAACTTGCAAAACATGAAATACAAACCTCGCTAATCAGCGCTCGCAGCTGGCAAAAAAAAAAGAAGTCAGCAATGTTTTTTTCTTTAACCTTAAGCCTGCTAATGGAGAAGAACCTAGTCGCCATATCACATACATCCGTTTCAACGATAAGAAGGTAACAACTATCCTCACTCCAGAGTAAATCTCACGTTGAGGGCATATTTTTTTCCACTTTACCATGAGTCGGGCTCAGCTGCACAGAGGCGAGAGCAGAGCAATGAGGTCACGGGGACAGGGGAGTCACACGCTGGCGGTTTGAACACGCGGAAGAACACTGAGGGATCCACAGTATGTGGACCCTCCGTGCGCCATCATTCCACACCAGACTCTGAATCCTGCCATCCGAGTTAAGATCTCGGCGGAACCTGAGGCGCAGTTCTTTCTTAAAACGTAATCTGGTGAGCATTTCTAGAATCGTACTTGTATAGATGCAGCCTTTAATGTGTTGCTAGGTTAAAATTTATGACTTCTTGAACTTCAGTAGGCAACTGCCCTCTTGATTTCGGATTTAATTTCTTTATTACAGGGGCGCTTTTATGATGAAAGAGTCATGTTCAGGTACTTTGCTTGATGGAGGAAGCTCATTTTGGACTCTGTGATCTGCTCACCTGGAAAGGTCTGCTGTACTACTACAAGAGAGAAGTAGAGTCTGGAGGAAGGGACAATTTTATGATGCTTTGGAAGGTAATGTTTCTTTTTTCTTTGAAATCGAAATGAATCAGAATATCAGTGCAAAAGACAAACTCTTGGTTTGGTTTAAAGAGATATGGTTTTAAAACAGACAAAATGTAGAAAACAGGTGTTTCTCACTTTTGGAAAAGAATGGACCGGGGGTAATATTTTACTAGTTGCAGTGCTAAGCTCACTGGGTTACAGTCCTGCAGTGTCACACCAGGGCCAGTGGCGCAATGGATAACGCGTCTGACTACGGATCAGGAGATTGCAGGTTCGACTCCTGCTGGCTCGGGTCGTTTTTAAACACATCAGCCTACTCCCTAAGTAGCCTGTGCTACTTACTGCATTGTAATCGTACCCAGTAAGAGATTTCCTTCATGTAAATGAACTGCACCTGACAGCTTTAGAAAAACACCTGGGCTCAGTACGGTGCTGAGAGCTCAAGTTGTGTATAATGTAATAATTTAAGTAGAATAGATTCTAATAATATAATGATCCAGTGTGTTGCACTACTTCACTGCTTCACTGCTCTATGTCGTCTGGAAATAAATCCTCAGACTGCTTACTGCCCTGGGCATGTACCAGTAAATTACAGGAACACATCTATATATCATTGCGTTGAAGCAGGAGACACAATCACTGCAAACACATCCTAAATACAGTGTTCCAGCACCTTTGACCTCATCCAGAACGTATCATTTCTTGAAAGGAATTGCTGTCCGAATGCACATCTGAATCCCAAACAGAATCTCTAGTAAAATACGATCATTTGTGAAACAGGTAAATGTCTCAGGGGCCCATTCCTCATTCTCAAGACACATGTATGCAGTACGTACACCATGCATTGAGCAATAGGTATTAAAGACACCACAGGTAAGGTTAGAAGACATTCTGACTATATTCTAAAATATTGGACTTATATTCTTATGATGGCAGACATGATACTGTGTTTAAAACCGGGGTTAATGGACATTATATGACTGTCAATTCTGTTTTGTTTTGGAGACTCTTGGCTGCCTATGTGGTACAGTGCAGCGTGAAGAAAACATTTTCCAAAACTGTGTCAGCTCAAAAGTTGTAAGAAAACCTCTCCAGCTGCTTTAACTCTCTTCATTTTTGTCATTTAATTGTCTGTCGGCACTATGTGGTAGCGTTGCATCACAACCCATCTCACCACGGAAAGGAACCTAACAGCTTTTGTAAGAGAGGAGAAAAGGACCTGGCCCGTACGGGGCTCGAACCCCAGCCTTGGCGTTATTAGTACCACGTCAAAAAAAAAAAAGCGTCGACATTACCTCTTTCAAAAGGCTTCACTTTCCTAGTCACATTCCATGGCTCATTGAACCCTGGCTGTTTCCTCCAGCGGTATAGTATTGCAGTTAGACAGCACGATGCCTGCAAGACTATGTCGCGCTCTGACGAGACTGTCAAAAATTGCTTTCGCCGATTGTATTGCAAACCGGCGGAAGCGGGGTATTGGGAAAAGTTTTCAACTAGCAATAATCGCGCCTCGGCTAAACTTCACAGGCTACGATACTGCCAATGCGCAAAGCTGACGGTTGCCAGGCAACCGCGGGGATCCTATGGAAATCGTTATCAATCGTCTCATGGCATGTCGTTGCTGTAACGCTTCATATTTGTCGTCTTCTTCTTCTAGCTTGAGGTTTTAAAGAATTTCATGACAGACAAGGGCTCCGTCGGGAACAAAGGGCGTTGTGAGAAAACCGTTGCTTATTTTCAGCAGCAGAAATACAACCCTTTAAATACAAGATGACAGAACAATGACGAAGGGCATGCCGGGAGGAACTCATGCACTACAGAGGAAAGGGGGCGGGCACGTACAGTTCACATTCAAGCCACAAGTACTCTTCTCGGATGTTGCACAAACAAATCCAAACGTCCTGAAAGCATTGCAGCATGTTTGTGTCCCACTTCCCGTGGCTGCAGGACGACTGACACGAAGGGACAAACAATCTGTGGCGTTTAGCGTGACATAGTCTTGCAGGCATCGTGCTGTCTCACTGCAATACTATACCGCTGGAGGAAACAGCCCGGGTTCGATGAGTCTTGGAATGTGACTAGGAAAGTGAAGCCTTTTGAAAGAGGTAAAGCACTGCACAACGGAATTGAGGGAGAATCTTACAGGGGATTCTGAGCGGTGTCTGCATACACGCAGTCCGATACGGGTGCTGAAAGCTTGAGCTACTCTTAATGTCATGCTGCCTTTCCTCGGAGTAAATCTGTTACATTGAAAGAATGCTTCTCGCAGGTTCAAAAAGGGACCCTTGTTAATTGGAGAAATCAATGATTTCGAATGAATTCTGTATGCGTTAAAAGACAGCTATACACAGAAAACATGCAGGACACTGCTCATGATGTTTCCCGAGCCGAAACACAGTGCGTTTTTCAAAGCCATCTGACAAAGCCCGCCCACTGAAAACTGCAGCAGATCGTGTAAAGACGTTCAACTTTGTAACTACTGCACGCACAGGAAGCAGAATAAATTCCTCTTTTCAAACTGTCAAAGGTTTGCTTTGTGAACGCTGCAGGACATCGCACAATCTCTTTTGAACGGGGACAAACAATTTCTTATGGGGCGCAGTAAGTACAGACGTTTAAAGAGCTCCACTCATGCCGACGATGCAGCATGAAGAAGCGCAACCTAACGTTTGACAGACAAAAGCCGGGCGCCGCTACGAGCAATATGAAATCAAACTGACAGCACACGGCGTTTCGCGCTGACTCAAAAGTGATCTCGACAGACGCTGTTCTCTGCATAACGCTGAAAGAGCTAAAGAGCGTTTCTGTTGAGACGTAACAAGCTTGTTTCTTTCTACCATGATGTTACCATGACAAAATCTGTCTTTAAACACCTTGCTCAAAAATTGCTTTCGCCGATTGTATTGGAAACCGGCGGAAGCGGGGTATTGGGAAAAGTTTTCAACTAGCAATAATCGCGCCTCGGCTAAACCTCACAGGCTACGATACTGCCACTGCGCAAAGCTGACGGTAGCCAGGCAACCGCGGGGATCCTATGGAAATCGTTATCAATCGTCTCATGGCATGTCGTTGCTGTAACGCTTCATATTTGCGGCCGGACACTTCCCGCCCCCCAAAGAAAAGAGCGCCAATCAGACAGGCTGAGACCGAGGACTCGCAGAGCAGAAGGCCACAGTCGCCGTAATAAGAGCGATTGTGAGCGGTTTTGTTTTCTCTCTTTGACCAGCCCAGCTGCGCCCCACCCAAAGGCAGGGAAGCACAAAAATTGTATGGAACTCATTCATGCTCCTCTCCATGGAAATCTTTAGTAAAAGGCAAAAGATTTGTACGAGATGAAGAGAAACCAGAGTGCGTGGCTGGACAGCTGCAGGAGCCCAGGCCGCCTTCAAGTCCTCTGCCCTGCCGGTCGTGGTTGGCAATGCACCTGGCCTTACAAACGAGCCAGTGGGGCCCGTTCAGCTCCGGGCTCATCGCCTGCGGCTCTCTGCTTATCTGGCAGGGGAGATACCTTGATCAGCCTGTAGTTGGAGTAGTTGGATTGTTTTCTTGTTTTGTGGAAGCAGTGTTTGTTTTGCAGTTTGAGATGGCAACCTTTGGATCCCGCAAGAATGCTGTACGTTTTGAGCTTTTGGATGACCTCTTCATGGATCGTATGCAGTTCAGCAGAAAAGTGTTACAGAAGGAACTTGGCTTTGAACCTCGGCACTTGGATTTCATCTTCGCTCTCCCAGGTCAGAAAGCATTTGAGGTTGTTTTTGCTACCTATTCTCCGTTTGAACAATGTGTGGATGTGTTTGAGGCAAAAAGAGGGAAAGTTCCTGCCCTTGAGAAGATCAACTTGCAGCCTCTGACACAGAGAGAGAGGTTGTTATGTTCTCGGAAATGGCAAAGACGGAGGACATTCACACCTGGCTTAAGCAGTACTGCACCGTCCACCATGGAACTGAGGTTAGAGATGTTGACGGTATAAAAACAGGAACAAGGAAATTCGAGGTTCGCTTGCTACCGGACAATGTAAATGGAGGCTTAAGGCACCTGCCCTCTACAATCCGGCTGGGCGCCTGCAATGGCTATGTTTTTTATGTGGGACAACCAAAGGTGTGTCGGCGCTGTGGTGCTGTGGGACACCTGGCATCGTCCTGCACTGTGAAATGCTGCAAGACCTGTGGCAAACAGGGACATTAAGCCTCTGACTGTTCAATGCTGCCAAAGTGCAATTTATGTGGCTCGGAAGGACACGTTTTTAAGAACTGCCCTCACGCCTACGCCTATAAACTCAAAATGAGAAAGGATGAGGCAGTGCTTGTTTCAGCCAAACCGGCCTGAAAAAGCCAAAGCAAACAACAAGTCAAACAAAGAACCCTTGTTGGACAAAGAGTCTCAGCCTCCAGCCAGGATCAGTCCTGCTGTGGCTCCGGGGCCGGTGGAAGAGAAATCCACTACGCCCCCACAACCGCAGACTGCACCAGACAAGCACGAGGGTTTGAAAACCCCAGAGAACAGCGAGGACCCCTCCCCCACTCCTGCTCCTCAGAACGAGGGCCAGTGTGGGGCCCCCCGGTGGAGCGGGTCCAGCGAGGATACCCAGGATTCAGCGGAGCTGCTTTTCTCAGACTCTGCAAGTGCTACAGATGCCCTCCTCTCCTCCATCCAGTCCATCACGGAGGATCTGCAACAGCTGGTGGTTGAGGGGGAAGAGGAGACTGGTGCATCGGCTGCACCCCTTTCCCCTCGGTGCTCCCAGGAGCTGGACTTGAGGAAAAGGAAAAATGACTCTGTTTTCTCCCCGAGCGAGGAGGAAGGAGAGCATGGCGATGGGGACAGCTGGAACCCCTCCACCCCTCCTTCTACCCCCTTCCTTGAAATGGACTCCGTGAACGCTTTTACTGCTGCCACCCTGATGAAGGCTCATTCAGAGGATGGCTGGCAGGAAATTGGTAAGAAGAAAAAGAAAAAGAGAAGGTAACAGGTGAGACCGAAGAGAAATGTGTTTTGTAAAGACTGGTTCCACTTTCTTATGTAATATGGCTCTAAACATAATTTCTCTTAACACCAGAGGTATCAATGACAGAGTTAAATGCCAGTGTGTCTTTGATTACCTCCAGCAGAGAGAGGGAGATGTGTTGATGTTGCAGGAGTGTGCTTTAGCCTATCAAGAGAGGTATAAAAGCTTTGAAGATAGGTGGGATAAAGGGCCTTCTTTTTGGTCAGGGGACAATAACAACAGAGCCTCTGGCGTGGCCATTCTTTTCAAAGGATGGGCTTTCAAATTGAAAAGTATTCAGAGGGTCATAGATGGCAGGTTGCTGTGTGTGGATGTGGAATGGGGGACCGTTAACCTGCCGCTAATCAATGTGTATTGTCCTACTGACGTGGGAGGAAGGGTGGAGCTACTCAAGGCACTCTCTCCCCTATTGTTAAGTAGCACAGACGTGATAGTGGGAGGGGATTTTAATTGTATCTTAGAGCACACAGACAGGCAGTCTAGCTCTCCGATAAAATTGGATTCCAGCTCACTGGCCCTGCAAAACTTAGTTCAAGACTTTAAACTCTCAGACACATATAGATGTATATATCCCACAACAGCAGGATATACATGGTCAGGGAGGAATAGCAGCTCCAGAATTGACTATTGCTTTGTCTCAGAGAGAGTGAAAGTTGTTGGGGTCACTCTTCAGCCTGTCTTCTTCTCAGATCATCAGGCTTTAGGGTGTAGAGTGGAACTCCAGGGCGGGACTGTCTTTGGCCCAGGCCTCTGGAAACTCAACACAAAGCTGCTAGAGAACGAGGGGGTAGTATCCCGCTACAAGGAGAAACTATCACAGTGGCTGTCCTTGCAGTGTCTGTACGGGTCAGTAGGAGAGTGGTGGGAGGAGGTGAAGATGAGGACAAAGGCCTTTTTCATGGCTGAGGGAAGGAAGGCTGCTGCCAGACGGAGAGGAGTGCTAGCCAGGAAACAGAGGCAGCTGCAGCGTCTCTACACGATGCTGCACAGTGGCTTCGATGTGCTCGAGGATATCACCCTTTTAAAAAAGGACATCCGGAGCATAGCCAAGAAAGTAGTCGAGGAGTGCTGTTAAGAAGCAGAGTGCAGTTCTTGGAAGAAAATGAGAAGTGTACTCGCTTCGTTTTCAGGAAAGTGGTAGGCTCCAAGTCTGTCATGGAAAGTGTAGTTGATGAGGAGGGACGAGAGAGAACAGAGCCGAGTGCTATCCTCTCCTGCACCGAGGCCTTCTACTCAAGACTGTACAGCTCTACAGAGGTAAAGGATGAAGAAATTCATTTTTTTACCTCAAAGCTAGAAAACGTTTTGAGTGAAGAAGATAGGGAAGTACTTGAGAGGGATTTGACAGTAGAAGAGCTGAGACAGGCTATGGAGAGCTTACAGAAGGGGAAAACTCCGGGTGCTGACGGGCTCCCTAAAGAATTTTATTGCACCTTTTGGGATCTGCTTCAGGATCCGCTACTGCTCCTATTCGAGGAAAGCTATAAGACAGAATTGCTGCCTGACTCTTTAAGAGAAGGCACTATCTCTCTCTTGTTTAAGAAAGGAGCAAAGAATGACATAAAGAACTGGAGACCCCTCAGCCTGTTAGGCGTGGACACTAAGATCCTGTCCAAAGCCCTTTTCCTGCGCCTACAAAATGTAGTGGCCTCACTGGTAGGGAAAGAACAGACTTGTGGGATAGTAGGACGCCTGATGAGCGACAACCTGGCCTTGTTGAGGGATGTCTGTCTGTACTCAGAGGATCGCTCCCTCCCTCTGTGCGTTTTAGGTGTAGACCTAGAAAAGGCCTTTGACCGCCTAAACCGGCAGTACTTAACATCGGTACTTGAGCACATGAATTTTGGCCCCATCATGAGAAAGTGGATTAACCTGCTGTACACAGGTAGCAACAGCAGAGTAATGGTTAATGGCAATAGATCACACCCCTTTGAAGTCTGTTCAGTAGTGAGGCAGCGCTGCCCATTATCCCCTTTGTTATTCGTTTTGGCTACGGAGCCCTTAGCCTGTGCCTTGCGCCAGGATCAGGCCATTAATGGGATACCAGTGCCTGGAAGTGGGGGAGGAGAGGTAAAGACATCTCTATACATGGATGACGTCACCCTGCTCCTCTCTGACAGTACCTCAATTAGCAGAGCTCTGCAGTGTTGTGAGCGTTTCTCTTTGGCTTCCTCTGCAAAAATTAACAAATCTAAGAATGAGATTTTTTATCAGAACTGGAGGGAGCCAAAAGAAGGACATGATCTCAGGCTGCAAGAGAAGAGAATTAAGGTCCTGGAGAATTAATTCCTGGCTTGGCATCTCCCAAGGAAAATGTTGAAATCGCACGTGGAACAGGAAAATGACCCTCGAGTACGAGGGAAAAAAAAGAAAAAGATCATCTGGAGCGCGCCAACCCATGTCCGGACAGCCCAGATCCCTCGACGAGGTGGCCGAGTGGTTAAGGCGATGGACTGCTAGTCCGTTGTGCTCTGCACGCATGGGTTCGAATCCCATCCTCGTCGCGCTCCATGTCTGACACGTGTGCCCGTTCGGCGTTGGCCCTCCTGTCATTTGCTCCGGTTCTAGAGCCGTGCATTTTCTAGCGGTGGCTGAACATGGTATAGTAGGCTAACGTCGGTATCGAGCAGTAACAGTAACGGTATTTACGTGCCGCTGCTGCCAAGTGGCTCTGGGTTGAGACCGCGTTTTCACTTACTTGCAACGCAAACGGAGAAAGCGATTTTTGACGGTCTCTCGAGAGACTGCGCTAGGTGTTTAGGGATAGACTTGTCAGTTCCCCCTGGGATGGTGGCCTCTCAAATAGTTTGTGATTCCTCTAGACGTTTATACAGTAGAAGCCTGCTTCGTGGCTTAAATCCAAGCTAAGGAAACGAGTTAGAGGTTTGATGCAGAACTGCGAATTCAATTAAGGGGAACACTACAGTACATTGCACTGTATGTGTGAGGAAAGCTGCCCCCTTCAGTCCCTTGTCGACCGAACAGAGGACTGTAAAGGATACTGCCAAGAAACTTAAGGATGCTGGTTGGAATCCAGCTCCAAAGAAGCCCCTTTGGGTGTTATGTCATCAAAAAGTAAGAACAGCGAATCTCCCTTTGATCAAAAGCGCAACAGAGCTGTTTTCCGTGGAGCAGGTTTCAGACCCGTAGACCTGTTTTCCCAAACGCGAATCTCCTGTTTTAGAAGTGCTTTGGGCGGTGTAGCGGCGAGGCTTATTAATAAGAAAGAATTAAGTGTTTCTGAGCTTTCCCAAATTAGGCCTCATCTCTCTGTTCATCTCTGTGGTGCAGCCACAGAGAAACTATTCATGCAGGCTGATTTAAGGTTTCCCTTGATAAGGGACAGCTCCCAAAGGGGGATGCACTTAGCTAAGCCTGGCTATCATGATCAATGGTCATCCATTGGCGCCTATCTGTCTAGGGAGTGCCAGATGGACATCTGGACTGCATTCCTAAGTGTCAGGAGTAAGTGACTCATATCTCACCTTGATCAACCAATCAGGGACTGGTAGGGCCGAGTAACCCACGTGGGACTCTGATGCCCATGGAACTTTCAGCCAATCAACGAGCTGAAGTTCCTCCAGGTAAAAACAGGCAACACAGAGAGCCTGAGAGATTCAGTGGGAATTCAGTAGAGATTTCTGTGGAGTTTTCTAAAGGGAATTCAAAGGAGAATTCCAGGGCAGGACAGCCCAGGAGCAGAAGGCTCCCAAGGGCAGGACATTCTCACAGCGCGCCTCCTGACCATCCTGAGACTCAGCCCGGACAACCACGGAACGGCCAGTGTGTCCGAGTGCCAGAACTTTCCTTTGTTCTAAGAGTCTAAAGCGGAGGTTGCCAGAGAGTAACCAGAGGATCCACCCGAGGTTAGCACCAGCAGCAGGCCTCGTGAACAGGTCGGAACTGTGGACAGTTGAATCACTATTCAGAACTAGCTCTTCATCAGGAACGAACCGGTCTTCTTCTTGACTTGCTGGGACCCACAGTCATCTTTTCTCCTGTGCACAAACTTTGCTAGTTAAAGCCAACACTAACTAGCCGGTCAGTGAGCATCAGCAGCGCACCGTCACAACCCGCACAGCACAGCCTGGCACCTAGACAGAGAGCACGGATTGGACAGCAACAAGCCTGCAACTGTTTCTTTGTGCCCGCAGGAGATCTGAATCCCCAGAGATTGGATGAGTATTCAACTTCACTGCATTACTGCTCGCGAATTCAATTGTTATCCCAACCAGTTGATATCAATTTAATTCCTAAGAGTTATGTACTTGTTTTCAGTATCTAATGTAGAAGTTATTACCAGGTTCATTTATGAAATGGTCTAAATGAATGATATACTGAATGTATGTCCTCTTGATATGTGTAACACTTTGTAACTGACTGAATATATACCTTTTGTATTCTGATAACCCTCTCGATAAGATCTGTTCGTTTTACATGCATATTCTATGTATTGTAACGCCCTCGCCTGGTGGTGAGGAGGAAGCGCCCCTAGGCGCTCGTAGTACCGCTGGGCATGCTAGGAGTGGTAGCCGGAGTGCGGTCTACGCGAGAGAAGCTCGCCCCACACCCAAAGTCCGTCAAGGCCCCCTGCGCCCTGTGGGAGGCCTTGGAGGTAAAGGACGGGGTGCTGCGCCGGGGGTGCCGGGTACCCTCCAGTGGCGAGGTACGGTGGCAGCTGATGGTGCCTTGGTCGCTCCGCGGGGCGGTGCTCCGAGCAGTGCATGGCCAGCCGGGCGTGGGGCACTTTGGCGGTAAAAAAACCCTGTAGCGCCTCCGAGGCCATTTTTATTGGGGTCTTTGCCACCGGGACGTGGAGTGGTACTGCCGAACGTATGCAGTGTGCGTGGCGCAGAAGGGTCCCCCCGAGCGCTCTCGGGCCCCCCTCCAACAACACCAGGTGGGGGCTCCTATGGAGCGGGTGGGGGTGGACGTTTTGGGCCCGTTTCTGCGCACCGAGGCCGGGAACCTCTACGTCTTGGTGGCCATGGATTATTTTATGAAGTGGCCGGAGGCCTACGCCCTCCCGGACCAGAGTGCCCCCACGGTGGCCGATGCACTGCTGGAGGGGATGTTTGCCAGGCTGGGGGTGCCGGAGGAGTTACATAGTGACTAGGGGCGTAACTTCGAGTCCCAGGTCTTCGCCAGAGTGTGCCAGTGCCTGGGGATCACTAAGACGCGGACCACACCTCTGCATCCCCAGAGCAACGGGTTGGTGGCGCGGTTTAATCGTACGCTCACCACCCAGCTGGCCACCCTGGTGTCCCGGCACCAACGGGACTGGGACCGCCACCTCCCCCTTGCACTCTGGGCGTATAGGACCGTGGTCCAGGAATCCACCGGGTGCACCCCAGCCTCACTCATGCTGGGCCGGGAAATGTGAACCCCGGTGGACCTGGTCTTCGGCCCGTCGCCCGGAGACGGGTCGGCACCGCTGGCTGGACCGGACTACGAATGGGACCTGCGGCAGCGGATGCAGCAGGTGCACAGCTTTGCACGGACCCACCTGACACAGGCGGGGGTCCGGCAGAAGCGGCACTACGACCTGCGCTGCAGGGGGCCTGCCTTCCAGCCCGGGGACTCGGTTTGGGTGTACAACCCGCGCCGCCGCAAATGCCTCAGCCCTAAGCTGGCGCCGTCGTGGGAGGGGCCCGCTGAGGTACTCTGGGTGGTGGGCGAGGTCTGCTACCGTGTCCGGTTGCGAACACGGGGGAGAGTGGTGGTCCTGCACCAAGACCGGCTGGCCCCCTACCAGGCCCGGGAGGAGGAGCCGTGTGGGGAGGCTCTAGAGGACCAGCTGGGGCTGGAGCCGGCCGATAGTGGGGCGTCCGTGGGTCGCCAGCCGTCACCGTGGCCAACGGCTTCTCACACAGGGTTCCACAGCAGTTAGCCGAGTACGAGTACAGCCTGAGGGGGGTGTTCGACGTCGGCGAGACGCCAGACGCTTCAGGTTTTTAAGGAGTAAGAGTGCAGGGGGTCTAAACCTGCGATCCAGTGTGTTGAAGTATTTCACAACACTACCCCTAGCACATCTGGAAATAAATCCTCATAATGATTATTGCCCTGGGCATGTACCAAAAAATCACTGAGCATATATATATATATATCACTGTGTTGAAGCTAGAGACACAGAATAAGTGCAAACACATACAGTGTTCCTGCACCTTTGACCTCATCCAGAATGTATCGTTTTTTGAAAGGGATTGCTGTCAGAATGCACAACTGAATCCCAAACAGAATCTCTAGTCAAATATGATCATTTGTGAAACAGGCAAATGAGTCTCTCAGGTGCCCATTGCTCATTTTCAGACACAATTATGCAATACTTTCACCATGCGTTGAGCAATAGGGATTAAAGATACCAGAGGTAAGGTTAAAAGTGATTCTGAGGTGCAACACATCAGTGATACAGCTAGGCATCTGAAATGCGGGGTTTGAGAGCCCTTCAGGGAACACCGTACCCTAAAGGTACCAAAAGTCCACTAGTATAAGCATTAAGTCACTGTCACCCCTGTTACAATGTGATTGCTACATATCTTCATTTCTTTGGTTTTTAAGGAGTAAGAGTGCAGGGGGTCTAAATCTGCGATCCAGTGTGTTGAAGTATTTCACAACACTACCTGTAGCCCTTCTGGAAATAAATCCTCATTCTGATTATTGACCTGGGCATGTACCAATAAATCACTGAGCATATATATATATATATCACTGTGTTGAAGCTAGAGACCTTTATGTAATATTATGATGCTAAAATGTCATTTTCACATATATTAATGTAATAAATGATTGCTTATGCTTTATAAACAAATCTAATTAAAATAAAAGCTTACGTTTTGTATTTAACTTGTACCATAGAACATGATTTGCTTTGTATTTCAAGCCCACAAAGTGTCCAACTGACGCACTACATGATATAAGGAAGATTATCACATGCATATCGGTATTATCTTTCTTATGAAAATGCATTCCTTTCATTACCTTTTACTTTTTAAAATGAACTCAAATTGTGTATAATGTAATAATTTAAGTAGAATAGATTCTAATAATATAATGATCCAGTGTGTTGCACTACTTCACTGCTTCACTGCTCTATGCCGTCTGGAAATAAATCCTCAGACTGCTTACTGCCCTGGGCATGTACCAATAAATTACAGGAGCACATCTATATATCACTGCGATGAAGCAGGAGACACACAATCACTGCAAACACATCCTAAATACAGTGTTCCAGCACCTTTGACCTCATCCAGTACGTATCATTTCTTGAAAGGGATTGCTGTCCGAATGCACATCTGAATCCCAAACAGAATCTCTAGTAAAATACGATCATTTGTGAAACAGGTAAATGACGGTCTCAGGGGCCCATTCCTCATTCTCAAGACACATCTATGCAGTACGTACACCATGCATTGAGCAATAGGGATTAAAGACACCACAGGTAAGGTTAGAAGTCATTCCGACTATATTCTAAAATATTGGACTCATATTCTTATGATGGCAGTCACTTATGATAGTGACAGAGACGCTGTGTTGTAAAAGGGCGCTGTCTTTTGGATGAGATGTAAAACAGAGGTCACAGCGAGCTGAAAAACACGTTTTGAAAAGTGTGCTTTTCCTGCCCCAGAAGTTAAATGGGGGTGACCAAAGTTGCCCAAACGTGTTTATTTCTGCTGAAAAACCCGTTTTGACAGCTTCTGCACAGTGGGGTTAAGGGCTGACTCAGTGGGCTCTAATGAGCCAGGCAGCTACATTGGGATTCCAAGGTTTGAAAAAATACGTTTATTTCGAGCTGAAAAACAAGTTTTGAAAAGTGTGCTTTTCCTGCCCCAGAAGTTAAATGGGGGTGACCAAAGTTGCCAAAATATGTTTATTTCTCTGTCACTATGCTGGGGAATTGGGACCCGCACAGACCTCAGGGTGAATGCCCCCCCGCCGGCACCATTAACACCGCTTCCAGCTGGAAGCTTTGTTTTTCCCTGTAGCTCACCCTCATCCGGGTACTGACCTGGCTCACACCTGCTTAGCTTCAGTGGGTTTTCAGTTGCAAGTTGCAAGGGGATGCAAGTGATGGAGCCGCTCGCTGCAAAAGCTACTGCATTGGCCGGGAATCGAACCCGAGCCTCCCGCGTGGCAGGCGAGAATTCTACCACTAAATCACCAATGCTCAGTGCCTGGACCTTCAAAAAAGACGCTTTTTTGGTGCTCTGTGCAAAACGCGTCGACATCTGCTTCCAGCTGCAAAATGCCATTTGCAGACGCTGAAGAATTTATTTCCAAGGCAGCGGGTACAAGCGATTTGGCGTTTTAAAACCACCAGGAACAGCAAAGAGGTGCGCTTCTTTGCTTGCGCCAGAACACAACGACAGGAGGTGGACAACGTAGTCGGCAGGATTCAAACCTGCGCGGGGAGACCCCAATAGATTTCTAGTCCATCGCCTTAAGCACTCGGCCACGACTACAGCAAACCCCGCCACCGCTGCGTTCTTGCTACAATCTTACCTGGATCGCGAGGCGCCGGCGGAAGCCTATTTCAAAGTCGTTCTCCGTTTCAAAAAAACATTTCCAAAATACAAGCCTTGCAGACAGACACGCCTCAGAGGACTTAAGGGTGGCTTCATGTCGGAATGATAAAGTCTCCCCGTCCGGACATGAAAATGCAACTTTGTTACACACAAAAAAAGACTTTCAGAGGCTTCCCGGATGTTTCCACCAGATTAAAATATTCACCGACGCAATGTCCATTCTGGAAGTCTGGTTGAAGCGGTTGAAGCGGTTTAGTCGGGATTTGTTCACCGTCCGTGTAGAGAGCCAGAAAGTTAATGTTGTAGTGTTTAAATTTGAAGGGGTTTTGTGTAAAACTGCCGCTGAATGCCGCTTTGTCCACAAACCCCAAAATTACCACTTTGGGTAACTGTCCGAGAAAGAGGTTTTCTTGGTTACACACATGGCTCCCTGCAGGCAGGCTGAAGACTTTCATCTGTACGCGGTCTATGGGGTATTTAGGTATTTAGTGGTGCGACCGTCAGGAGTGCTTCGGCGTTCACAAACAAAGATGCAGAGAGTACGCTCAGTTTGTGTTCTCCGATGTTGTTCATTAAGCAGAAAGCATCTCTGTTGCGCGTGAGTTTTATTTTCAGGTCTACGCCATTCAGTAGTCCCAGTGGGCAAAAGACGTATAATATACGTCTATTAAACGCATACCTTAGACGTCTAAATGTGGTCTACAATTCGTCTAGAATGAAATTCTAATATACGTCTAAAGTTATACGTCAATTATACGTCTATGTTTAGACGTTCATTATACATAAATGGTTGGAGTTCTATTATACGGATAAATTTAGAGGACTATTATACATATATGGTTGGAGTTCCGGATAACTTTAGAGGTCTATTATACGGATAACTTTAGAGGACTATTATACGAATATGGTTAGAGGTCTATTATACGTATACCTTTAGAGGTCTATTATACGTATAACTTTAGAGGTCTATTATACGTATATGGGTAGAGGTCTGTTATACGGATAACATTAAAGGTCTATTATACGTATATGGGTAGAGGTCTATTATACATCAAAGATAGATTTTATAGGCGTAGAAACAAGTAAACCAAGCCAATGATTAGGTTTAGAAATGTATTCTGAAAATACACATTCACACCTGAAACATATGTATTTCAAATTATACATTGTATACAATCAATCAACAATCAACATATGGGCAATAATCATAAAAAACACAACTAGTCTTAAACTTCAGCTACAAATTCTGGTAACATGGCAATATACAGTATAGTAATGACAAACACAAAACTAATTACATTAACACACTAACTCAAAACCACATTTTGATTCAAATATACATTTTAAAATGTACAACTTCTATATTTCCAAGAAAAAAAATATTACAATGGAAGTTAAGACGATTTTTGTCCACTATTTGCAAACCCTGTCTAATTGTCCTAACAGTTAGAACCAAAAACCTATTATTTTCAGTGTCCAGATCTCCTGGCCCCCCGTCTTTCATATGCATTCTTCAAGTAACACATTGCATGCTCCTTTATTTCTTTTTCTGTTGATGTAGGGTGGGACTTCAGCACCGCAGCTAGGAGAAAATTGTATAATATTACTTCCCAAATAAATGATGATTATCTTCTTTAGTATAATCTAAAAAGTGAACGGTTTACTAAGCTCAAAACTGAAATAAATGTATAAAATTTGGCTTGCATCATAGCAGTTGAGCAATAAAGTCTGTCCTAATTAAAGAGTACCCAAAGTTTGAAAGTACAACATAGAATAAGAATAGAGAAACGGCAAAACAATTTTGTGTCATCTTCCCCATTCACACTATTTTATGTGCCATTTTTTGCTTATTCACGTACTATTTTTATCAAAATAATATTAAGAAAGATCTGTATGTATTCAGATAGTATTATTATTGTTCATACTTACTCGTCAAAAGAGGATTGCTGAGATATTTGCGGATATACTTCTATGTTTGAAAAACGTGTCCAAAATTGTGACCAACGAATACTAGCAATGCATTGTGGTATATAACCGGAAAATATGCTGGGTTCGATATTTTCTCAACGTATGCGTTTATTAATGTTGTCGATATTATGGTTGAAATATAACATTGATAATACATCGCGGCTATGTGCCCCCTGCTATGAGCTGATGTGCAATTTTAACGCATGTAGTTAGTAAGGATCGGTCACTGTTGTATGGTATTATATATAATGACATTATGGAATAGGATGGGGACAGGCCTGGCATCACGGGGGGAGGGGGGAATGTTGCCCCTTCAGTTTTGGGCAAAAAGATTTACCTAACTTAATTTGCGCCCTAAAAAATAGTTGTACTTTGTCAATGGTCAGACAACACTAAATGACACGAACAGTCACTCAGTCTGTTTGATGGGCAGGAGGGCTATCCGTCCAGGAGCTGCACATATCAGTGTCGTTATTGAGTGTCAACATTACGATCCTGTTTGCTCAGGTGGACCGATTCCTTGCAGTAGTTTATCATTATACTTAAAATCGTTATATAACTAGGACTAGTTATAGCAGTCTGTGCTTTCTGTTGGTTTTACAACATTTTTTCTTAACAATTCAGAACGTCCATGTAGCTGCAAAAATGAACGCTTATGGTACTTTTCGCTCCAGGCAATACTCTCCAGTGAGAGTGACGAAAAATGTGAAACTGAACTTCATCGCAAATACCAGATTGCTAGTCGATATCTTCTATCATAAAGCACTAATTAATGGCATAGCTGCGAGATTTCATTTGGGTAGCTGCACCGTACAGCTCCGTTTCAACCGAAATATCACCCCCGCTCAGAATATCAGACGCCCCCCTACAGATTTTTCCCCGGGCACCGCGCACTGATGGGGGACGGGGTTTCCAGGAAATGGTATCAACTTTTCTCAAGAAAATAAAAATAGAAACTCTATAGGCACTCAAACATTTTACTGTTTTTTTTTTCAGGCAGGTGGCAAGACCCCTCCGCAAAACCCTTGTATGCCAAGCTGTGGGCATTGATTCGTCGAATATACGTATATTCACACCGAAAATACGGCTATACGTATATATACGTCGCCTCGACGTATAATCAACGTCGAATTGCAACCGTAAAATCGACGACATTAATAAATGCATATATAACGTCGAAAACACATCTAACACTAGGAGTATACGGCACTCTGCACAGTGTACGAAGTAAATTATTTTCGCAGTAATTAATTTACACGTGTATAATAAATATAGTAAATATAATTAATTACTGCGAAAATAATTTACTTCGTACACTGTGCAGAGTGCTGTATACTCCTAGTGTTAGATGTGTTTTCGACGTTATATATGCGTTTATTAATGTTTATTTCACAGTGTCGTGCACCTTTTCATTGCTCTCGCTTTCAGAGCCTCCGCACGGCACACGACTCGACATCAGGAAGCACATTGAAGTGAAAGCAGGGAGCGCTGCGACATGCACTGTGCAGATCCCGCCACACTAAGAGGTATATAAGCGTCAAAGGCAAGTCATTCCGAGTTGGTCGTTTGTGTTTTCCGTTCAGACGCGAAATGCTGAAATGATCTCTCGGCTCCTCGGTTGTCATTTCTGCTCCGTAAAGTAATCACAGCACGAGTCGGCTTCCAGCACGGTGGGTCGGGACACAATGCCGGGGGTCGGAGAGCGATGTCTTCCTCGTTAGTACAGGACCTGTCACCTGTCCCCACCTGTCACGCGGGAGACCGGGGTATATCAGGACGCGCATTGAAGTGAAAGCAGGATGCGCTGCGACATGCACTGTGCAGATCCCGCCACACTAAGAGGTGAGTGGGTCTGTTCGATCACAGCACTAGGCGAATCCCCAATCCCCTTTTGTGCGTGGCGACAGAAGAAGTCTGGTCTGTTTCCGCCCGGTTTCGATCCGGGGACCTTTCGCGTGTGAGGCGAACGTGATAACCACTACACTACGGAAACTGTGGTCAGATGTGCCCAGCGGCCCAGCGCTGAGCTTCGCCAATGCGATTCAGCTGCTTCCAGTGCCTTTATTGGGGTGCGCTGATGGACCGTGCTGTCTCTCCAGAGACCAGCACGCCTGTCATGGACGGAGCAGGAAAGATGGCGCCACATTCTACAGCCCTCTCCACGCAATCGACGAAATCGGGCTACTGAAGTGGAGAAAATCGCCTCTCCAGAAAGTGCAAATATCATCTTGGAGAGTATAAATCCTATTGCCGAAGGTCAGCCCTGTCTACCAGAGTGACCCTCCCACCTCCTGCAGCGATGGTCAGCTCGTCTCACACGAGAGAAGTTTCGGCTGGAAACAAGCGCCCCCTCTTCTCGCACGTTTTGCACGTTGAGTAGTTTTAATGCGGCTCCTTCGTACACAGTGCTGATCTTTTGGAAAGCAGGAGGCAAAATTTACACGTTCCCATACCGGGAGTCGAACCCGGGCCGCCTGGGTGAAAACCAGGAATCCTAACCGCTAGACCATATGGGAGTGCACAACCCTTCTGTTCCGGGCATCATGCAAGCAAACTACAGAAATATGAGAAAACACGCAAGAGAGTTGTCACTCAGAGTGTCGAAGGGTCGATGTATACTGGGGCTCAGTTGAAATGCAACGTCAGGACTTTCCCGAATTATGTCACACGAAGAGAGCACAGCCTTTTCCGCCCTGCCACGTGTGTATCGGTAACTCGCCGTGATCGTATAGTGGTCAGTACTTTGTGTTGTGGCCGCAACAACCCCGGTTCGAATCCGGGTCAAGGCAGAATAGGGGTGTCTGCTTTTACTACTTGCACGAATGAAGGCAAAAAAAAGCCAATTGATGTGAACGAACGGCGCTTTACAGAGGAGTACTGCCTGACTGGATCGTTGATGAACGACAGAGACCACTCCGACCTCTTCTCGGGTTTCTTCAATGACTTACTAAGGATCTTCTTCACATTCACCCATGCAGGGGAAGCCAGTTACACCAAAGCAAACGCAGGAAAGTGCAATTCAAGCAGAGACCAGGAGGGACTTGTTTACACCGAGAGTGGTCGGAGAATGGAACAATGCGCCCAGCCCTGTTGCTGGAGCCGATTCTTGATGAGATCTTGGGCTCACTAAGAAGCCCCCGCTGGATGCTAATCTTTCTGTTGTTGTTGCAGGTCCTGCGCTGCTTTTGAGCCGACAGAGCTCGTCCTGATCTGTCGGCACAGCCCAATTGCAAATGATCGGCTCCGCATACAGAAGGAACGTGCGTTTGGTACAAGAGTGCATGAAGGCACCGGAAATACATTGGGAACAAATGACCGGTCGCTCAATACCTCTGTGAAGTACAGGAGCGTGCAAAACGAGGCTGTTTCCGCCCGGTCTCGAACCGGGGACCTTTCGCGTGTTAGGCGAACGTGATAGCCGCTACACCACGGAAACCTGCAGGGACTGCTGCTGGTGTCTCGCTTGCGTTTCGGGCTGAGAAAGGGACGCGTCACTTTAGGCAGGGGGCGCTGGAGAGAGGAACAAAGGGCGCGATGAAACAAAACACCGAAACCCGGGATCTTTAGATCTTCAGTCTAACGCTCTCCCAGCTGAGCTATTTCGGCGGTGCACAGAGCCCACAGCCACCTGCTCCAGCCTTCCTGTGTTGCGGCATGAGCGCACCAAGAGTAGCGGGAGAGTGTTGCAGGAACGTCACTCAGAAGGAAAGCCACCCAGGTGCGCCCTCTGAGCTCTGTCCAGCGCTTCTTCCTCGCATGGACTCCTGCCTGCGACGGGCAGGAAACAATTAGCAAGAACAGAACAACACCCCATGGGTGTCTCATGACCACACCTTAGGTTGTGACACGTGCAGGTGTGAGGGGTTGCCGGGCTACTTTGGAGCAGAGCTTGGGTGGAGGGAGGGCGGGAAAGCAGACAAAGAGGTGACACCTCAAGGTCTGCACGATCACAGCTCTCCGCCGCCCCAGGCTTCCGCTTGATAAGCTGCTGGACACACCCGCCCCTCCTCACACAGACCGTGGAAAAGCCCCCGAGTCGGAGGGCTCTCTCTTCCTCCCAGGAGCTCTTGGACACGACGCACAGACAGGGTGCGGGGAGCCGCCGCCTGCAAACACGGCTCCAGGCAGGACTCCACTCCGTAGGAGCCGCAGAGCAGAGGAGATGGGGGCAGCTTAGCTCCTGTGCAGAGACCTGAGCTGCTGTTGCTGCAGACGCTGTCTTTTCTGCACTCGGGGTAGGAGTGAATGTTGAGTTGCCCTTAGAAATGAAGCAGAGTACTTCAACGGCACGGGTGTGTGTGTGTGCGTGCGCCCTGGTGATTCTGGGAGACAGATCGAACCTGGGCTAAGAGAGAGGAGGCTTAGCCCTCTTCCATTTGCTACTTCAAAGTTGTACAACCCATTTGTATCTGCTAGGCGGCGCAGTTGTCGTGCACAAAGAACGCTTTGAAAAGCGTCCAAAGCAAGTCATTCCGAGTTGGTCGTTTGTGTTTTCCGTTCAGACGCGAAATGCTGAAATGATCTCTCGGCTCCTCGGTTGTCATTTCTGCTCCGTAAAGGAATCACAGCACGCGTCGCCTTCCAGCACGCTGGGTCGGGACACGATGCCGGGGGTCGGAGCGTGTGATGTCTTCCTCGTTAGTATAGTGGCAAGTATCCCCGCCTGTCACGCGGGAGACCGGGGTTCGATTCCCCGACGGGGAGTAGCTTTTCTTTTACCTCCTTAGAGAAAGGACTGCCTTTCACTTCTCTGTTTTCTAACACAGCGTCGTGCACCTTTTCATTGCTCTCGCTTTCAGAGCCTCCGCACGGCACACGACTCGACATCAGGAAGCATATTGAAGTGAAAGCAGGGAGCGCTGCGACATGCACTGTGCAGATCCCGCCACACTAAGAGGTGAGTGGGTCTGTTCGATGCACAAAGAACGCTTTGATAAGCGTCAAAGGCAAATCATTCCGAGTTGGTCGTTTGTGTTTTCCGTTCAGACGCGAAATGCTGAAATGATCTCTCGGCTCCTCGGTTGTCATTTCTGCTCCGTAAAGGAATCACAGCACGAGTCGGCTTCCAGCACGTTGGGTCGGGACACGATGCCGGGGGTCGGAGAGAGAGATGTCTTCCTCGTTAGTATAGGACCTGTCACGTGGACCTGTCACCTGTCCCCACCTGTCACGCGGGAGACCGGGGTACATCAGGACGCGCATTGAAGTGAAAGCAGGATGCGCTGCGACATGCACTGTGCAGATCCCGCCACACTAAGAGGTGAGTGGGTCTGTTCGATCACAGCGCTAGGCGAATCCCAAATCCCCTTTTGTGCGTGGCGACAGAAGAAGTCTGGTCTGTTTCCGCCCGGTTTCGATCCGGGGACCTTTGGCGTGTGAGGCGAACGTGATAACCACTACACTACGGAAACTGTGGTCAGATGTGCCCAGCGGCCCAGCGCTGAGCTTCGCCAATGCGATTCAGCTGCTTCCAGTGCCTTTATTGGGGAGCGCTGATGGACCGTGCTCTCTCTCCATAGACCAGCACGCCTTATGTTTAGATCCATATTACATAAGAAAGTGGAACCAGTCTTTACAAAACACATTTCTCTTCGGTCTCACCTGTTACCTTCTTCTTTTTCTTTTTCTTCTTACCAATTTCCTGCCAGCCATCCTCTGAATGAGCCTTCATCAGGGTGGCAGCAGTAAAAGCATTCACGGAGTCCATTTCAAGGAAGGGGGTTGTCGTGGAAATTTAACTATCAAGGAAGCCACAAGAGAGAGTTCTCACCTGAGTAAGGTCTTTATTTCAATATTGCAATATTGGGAGCCCTGCTGCCACTTCGCAAAGTGCATCAGAGACTCAATTAGTTACAAGCAGTACAGGGCTTTTATAAGACGTTGCGCTGTAAAAAAAGTTCAGCACTTGGTCCCTTCTAAAACTTCCCCTTTCTCTAAAAGAAAACAAATTACCTCATAGAGCGAGAGAAAAACACTAGATTTGTTATTGAAAGTTTATCAGTTACTTTCAGCTAATTCTAATGACCCAGACAGCATATATTGTTTTGGTACATTGTCTTCTAAACTAACCTAAACAGTGTACTTTGTTGACGAACTGTTTTCTAAAATTCTGCACGTACTGTAGCATAGCAGTTATATCCTTGAAATATTATCTAAAAGCACCAATATATTTTTTTGCAAAGCTCTCTACATTTTTAAGAATCAATTAACTCATTAGATTTCCACTACAATTCCCTCCTTTTTATTCTTGAAAATGATTAAAAGTTAGATTCTTCATATGGACTCCCAGGAGGCTCCCATACTTCAGATTCTTCCGTTTTTATCAGAACATACTGATGCGCAAACATATTCATTATCATATTGCGAAGCATTGGAATAATACAAGTCGAACAGCAACACAAAAACAGGAAGACAAGTATCACAGCTACTATAATTGGTGTTAGTAACTTGAAAAAACACATTCCCCCCGGCCCAAACAGTGATTCTAACCAAGAGAGAAAAGCAGGTGTATCTTTAATGCCTCTTTCTTTGTCCACCTTGTCTCTCAGTTCTTTCAAATGTTGAATAGCAAGCGTAAGATTTCCGTAATCATTTTCATTTGCTGGAATAAATGTGCAACAGGAGTCTCCTATTAAAGCACAGACTCCTCCAGATGCTGCATTTTGTAGATCCAGCACGAACCTGTTCTGAAGTGCCATTAATCTAACTCCCCTTAATTCTTGTTTGATAGCGTCTAAGCCTTCTAACGTGATGTTAATAAACGAGTACATTTCATAGCGAGTAATTTGTAACCAGCGGGCATTATCTACTGCCTGAATACTCAGTCCTGAGGAAAAAATCATTTCAGCTGCAGTAAATAGTCTATGGTCTTCTGGTACTTTAGAAATATCTGGACCATATCTGTCAGCCCAACTGAGAGCGCGTTTAACCCTTGACTCCCTCTGAAGGGGCTTCATTGAATTTAACAAGTAAGAGTTTACTGGGACAATGAGAATGGAGTGGTGTAGCGTGACTAGAGCACACACTCCTCTCCACTGGGGAGGAAGGCTATCATAAACTTTTGTAGCACATTGCCAATACCAATCCATCAAAACCATAGTTCCATTAGATAAAGTATGGTTAGTAACCGTGGCGCTACAGCCTCCTGTTCTTCCTACTGAGGGGCCACGACCTTTATTCTCATAGCAATAAGAGTGATTAACCTTAGAAGGCAGGTAAACTGCTATTTTAACAGGAGAATCAGTCCAGGTAATGTGATTCTTTAGGTAATCCCACAAAGGAGGACATTCTGCTTTTTTACTGGTAACATTGAAGTGAATAGCAAAATGCACTGCTGGATCACTGGGAGAAACAAAGCCTAATGCTACTGTAGTAGACTTATTTATCTTCAGGCCGGCTGCATATGGATGCCCCTTTGAGTAGGTCAAATACGTTATGGTGAAGGTGGGAAAAGATCTTGGATCTGGCTTTGGAAATCCTGCCACTAGACTTATGCATTCAGAAATGTGACTATCAACTGGTCGGGGGAAAAGTTGCATGGGTGAGGCTGTAGAATGAGGCATTAAAGCACATACATAACAAGATGCATTAAATTTCTTTAACTTTACAGTATAATTTATAAATTTGTACCACAAATTACTCATATCCCCCTCATTATCAGTTTCATTCAGCCAGTTTGTATACAAAGAGGCTTCACGTTTAGATTCTTCCTCTTTCTGGGTGGTGACAGGCTTCCACATAAAAAGGAAAAAGGCTGTGCACATCAGTCCCAAGCAGGTGATCCCCATCTATCCCTGTGGAGACATCACTCCTGCTCTTTGCTCAGTTCGTTTGTGACCTTTTTACAGTGGGAAGCATGAATTCAGGGCACCTGGCACGGCCCCCTCCACCTGAGTGAACACCATTTCTTTTTCCTGTCTTTCACCAGAATCCAGTCTCCTTATTCACGCATTAGTTCTTACAGCACAGGTAAATCCCTGTGGGCTGGAGCCCAGCATTTTTCTTAGGGTTTTTTTTACAAGATTGGTCAACAGCTGGGTAATAACTCTTAGAAAAATCTACACATTGTTCCACTGCCTCAGCTGTGCCGTTTTGCAGAACAATTCTAGCTGAAGTTGTAAAATTTCTCTTTGGTCAGTTCCTGCAAAACATCTTATTAAGAACAAACAAACCATAATAATAATGTGCATCTAGGGGAATCACTCCCAAGGGTAACCCCCCTTAAAACTATATTGTTCTACCCATCAGGTTCTGCCACTAGATAAGAGAACCTTTCCCATGAAATCATTTTTTGACCTTCATGATCCCTTCAGGGCGTACAATTAGCACAGAAGCAGCAGCTTTAGTCCACATGTTTTTCAAGCAGGTTATTAACAGTATGATCATAACGAATAATACCAGACACACAAATATGTATTGAACCAGAGACCCTCTCCAGGTTCCTAGCACAGACTGTAGCCATGCACCAATGCCCCAATTATCTGGATTATAATTATGATATATATTTTTCTTCATCATAGATGTGCTTTGCTAAGTCATTCATTTGCTAATAATTGTCTAGAATACAAGTACTGTTTAGTCTTTGCTCACCTAAACAGCTGTCTATCACCCTAATAGAGAATGGCCTAAAACTGTGATTATAGCGAGGAGCATACAGTTATTTCCATTTTAATATATCTGAGTTACACTCAGACTAAAAGAAGGGCTATTTACCCATGCCAATAAACCTAAATAATCACCTCTATCAAAGGGGATTACTCCCATGAGCATCTTCTATAGCAATACAATCCCAACATGAGCTCTGATTATTATTTGTGGCTGACTGATAAAGTATTGATTCCATATCCCCATTTTATCAAAGTAAAACTCATTACACTTAACAGGTACACTGTCGCCCCCCCTCAGGAAGCTCAACAAACACAGAAACAGTTACAATATAATAATTAATGTTCACTCAGTCTCTGGTGCAGTGGTTCGGTGTCGGCGCAATGCGTAGATCCAGCGATCTCGTCCTGTCACTCAGATGGCAGAGTCGGTAGTCAGTTGCACTTGATATGGTCCTTCCCAGCAGGGTTGCAACATCTGGCAGGGTATATCTTCCTCACCATACCCACTCGCCAGGTATCAGGTCGTGTCTTCCCTCTACTGGAGGTCTCCAAGTGTCCAGCACCTGTTCACCAGCCCCATGCACCACTTCAATTAACAACCTACAATATTACAATAGAGAATTAGCAAATTTAACAATCCATTAGCCAAATTCATCCCTCCAGGAAGTTTTGTTGATTGGCTTGTGATGATATCAAACAGGCTCTATTACACAGTTCTGTTTGATCCAGCCCGCATTCCATGGCGTTCCTTCATTCTGATGTCTAGTCGATCTTTTAGAGTTCTGTTCCTTCATTCCACTGTTCCAGCAGACTGAGGGTGATCTCAGTCCATCTCACCCCGAATAATCCAGCCACAGCCTGTCCCTTGATCATAATACAAGCGGTAGGTCAGTGCCCACTGAGGGCTTATCTCCATCATCAAGTGTTTGGTAGACACAGAGGCAGTGACAGCAACCCACTGGGAAAACAGATGATAAGAGCCAAGGTTTCCCTTTACAATTGTAAATTGTAAACATTTGCTACTGCGTGAAAGGTTTCTCAGGAGCAGGCCTTTTGAGCTGTAGCACCTGCACCTGAACTGTAGTTGAGTTCCTTTGATAAGCATCACATTGAGATACCACATAAGTGGGTACTGCTTCAAACACGGTCCCCACCCAGGTGTCCGACAGAGTGCATTTGTCGAGCTATAAAGGGCATTAGGCTGTGAGGGCATGCAGAGCGTCCAGTGTGCTGGCAGCACCACACTCTTTTCTAACCATGTCCTTTTCTCTGCTTTAGAGGCCTCAGCCTGAATATCCTGTAGCTGTCCCCTTTTCACCAACAGAGGTCTCACAGGGGTCTCAGACTCCTGTTCTACGAGTACTGCTCACCTGACAGCTACATCTGCAAAGTTGTTCCCTCGAGTTACTGGAAACATTTCTTTATTATGTGATTTACACTTTACCACAGCTACTTCAGTCAGCAGCTGCAAAGCTTCTAACAGTTCAGAGACAAACCCAGCATTCTTAACTGGAGTCCCTGCCATGTTGGGGAAATCCCTATTCCTTCACTGCCATCCAAACTTGTGGCATACACCAAATGTATATATACAGTCTATATAAATTGCTACAATTTTCCATTTAGCATATTTACAAGTTTCAATTAAATCTTTTCATTCGGTCTGCTAGTTCTACACCAGATTATTCACAGTTTATACAGCCAGGCAGGTAGCCTGCACAACACATAAACACGGCCCCTTGGCCACCGGGCCACCCACCAGACGATGCCTATCTCCATGCTCCTGCACCAGCACAACAGCTCACGACCCATTTCTTTCACTTACATACAGATTACATACAGATGATCCGTCTGAGGGAATCCAGTCCAGAGCCAGTGCCTGCAAGAAAGCTTGTTTCAAAACATCAAAAACGGTTTCTGCTGCAGGGGTCAAGGCAATTTTGTCTTTAGACTGCACTACCCCCCTTAAACCAGTACGTCACTAGACAAGCTCGTTCTGAGAAGGCATTCACCCTGGCTTTATCATGTAGTTGGTTTTATACTCCTTTTTTTCCTCTCAAGATCCAATACTTGGAGTAGTCCGGCCTTATGGATTCCCTCATTAGGTAAAACAATCACAATATCACATAACTCTATTGAGTTAGTTTACATAAATGCTATTTCATGCAGTTATTCCTTATAAAATGCTGCAGTCTGGGCCTAAAATAGGTCTGGGGTGTCCCCCACCCACATCAGTAGTTGAAACTGTACATCTTTACCCAAGCAGACTGTGACAGCTTATATTTGCTTTAAACACAACCCTTACACTCCTTCTCCTGTAGCCTCCTGTTATCCGTTAGAAAACGTTATATCACATCTTTATGCTGTTTTAGTCTAAAAACAGGACAGCTGTGCTCCTGTGCCCCACAGTTACTGCACACTGTAAGATTATTTCACTTTTATTTAAATCCTGAGATAAATTTAGGAAGGCTACAGAGGGGCTTACTAGATTAAAACTGTTAGTTCACACACGGCTCTCGTTTCAGCTTCTGACAAGTTCTTTAATTGTGAAATCAAGCCTCTTTCTTACAATTTCTCCAAAAAACACATTTTTTTTTTTAGTAACTGCACACCAGCTTATTAGTAGTTCTGTCTTTGAGGTTTTATATCTCGGTATAACATTAAAGTCGCACAATAATTTCGACAAACTGGCGGCTCCCTTTTCTCCTCCTTGGGAGTCTTTTTACCACCCATTTGCAGCGCTCGCAGTTCTGCATGCATGCTTCGCGAGTTATTAAATCACATCTGTCTCTGTTCGTAATATCAGGAAAGCATAGTTGCACATTCTTGGCAACATCAGGTTTTAACCCACTCAAGTAAATTTGTTTTATTACTGTGGAAGTATCTTCATTCACTTCCTTTTCATCGGCTAACCCCGAGTATACTATCCATAAAGCTATAAACCTTTCTGTAAAATCTGAAAACATCCTCACTTCCTTCTGCTGACATGCTGTTAATTTTCTCTAATCAGTTTTCGGTGGGTAATGCTCTTTCAAAAATCTCCACACTAATTCCCACCCTTCTCCCAGATTCTCTCTTAAGGCGTTCTATTTCTTCTTTTGCTTTCTCTTTTTCTACATATACAACTTCGTTTCGTTCAGCCATTGCTTTTAGCTTTTCCATCAGGGATTTTTGCGTCTCATCTATGATATTCTGTTGAATTCTCAAATATTCCTCTAAATATTTTTATCCAAAGGTTCATACACTTTTCTACATTCCTGTTCAGCCTAAATTCCGTCTGACAGTCAATATTTCTTTTAAGTTTCACTTTGGATTAATCAAACTTTTTTTTCCTTCACACCAAACCATTTTCACGTCTCCCACGCGCCCCGCGGAATCCCCCAGTCGAGACAAACTGACGAACTATCACAATTCGGGAACACGGACCAGGTTCCAAATCCTGGCTTTAAACACACAGTTGAATCGAGTTACCATTTTCGGCTCTTCCTCGAGTACAGTTCTAGTTGCTACCTTCAGCCGTACTGCAGTCGTGTACCAGGATGCAACACCTGGATTTTTTCGCACGGGCAGGGCGAGATGCTATTCCTTCAGCAATCCCTCCTTTTCTACCCCACCTTCACAAAACAGGCATCTAAAACACATACACCATTAACTCATTTTTCTGTTGTACTCGCTTCAGCTTCAGGAAAACCCTGAACCCACCACAGCAACATGGAGAGGACAAGGGACTTTTTAGAAAAGAGGAGTCCTTACCTCTTTTTAGAAGCGGCCGCCTAACTTTTCCTCCCCATGTCCGTGTGGTTTAATTTAGATGGATACTTCTTCATCATTTGGGTCACGTATCCGCCAATCTGCCTCCTCCTTTTTAGAGGATGTTGAAAACCTTTAGGAACAATATGATCTAGCAACAAGGTTATGTCACTGTAATTAGGCTTAAGACAATCAAGAACAAGGCGCTTGCCTTTCTTCTAAATTCTTTACGATCATCAGGCAATTAAGGAAAAGACTTAACTAATGCAAATAATTCACTAGGAGACCAATGTCAATGTACTGTACATATGGTGGAGTTCTTTCTGGACCTGAAAAAGTGCACATTGGTATTTCACAAACAAGTGGCTCCGGACCGCTTTCTAATTTCGGTGGAGACTTTTTCTTTTTAGTACGCATGGCCATGACTTTAGCTGCAGTTTGCTGTTCTTTAGTTTCAAGACTAGTCTTTTTTTAAGCTTCCCATTATTTCTGTGATTCCTCTTTCCATTAAATAAGTTTTCCAATTCATTTTCTTTCATTTCTTCTCCTTCTCTTCTAAGTTTCCCCTTCTTCAGGAAACTTCTTTTTCCTAATTCAACTTTCCTCTGTCCATTCTGATTCACTTACAAAGATCCTTCATAGTTATGGGCCCCTAATTATCATATATAAATTATGTGCAAGTTCCCTTACACCTATTACCCTAGCTTTACAGTTCATGAACATAATTTTTTTCCCTAACCCAGGCTATAATTGTTTCTCCGAATTTGTCGTACATGTACTTTTGCTGGACTGCTCGGTCCCATTTTCGTCTCTGAATTTTAATTTCCCATTTTTACCGATCGGTGCCTTACTTAGAACCTTATCACATTAACTACTCCGCAGAGCAAAAACCACACGTCTGTGTTAAGATAAGTTCTTTATATGAGTCCCAGACTCATCAAACCCGCGTGAGAACACCCCTGTGGCTCGCTTCTCAAACTATTAATTTTTAAGGATCACTTACTGACGTCAGACAGCTGCCAATTCTCCAGACGCGTCTCTGGAAGGATAAACAGTTTATCCTCCGAGGTTCGTCCAATTTGCTAAAATTGTCCGGGTCCGGATGGAGTTTCAGCAGCCGTTCGCGTTCAGGTTTGTGATCCCGGACGAGCCCCCAAATTGTCATGGAAATTTAACTATCAAGGAAGCCACAAGAGAGAGTTCTCACCTGAGTAAGGTCTTTATTTCAATATTGCAATATTGGGAGCCCTGCTGCCACTTCGCAAAGTGCATCAGAGACTCAATTTGTTACAAGCAGTACAGGGTTTTTATAAGACGTTGCGCTGTAAAAAAGTTCAGCACTTGGTCCTTTCTAAAACTTCCCCTTTCTCTAAAAGAAAACAAATTACATCATAGAGCGAGAGAAAAACACTAGATTTGTTATTCAAAGTTTATCAGTTACTTTCAGCTAATTCTAATGACCCAGACAGCATATATTGTTTTGGTACATTGTCTTCTAAACTAACCTAAACAGTGTACTTTGTTGACGAACTGTTTTCTAAAATTCTGCACGTACTGTAGCATAGCAGTTATATCCTTGAAATATTATCTAAAAGCACCAATATATTTTTTTGTAAAGCTCTCTACATTTTTAAGAATCAATTAACTCATTAGATTTCCACTACAGCCCCTTTAGAAAAACATTTTGTTAACAGGCATTCTGCCTCAGCCTAAACACCTATAGCTTGCAAAGCGCATGCTATTAGACAGGCACCTCTGCAAGACCTTAAGAGTCTCTTAAACTAGTGATAGTAAGGTGTTCCCAATGGGCGATGTTTGGCTTTCAAATCATCTCTCTGTGGAAGCGCCGAGATGCAGCTGTTTAAGGCTTAGAAGCAGCTGACTGTTTCACTACCTAGCTGATTACTGTCAGTCAGGGAGCTCAGAGGTGAAAAGCCTGTCTGAGAGACAATTCGCCGTCAATCAGTTCAATATGTTCCGTACCAGCTCGGCGCACCTGAGATCATCTTGGTAGCCGTGTAGCTCAGATGAGTGAGAGCGTGTGTGTGTGTACCACCGTGATTGGATGCCGGTCCTTCTCAGGTCACAGTAAACCTTCTGCTGCCTAACTTTCCTAATTTTGGGGATCCCTTTGAAAAAGCAAAGGAAAAAAAAAACTGGCTCTTCATCAGCGTGATCGACCCAACCCAATGTGCCCCAGTGGCCTAATGGATAAGGCACTGGCCTCCTAAGCCAGGGATTGTGGGTTCGAGTCCCATCTGGGGTGCTCCTGTCCCTTTTTGAGTGTACAAATGTCCTTGTGATTTGTGAAGCTGCAACCCCACCTTACTCAGTGAGCGTCTCTGCTTTTCTCTCACATACAGTTGGGAGAAAAACTTTTGTAAACAGCCCTTTGGAATGATGTGGATTTCTGCATGAATGGCTCCTAACATGTGATCTTATCTTTATCTAAGTCATAATAATTAATAAAGAGAGTCTGATTTAACAAACAACACACGCCCAACATTTGACATTGCTGTTTCTTTATTGACCAAATGGTTTAAACAATCAAGGTCATTGATGGAAAAAGTACATGAACCCTTATATTAAGGAGCTAGTGGAACCTCCTTTATGACAAAAACCTCAACCCCCACTTTCTGTAGCGGCTGGTCAGACCTGAGCAGCGGTTAGGAGGTATTTTGGCCTATTCCTCTATGAAAAACTGTTTCAGTTCATGTATATTTTTGGGATGTCTTGCACTGAACGGCCTGCTTCAGATCACGCCACAGCACTTCAATGGGATTGGGGTCAGGACTCTTACTTGGCCATCCCAAAATACGGAATTTCTATTGTTTCAGCCACTCTGTTGTTGATGTACTCCTTTGTTTTTGTCATGCTGCATGACCCAGCGTCTTTAGAGTTTTAGATCACAGGCAGACACCCTGACATTCTGCTGTAGAATTTCCTGATACATCTTGGAATTCATCGGTCCCTCGATGATTGCAAGCCGTACAGCCTCCGCTATGCTTCCCAGGTGGGATGAGGTTTTGGAGTTGGTATGCAGTGTTTTGTTATCTCCAAACATAACGCTGTGCACATTTACCAACAAGTTCAACTTTTGTCACATCTGTCCACAGAACATTGTTCCAGGAGTTGCTGTGGAACATCCATGTGGTCTTTAACAAACTTGAGAGGGGCAGTGGTGGTTTTTTTTGGGGGGAGAGCAGTGGTTTCCTCCATGGTGACCTCGCATGATCACCACTCCTGTTCAGATTTCTTCTTATGGTGGACTCATGAACACAGACGTAAGACAAAGTCAACCACCTGTTCGCTAGATCCCATCCCCACTCAGCTAGTCAAAGATTCCCTCGAAGGACTGGCAGGACCTATAATTAGTATGATGAATGCATCGCTTGCGTCAGGCGTTGTACCTGATCAATTTAAGGTAGCGGTTGTTAGACCGCTCCTTAAGAAGTCAAATTTGGATCCACAAGTTCTTAACAACTACAGGCCTGTCTCAAAGGTCCCATTTCAATCTAAAAGTCTTGGGAGAATAGTTGTTGCCCAACGTCAATCGTATCTGGATTCAAATAATATGCTTGAGAAATTTCATTCTGGTTTCTGAAACTGCATTAACAAGAGTCGTAAATGATATTCTCTTAGCTACTGATGCGGGGAATGCAACAGTGCTTGTGCTTCTAGATCTTAGAGCTGCCTTTGACACGGTTGACCTCTCTGTTTTGTTACACAGGCTTGAGTTTGAGGTTGGCTTATCTGGAACCGTCCTTCAGTGGTTTACTTCACATTTTACTCATCGTTTTCATTATGTTCAAATATCTAATAATTGTACTGCTTCATCAATGTCACCAGTTCAATTTGGGGTACCAGAAGATCAGTGCTGGGACCAATATTGCTCTCTCTCTCTACATGCTGCTGCTAGGTAGGATAATATGAAAAAATAATATGAACTTTCATTCATATGCTGATGACACTCAAATAAACATTTTGTTTACACCAAACAACAACTCTTCTATTATCAGTTTAGTTAAATGCATTAAGGAAGGAAATACTTGGATGTGTGAAAACTTTTTGTTACTCAACTCTGAGAAAAATGAGGATCTGTTGATCGGAGGCAACAATACTGATAAGACTACTATAACTTCAGCACTTAACTCAGAGGATTTAAACATTTGCCTCAAAGAGACAGCACGTAACCTAGGCGGCATATTAGACACAAGGCTCTTAACAACTTGCATTGTTAAGTGCCTTGGGACAACCTTGTTGTGAAAGGCGCTATATAGAAATACATTGATTTGAATTGAATTGACAATGTAAAATGTTGTGTGTGTTGTTTGTTAAACAAGACTGTCTTTATTTATCAAAAAATAAAAGGAATTTGCTAGGAATGCAAACGTTAGGTTGCGCTTCTTCATGCTGCATCGTCGGCATGAGTGGAGCTTTTTAAACATCTGTACTTACTGTGCCCCATAAGAAATCGTTTGTCCCCGTTCAAAAGAGATTGTGCGATGTCCTGCAGTGTTCGCAAAGCAAACCTTTGACAGTTTGAAAAGAGGAATTTATTCTGCTTCCTGTGTGTGCAGTAGTTACAAAGTTGAACGTCTTTACACGATTTGCTGCAGTTTTCAGTGGGCGGGCTTTGTCAGATGGCTTGGAAAAACGCACTGTGTTTCGGCTTGGGAAACATCATGAGAAGTGTCCTGCATGTTTTCTGTGTATAGCTGTCTTTTAACGCATACAGAATTCATTCGAAATCATTGATTTCTCCAATTAACAAGGGTCCCTTAAAGGATGAGTCAAAGTAACGTCTAATCGGATTAGTTTCCTTAGAGCTGGTTCAGAGTTTCCTCAAGAGTTTACCTTACACAGATGCGCAAAGAAGAATGTTGGGGGTGCACGCTTCAAGGTGCCTTACAGCTGTAGGGAGTGATTCGAGATGATTCGTGGCGTGTGCTCGTTCCCATATACCGTACGCCCCGGGGTGCAGTGCTAGGATGACGTACAATACCGCTTGGGCACATAACGGCGTTATATGCAAGTGCGGGACGTGAGGGTTTTCGTTTGTTCATTTTGTTTTGCTCTGCTTTGCTTTGTTTCATGGTCAAGAGGCGTAAGGTAAGTCGTAATCCAGGGAGAACACTGGTGGCAAACAGTCCGAGGTGAGAGGCGAGGTCCAAAGTCGAAAAGGCAGAAGGGGAGTCCAATATCCAGAATAAACGAGGTAATGGAAAAAACGCCAGGTAGAGCTCTCAAGGAGTAGACTCAATACCAGCGGGAAGCAGGTAAAGATGGTAAAAATAGCACTGCGTACCGCACGGTGGAGTGTGTGCAGGTGGGTTAACTCGTGCGGCGGCGTTTGTTAATAATCACCCGCTGCTGGTGCTGTTTAGATTGCTTAAGAGTTGGTCTTAACTGCCTGGCGGTCATGACAAGCTCCTCTTTAAGCTGTGGTTTAGTTTTGCATTCATGTGTTTCTAGAGCAGTTATTTATGGGGGTGGGTGGGTCTTTCACAGAGGCTCAGGACAAATCCCCTGCATGAAAGTCTACTGTGTGCGTTCAAACAGTCACAGGTCAAGAGCCAGGCAGGAGGACAATGGACAGAAGAAGCAACGAACTAAAAATAAAAGAACGAATATGAAAAAGCCACCATCTTTTTCTTTTTGACATTTTCCGACTTTCATGCAAGCCAGGACAAAGTTGCTCGTAGCTACTTGTGGATTCAAATACTCTATCGAGTGCTTTGATGAGTTTTTGCAATTTGATTGTCGTCCTGTCAGCCTGTTTCTGTTTTTCTTTTCAATCTAGTGATGGAAAGTAAGAGGGAAATGATGGAGCAATCAATAACTGCTCCGGAAAAATGGCAGAAAGAAATGGCCCGTCACTAAGGACATTTGTGAAGCAGAGGAGTGACATCACCACAAAGGCGACACATTCTGCTGATGGTTTTGGTGAATAATGATTGAGGCGCGTTAAGAGAAAGGTAGCTGTGTCAGCATGCGTAGGCTGCAAAGGATAAAGCAAAGGTTTACTCCATGCTGAAAAGAGAAGAAAAGAAGCACAACGTTTCGGCTGTGGAGTCTTCTGTGCCATCTTCTTTAGCGATGGTGATGATGTTTACATTGGAAAAACTGAGACACGCATACTGGAGGGGCTTGAACCACCAACTTTTCAGCACCACAGAGTCTGACAGTCTTTTGTGCGCCCTACATTTGCAGGTTTATGGTCAAAGAAAACAATCACTTGCGCTTCTTGCAGCCGGCAATCTTTTTCCACTGACAACCAAGAAATGGATTTCATCTTTCACAAGCTGTATGGATTTCTTCAAAAACAAGTTATTCCAGAAAGGAAATGAATTCTTGCATTAAACTGAACCAAGCTGTACATGTTTGTCTGAAATGAGACATTCGGCACAACAAGACACGGAGAGAGGCACCGCTGGTATTCAGACCCAGGATCGCCTGCTTACTAGGCAGGCACTTTAAGCCACTAGGAAGTGAGCCACCATTTGAGGAAGTGAGTTAGATAAGAAAGTTACAGGTACGGTGAGCAATGACTAACAAAGGCACGTACTGCGTATTCCTTACAGAAGAGTAAGCAATTTGTTCTAAAAAACACCGGCTAAAGTCAAACATCGTTAGCAATCTTATTACTTAAATAGAATAAACATCAATAAACTGTAAGGTGCTGGTACATGCGAGTAGATTTGATCTTCTATTAAACAAAAATGCAATTACAGCTCTAAAAAGGTCAACCTAGACTTCTGTAACAGATCTGTTCAGGTCATCGCTGTTCCTCTGACCTTGTGAGTCTTTGGAATTTTAAAAGTGTATTTTGCTTGCCTTTCATGTGGTCTGTGTACAAGTCACTGTGGCGTATGCGGTCCTACACAGCCTTGTTATAGACGTGACGAGCCTCCGCTATGTTGCAATGGAGAACAGGTTCAGTACGGAGCTGCCGAGAAAATTCAGCTGGAAAGCTTGTTGCAGAAAAGCATCGTTATCTGCGTCCAGCTGCAAAGCGTCACTCGTGGGTGCTGAAGAATCGATTTCACAGGCTGCGGGTATAGGCGATTTAGAGTGTTAAAGGTCCCAGCGAAAACAAAACAGCGCTGGTCCTTTTTCATGCACGCACGAGAGCAAATGCAAAGGATTTGAACCTGCGCAGGGAGACCCAAACAGATTTCAAGTGTGTTGCCTTAACCACTCGGCCACGATTACAGTAAGTACGCTAGCTGTTGGCTTCTTGCTACAATCGAACAAGGAGTGCAAGGCGGCGGCGGCAACTTTTTTCAAGTTCGCTCTCCGTTTAAGAAACCTTTTACGCCATACGTGTAAGCAGACACACACCTCAGAGTACTTAAGGGTGGCTTCAAGTTGGAATGATAAAGTCTCCCCGTTCGGACATGAAAATAGAACTTTCTTAGACAGAAAGAAATCAACAACGGAGACATGTGGATGACGATTTCAGTCACTGCACTTTGAATAGCATTTTTACTCGAGTTACAGGAGATGCACGAATGGCCCTTGACCTACGCTCTTACGAATGACTTGGAACATTCAAAGAGAACAGCCCTCAAGTCCTGCGGTTTATTATAATGCTGTTGCGTGTCGAGGCAGTATTTGACTCCGTCCTACCGTTGAGACAGGGGGCGTACTGTAAATGAACTGCACCTGACAGCTTTAGAAAAACACCTGGGCTCAGTACGGTGCTGAGAGCTCAGCGTTGCTGTTGTTCTTATTAGCACGCACTGCATCGGCTATGACCCGAACTTTTCAATTATTCCGATCAGTAAGTCAACACGTAGTCCACATGAAAGGTAGAAATATTCTCTTGTCTGTCTCATGTTTTTATAGAACTGAATGTCCCTGACAATGTACTGTTAGTTTTAATTGAAGAACGGCATCTGTGTTCAAATATACCAGAAAAGTTTACGTAACTGCTCATGCAACACTCAGTTGTAATTAATCAAGAAATAAAGTCGAACAACAGCTGCGAGATTGATTCTGAACGTATGAGATTGCAGCGCCTTTTACTTCCATTGACAAATGATAGATATTCGAAGAGAGATCCTTCAGACCAGCAAGCAAACCCACGGCTATTTCGGTTTTCTATCTAGGCAACGTTGGTGTCTGCAATAGCATACATGAAAGCGTGATGCAATTTCTGTGGCTACATTAGTTGCACGTCATGCACAGTAAGAGTGTTTCTAACACCAAATACAAAGTCAACAATTAACGATCACGCCTTCTCCTCAGTTAACCCACTGAAACCCTTGCTGTTAACAGTTCTTTACTGCGTGCTTTACGAGCACCTACATATTGTGTCGGTTCTTTCAGCTTTATTCATTACGTTTTCAAAGGCATAAGTAGAGCACCAGAGGTGCGAACACAAAGTGTGTGGTTACTTGAAGAATTGATTTCCATGGCAGCGGGGACAATTGATTTAGCGTTTTTATAGCACGAGGAAAGGAGAAGCAGCACTACGCCTTTTCCGCGCAGGCACAAAGCGACGTGCGGCAGACGCCGTAGTCTGCAGGATTCGAATCTGTACGGGGAGTCCCCAATGCATTTCGAGTCCATCACCTTAACCACTCGGCTACGACTACAGCGAGCTCGCCGCTGCCGCATTCCTCCTATAATCTAACACGGAGTGCGAGGTGGCTGCGGAAACCTTTTTAAAGTCGCTCTCCGTTAAAAAAAAATACCTTTCACAAGATTCGTGCCGGCAGACAGACACGCCTCAGAGGGTTTAAGGCTGGCTTCACGTTCAAATGATAAAGTCTCCCCGTCCGGATGTCAAAATGCAACTTTGGCAGACAGAAAAAACATCAACAAACCACAAATGTGGACAAGGATTTTACAAGCTGCACCACACTGCACTTTCAAAAGCATTTACATTCGTGTTAGCCGCAGGAATTGCCTTTGATTTGCGCGCTTACGAACGCCATGGAAAACGAAACAAAACTAAAGCCCTCAGCTCTTGCACTTGATTATAATGCTGTTACGTGTCGAAGCAGTAATTTACGTCATCCTACCACTGCAACACGGGGAATAGAGGGAAATGAGCACACGCTACGAATCGTCTCAATCACTCCCTAGAGTTGTAAGGCGCATTGAAGGGTGCACCCCCATCATTAATCGTTGCGCCTCTGTGAAAGGAAAGCTCTTGAACAGTCTTTGAAACAGCTCGGATGAAACACTTGATTGCTTCCATGTGCATCTGGAGCCCATTTCTTATTTTCACTTCACGCCGCCCAAAGCATTTCTAAAACAGGAGATTCGCGTTTGGGAATGCTCCCTGCCCTACAAATAAAACAGGTCTACGGGCTGAAACCTGCTCCACGGAAAACAGTTCTGTTGCGCTTTTGATCACATAACACCCAAAGGGGCTTCTTTGGAGCTGGATTCCAACCAGCATCCTAAAGTTTCTTGGCGGTACCATTTACAGTCCTCTATTCGGTCGACAAGGGACAGAAGGGGGCAGCTTTCCTCACACATAGAGTGCAATGTACTGTAGTGTTCCCGTTCATTGAATTTCTCAGTTCTGCATCAGACCTCTAACTCGTTTCCTTAGCTTGGATTTAAGCCACGAAGCAGGCTTCTAGTGTATAAACGTCTAGAGGAATCACAAACTATTTGAGAGGCCATCATCCCAGGGGGAACTGACAAAGTCTATCCCTAAACACCTAGCGCAGTCTCTCGAGAGACTGTCAAAAATCGCTTTCTCCGTTTGCGTTGCAAGTAAGTGAAAACGCGGTCTCAACCCAGAGCCACTTGGCAGCAGCGGCACGTAAATACTGGTACTGCCACTGCTCGATACCGACGTTAGCCTACTATACCTTCTTCAGCCACCGCTAGAAAATGTATGGCTCTAGTACCAGAGCAAACAACAGGAGGGCCAACGTCGAACAGGCACACATATCAGACATGGAAAGCGACAAGAACGGGATTTGAACCCATGCGTGCAGAACACAATGGATTAGCGGTCCATCACCTTGGCCACTCGGCCACCTCGTCGAAACTTGTTGGGTAACGCGCTCCTGTCTAGTAAACAGGAGATCCTGGGTCCGAATCCCAGCAGTGCCTTCTTTGTTCTGTCTTCTCTAACAGAACTGGTCCTTACGGACAACCGCCTACGGCTAGACTTAATTAAATACAAGTATTCATTTCCTGTCTTTAACGCGACTTGTTTTTCTTAAAATGGATGCAACTTGCAAAACATGAAATACAAACCTGGCTAATCAGCGCTAGCGGCAGGCAAAAAAAAAAAGAAGTCAGCAATGTTTTTTTTCTTTAACCTTAACCCTGCTAATGGAGAAGAGTTAAACGACCGAGTCTATGCAGCTTAAACGGTGCGCACGTCAGGTTCTTAGCTGAAAGGTTGGTAAATCACGCTCACCCCAGTCCTTAATCTTTTAAAGAGGATACAAAATTGAACCTAGTCGCCACATCACATACATCCTGTTCATTGATAAAAAGGTAACATCTATCCTCGCTCCAGAGTAAATCTTACGTTGAGGGCATAGTTTTTTTTCACTTTACCGTGAGTCGGGCTCGGCTGCACAGAGGAGAGAGCAGAGCAATGAGGTCACGGGGACAGGGGAGTCACACGCTGGCGGTTTGAATACGCGGAAGATCACTGAGGGATCCACAGTATGTGGACCCTCCGTGCGCCATCAGTCCACACTCCGGACTCTGAATCCTGCCATCCGAGTTAAGATCTCGGCGGAACCTGAGGCGCAGTTCCTTCTTAAAACGTAATCTGGTGAGCATTTCTAGAATCGTACTTGTATAGATGCAGCCTTTAATGTGTTGCTAGGTTAAAATTGATGACTTCTTGTATTTCAGTAGGCAACTGCCCTCTTTATTTCGGATTGAATTTCTTTATTACAGGGGCGCTTTTATGAAGACAGAGTCATGTTCAGGTACTTTGGTTGATGGAGGAAGCTCATTTCGGACTCTGTGATCTGCTCACCTGGAAAGGTCTGCTGTACTACTACAAGAGAGAAGTAGAGTCTGGAAGAAGGGACAATTTTATGATGCTTTGGAAGATAATGTTTTTTTTTTCTTATACTGAAAATGAAAGGTAGGTGTTTCTATATGGACTCAGTCTTTGGAATTTGTATATATATATATGTTTCAGTGATCCCTCAGCCATTCCTTCTGTATTGTAATTCAATTTCTCTTTTAAAATTCCTTCCCCACTTCTAGGACCTGCAGTTGCTGAACTCCACAATGGCTTCTATTGGAAAGTCTGTGACTGAGACCAAGTAAGTGTTCACTTTTTTATGAAACCATTATTTATTTTGGAGCAATGAGCAATTCTTATATAAATGCAATAAAATCATTATGCTCAAACTATGAGAGAGAATTTTAAGGATAATTTAAGAAATCAGTCTTAGCTTGTTTCTATACACAGATGGTATTATTTATTTTCAAAGGAAACCCGTGAGGATTCCCCTGGTGTGCAAGATGTGCCTGAATACTTTTGATCAGCTTCCTGCTCACTTGAAGAGGGCATGTATGAAGCACGCCACGGCAGAAGAGATCAGGATGGCCTCTCAACAGGCGAGGGACGACATGATGAATCACCTGAAGAACGGGGTCATCGTGGATTACCACAGAACAGAGATCGTGTCTGGTGAGGCAAACAGGATAGTGGTTGTAAGACTGCTAGAGTCCTTGGGCCTTTTTGTACACGGGAAGCCTGAAGACACATCGGCAAGGTGAGATATTTTTAATCTGTAAGGCTTCTGTAGTTTCTTTTTGAAATCATTGTTACAACATATTATGTAAAAGCATGTTGAAAAGAATCTACCTGCATTCCAGCGGCCCTGAGCAAGAGGCCGCTGTCCAGGAGGAAAAGATGCCAGAGGCTCCTCTAGAAACTGAAACAGAAGCGGATAAGGAAGGGAAAGATGTGAGCTCTGAAGAACTCTATCAGCAGTAAGACTTTTTATTTTTCAGATGTATCTTTTTTTACTAAAATTCTAATTTGTCTTATAGGTATAAAATGTTTAAGCCGGTGTTTTATATCCTTACAGGCCCTGAGTAGTTAAAAAGTATCAGCAGGCCGGAAGAGAGTGGCCCAAGCTGGACTCTATAGAAAGCACTCCCTGGATGCTCCTCTCCTGATTGGATTCAAACAGTACCTTACCAAGGATCTGGGAGTGGCAAATTATTCTCAGGAGGTATTTATTTTTTAAAGGCATTAAAAATTAAGCAATGGTATATTCATTGTAAATGTTTTTATTTCTTAGCTTAAAATTCACACATGTGAAATGATGTCAGCCATAAACATCATGACTCTATATTTCCTACCTGAATCTATTCTACTTAAATTATTACATTATACACAATTTGAGTTCATTTTAAAAAGTAAAAGGTAATGAAAGGAATGCATTTTTATAAGAAAGATAATACCGATATGCATGTGATAATCTTCCTTATATCATGTAGTGCGTCATTTGGACACTTTGTGGGCTTGAAATACAAAGAAAATCATGTTCTATGGTACAAGATAAATACCAAACTTAAGCTTTTATTTTAATTAGATTTGTTTATAAAGCATAAGCAATCATTTATTACATCGCTTCTTGAATTAAATCTTTTGACAAGAGGTAAGACTTCTATTTTACATTTAAACCCATGTTTAGGTGTGTTTTTTAGATTTAACTGAACCAATTTCTGTGTGTGATAATGTCCTTGAATTCTGACAACATCACACTAAATTACATGATATAAAACAGCTAATGTTTCTAGAGATAAAGTTTCTGGGATGCTTCTAATTACTTTTTATTACCAGGGACAGTTTAATTCACCTTGTACAGTACTGAAAGACCAAGATGCTTTTTTTAAAAGTTATTTAACATTTTATAGAACTTTGTCTACTATGGCAACATGATGAGCTTGGTGAAACTTGGAAAAATACTGCTTGGCCACTTATCTTAAGATAAAGATAGGATAAAGGTTTATCTTTTGCACCTACCTGACCCCCAGGGAAGGCCAATGCTTTCTAAGTTGATGGTTCCCTACAGTAGACTGTACCTTATCTTCAAAGGTAATGTATATTGACCCAAATCAGTTTTGGAATCCAATCTACTGACGAGATGGAGCACATTTTTTTTTCAGGATTTTAGCATCATACGTTTGGTATATTTAGTCCCTAATGCTGAAAGAAATGATCATAGAACATTTGGACACTTTGTGGGCTTGAAATACAAAGCAAATCATGTTCTATGGTACAAGATAAATACAAAACTTAAGCTTTTATTTTAATTAGATTTGTTTATAAAGCATAAGCAATCATTTATTACATTAATATATGTGAAAATAACATTTAAGCATCATACGTTTAGTATATTTAGTCCCTAATGCTGAAAGAAATGATCATAGAACATGACATCTAACCTTACCTGTGGCGTCTTTAATCCCTATTGCTCAATGCACGGTGAAAGCATTGCATACATGTGTCTGACAATGAGGAATGGGCCCCTGAGACAGTCATTTGCATGTTTCACAAACGATCGTATATTACTAGAGATTCTGTTTGGGATTTGAATGTGCATTCGGACAGCAATCCCTTTCAAGAAATGATATGTTCTGGATGAGGTCAAAGGTGATGGAACACTGTATTTAGGATGTGTTTGCAGTGATTGTGTGTCTCCTGCTTCAATGCAGTGATATATAGATGTGCTCCTGTAATTTATTGGTTCATGCCCAGGGCAGTAAGCAGTCTGAGGATTTATTTCCAGACGGCATAGAGCAGTGAAGCAGTGAAGTAGTGCAACACACTGGATCATTATATTATTAGAATCTATTCTACTTAAATTATTACATTATGCACAATTTGAGTTCATTTTAAAAAGTAAAAGGTAATGAAAGGAATGCATTTTCATAAGAAAGATAATACCGATATGCATGTGATAATCTTCCTTATATCATGTAGTGCGTCATTTGGACACTTTGTGGGCTTGAAATACAAAGAAAATCATGTTCTATGGTACAAGATAAATACAAAACTTAAGCTTTTATTTAAATTCGATTTGTTTATAAAGCATAAGCAATAATTGATTACATTAATATATGTGAAAATAACATTTTAGCATCATATTATTACATACAGGTCTCTAGCTTCAACACAGTGCTATATATATATATGCTCAGTGATTTATTGGTACATGCCCAGGGCAACAATCAGAATGAGGATTTATTTCCAGACGGGCTACAGGTAGTGTTGTGAAATACTTCAACACACTGGATCACAGATTTAGACCCCCTGCACTCTTACTCCTTAAAAACCAAAGAAATGAAGATATGTAGCAATCACATTGTAACAGGGGTGACAGTGACTTAATGCTTATACTAGTGGACTTCTGGTACCTTTAGGGTACGGTGTTCCCTGAAGGGCTCTCAAACCCCGCATTTCAAATGCCTAGCTGTATCGCTGATGTGTTGCACCTCAGAATCACTTTTAAACCTTACCTCTGGTATCTTTAATCCTTATTGCTCAACGCATGGTGAAAGTATTGCCTAAATGTGTCTGAAAATGAGCAATGGGCACCTGAGAGACTCATTTGCCTGTTTCACAAATGATCATATTTGACTAGAGATTCTATTTGGGATTCAGTTGTGCATTCTGACAGCAATCCCTTTAAAAAAACGATACATTCCGGATGAGGTCAAAGGTGCAGGAACACTGTTACTTGTTCCTTTATAACCCGGTTATTGAAGTCATTAACAACATTAATCCCAAACAGAGCTGTTGGACTCCCTCCTCTGGCCGTTTTCCACCAGTTGATTATTTCATCAACCAATGCACTAATCAAGCTCCCAAGGCACTCTCTATACCCAGTAAACATAGGTCTAACCTCACCCAAGGAGAAAATCAGGCGCTCCAGTCTCTCCGCAACAGGGATGATATCGTCATCAAACCAGCGAACAAAGGAGGTGCTGTTGTGGTGTGGGTAAGGATCTATATATCTTTGAAGCCTCTAGACAACTAACTGACACTTCTGCCTACCTCCCTCTCCAACAGGACCCTACCACTGACTACCAAAAGGAAGTGGTATCCACCATTTCCCTTCTTATCAGCAGTAACGAGCTCCCCCAGGAGGCGAACCGGCTCATCATGGAACATCCACAGGTATCTCAATTTTACCTCCTCCCCAAAATCCACAAACCTGACACCCCTGGACGCCCCATCGTATCAACATGTAACTGTCCAACTACTTACATCTCAGCCTTTCTCGACAGCCTCATGAGACCGCTGGTTGAAGATCTTCCCTCATACATCAAAGACACCAACCACGCGCTCCAACTTTTCAATGATTTCCAATTTCAGGGTACCGAATGCCACATTTTTACCATGGACATCACATCTCTGTACACCGTCATTCCCCATAATGACGGCCTTACAGCCCTCAAGCACACGCTGGACAAACGCACAGTGCTTGATCCACCCACCCACACCCTGGTACGCCTTGCAGAATTGGTCCTCACACTGAACGCATTCTCTTTCAATAATCTTTTTTACCAACAGGTCAGTGGAGTGGCCATGGGCACCAGAATGGGACCCAGCTATGCCAACATTTTTGTCAGCTGGGTAGAAGAACGCTTCTTCGCTTCCTACACTGGCTATGTCCCTGACCTCTACAAGTGATATATTGATGACTGCGTCGGTGCCGCCACATGCTCCAGCGATCAGCTTGAGTTCTTCCTGCACCATTTCACCAACTTCCACCCGTCCCTCAAATATACGGTTAACATATCTTCCACCACTCTTCCGTTTCTAGACATCCACTTGTCTATCAACTACCCCCGACTGTCCACTTCAGTTTATTACAAACCCACGGATTCACACAGCTACCTCCTGTACAGCTCATTTCACCCCAACCATACTAAAAACTCTCTTCCTTTTTCACAGTTCCTTAGGTTACGACGACTATGCAGCGATGACATCGACTTCGAGAACCAAGCCCTCGAAATGTACTCATTTTTCATCAACAGAGGATACCCCAGCAGTGTGATTGACAGGGCCCTTGCCCGAGCCAAAAACACCCCCTGGACCATCAACCCGATCAGGAACTCCCGCCGTAACAACCGCATTCCTTTGGTGCTTCCTTACCACCCTAACACACTTCCTATCCCCAGGACCATTAACCACAACTTTTCCATCCTACAGGATGATCCCTCCATTGGGGCCCTCTTTTCTGATCGCCCTATCATCTCATATCACCGACCACCTAATCTGCGTAACCTCCTTGTTCACAGCTCCCTTGACCGCCCTCAACAACCATCCACACCAGGCACTTTCCCTTGCAACAGAGCTCGTTGTATCACCTGCAAGTACACAGCCACCACCACACTCATTCAAGGCCCCTCAGGACAATTCCGGATCACCCAGACAGCATCTTGTACTTCCAGCAACCTCATTTACTGTATCTCTTGCAGTAAATGTCCAGCCATCTACATTGGAGAAACAGGAAGGAGACTCGGAGACCACTTCAGAGAACACGTCAGGGCTGTGAAGATTAAAGATCTCTCCAAGCCCATTGTTTCTCATTTCACCTCTGACGGCCCCGACCACTCTAATCTCTCCGTCTGTGTTCTCAAAAACGGTTTTCGGAACTCATACATCAGAAAGACCACCGAAACTAAAATTATTCTGCAGCTAGGATCACACATTCTCCCTTCCCTTAATGACAGACTACTGTTCTTTTAAATTTTCTCCATTCATTGGAAGTTTCATTTCACACCTCTCTGCACCCATTTTGACTTCACACCTCTTGATTGGCCTCTCTTTCTGTCCCCTGCTCCCGTCTCTCACTCCTCCACCCTCCCAACCTTTGTTCTCCCGCTACTTTACCTCTGCCTACTGCCCTGTCTCTCTCACACCTGAAGAAGGCTCCATGGCCGAAACGTTGTGTTCTCTTTCTTCTTTTTTTCAGCATGGAATAAACCTATTACTTGTTCCTTTGCAGCCTACGCATGCTGACGCAGCTACCCACCTGAACTACACTGTATTTAGGATGTGTTTGCAGTTATTCTGTGTCTCTAGCTTCAACACAGTGATATATATATGCATGCTCACTGATTTTTTGGTACATGCCCAGGGCAATAATCATTATGAGGATTTATTTCCAGATGTGCTAGGGGTAGTGTTGTGAAATACTTCAACACACTGGATCGCAGGTTTAAACCCCCTCCACTCTTACTACTTAAAAACCAACAAATGCAGATATGTAGCAATCATATTGTAGCAGACACTCATTTGCCTGTTTCACAAATGATCATATTTTACTAGAGATTCTGTTTGGGATACGGATGTGCATTCTGACAGCAATCTCTTTCAAGAAATGATTTTACCTTTTCGCGGCTTTGCCCTCTTGCCTCTTTGGACAATATCTCCATCTTGTGGTCGTTGTTGGTAATGTCTTCTTATGCCCTTTTTTATTTCAATTCTCTATTGGTTGATTCTAGAATCTCTACAATGGAGTTGAAAACATCAGTTTTATAGCAGACAATATGACATTATTTATAGTCCAATAAGAAACTTATTACCCTGTTTTTAACATAATAACAAATTAAAATTGATTAAAACTAAGTTTGAAACACCAGGGAACATAAAAAATGATTTTTAGGAAAACCATGAGGTTCTCTGTGTCCGATGCCTGCAAGGGGAGAAAGATAGAATCCTTTGATTTTTCAAAATTTGAAAATAAACATCATATAACAACAGCTTTCATTCCTAGGAGTGAAAATTTGAAAAAAAAAAACCCATCATATAACATCATACAGATGCAGCCATTCAAAATGCGCGATAAAAACCCACGGTACAGTAACCTACCCACAAGCCACTGCAGGGCACCGGAGGACACCGCGGTAAGTGCTTGGCTGGCCAAAATGACCGACAGGGGCACTCGTGGTGCATTGGTTGGTAGTGAAAAGATTTAATCATTTAATGTCTTTACTGTGCACATTTTAATCCGCTTAGTTTTGAATATTTATATGGATTTTACCACTAAAGGGAAATTTTAGTAGCTGAGCATAAAAAGAAGAGGAGCATAACGCATCTGAAGGTCATAAACAATATTAATTTAGGAACATAAACATTACTGTATGTACATAAACTGTACTGTGTATGGCTGGTCTTGGTAGTTTAAAGAAAAAATACACACCAGTCTTCCATTTCTCCCTAAACATTTTAAGCATGAAAGTTTTATGAAACGGTACCCAAATATGCGATTGCTGTATAGAATGAATTATTTAACACGAACATTAAGCTGTTTACATCTTCCGCCTGAGAACAGTCACCCGTTGCTACCCAACGCAGAAACACAGCCACTAACTAGCAAAGACATTAGCTAGCCAATATGATAAAGAAATAAATGATTATTTTGTTTATTTCTTTTGCACATTTATTTGAACATTTCCATCGATTGTACAAGCACTTGGAAACTGTCCAATCCCTAGTTCATCTGGCATTTTACCGGTCTGGCGCCGGTCTGTGTCTTCTAGGATATAATGCCAGCGAACTCTTGTTTTTTTATGTCCACATTCAAGGGTCCCTTTTTGAACCTGCGAGAAGCATTCTTTCAATGTAACAGATTTACTCCGGGGAAAGGCAGCATGACATTAAGAGTAGCTCAAGCTTTCAGCACCCATATCAGACTGCGTGTATGCAGACACCGCTCAGAATCCCCTGGAAGATTCTCCGTCAATTCCGTTGTGCAGTGCTTTACCTCTTTCAAAAGGCTTCACTTTCCTAGTCACATTCCAAGACTCATCGAACCCGGGCTGTTTCCTCCAGCGGTATAGTATTGCAGTGAGACAGCACGATGCCTGCAAGACTATGTCACGCTAAACGCCACAGATTGTGTTTGTCCCTTCGTGTCAGTCGTCCTGCAGCCACGGGAAGTGGGACACAAACATGCTGCAATGCTTTCAGGACGTTAGGATTTGTTTGTGCAACATCCGAGAAGAGTACTTGTGGCTTGAATGTGAACTGTACGTGTCCGCCCCCTTTCCTCTGTAGTGCATGAGTTCCTCCCGGCATGCCCTTCGTCATTGTTCTGTCATCTTGTATTTAAAGGGTTGTATTTCTGCTGCTGAAAATAAGCAACGGTTTTCTCACAACGCCCTTTGTTCCCGACGGAGCCCTTGTCTGTCATGAAATTCTTCAAAACCTCAAGCTAGAAGAAGAAGACGACAAATATGAAGCGTTACAGCAACAACATGCCATGAGACGATTGATAACGATTTCCATAGGATCCCCGCGGTTGCCTGGCAACCGTCAGCTTTGCGCATTGGCAGTATCGTAGCCTGTGAGGTTTAGCCGAGGCGCGATTATTGCTAGTTGAAAACTTTTCCCAATACCCCGCTTCCGCCGGTTTGCAATACAATCGGTGAAAGCAATTTTTGACAGTCTCGTCAGAGCGTGACATAATCTTGCAGGCATCGTGCTGTCTAACTGCAATACTATACCGCTGGAGGAAACAGCCCGGGTTCAATGAACCTTGGAATGTGACTAGGAAAGTGAAGCCTTTTGAAAGAGGTAATGTCGACGCTTTTTTAACAGAGCACCAAAAAAGCGTCTTTTTTGAATGCCTGGGTACTGAGCATTGATGGTTCAGTGGTAGAATTCTCGCTTCCCACGTGGGAGGCTCTGGTTCGATTCCCAGCCAAAACAGTGGCTTTTGCAGCGAGCGGCTCCATCACTTGCATCCCCTTGCAACTCGCAACTGAAAACCCACTGAAGCTAAGCATTTGTTAGCCAAGTCAGTACCCGGATGAGGGTGAGCTACAGGGAAAAACAAAGTTTCCAGCTGGAAGCGGTGTTAATGGTGCCGGTGGGGGGGCGCTCACCCTGAGGTCTGTGCGGGTCCCAATGCCCCAGCATAGTGACGGAGACGCTGTGTTGTAAAAGGGCGCTGTCTCTTAGATGAGATGTAAAACCGAGGTCACAGCGCTATGTGGTCATTAAAAATGACCACCAAAACCTTTGACAAATGCTCTTGGTAATTGATGGTCTTCAATAATGCTTCTCCTTTAGGTACATTTTAAATCAGCTGAAAAATGCTGTGAAATGGGGGGTCACTTCACGCCAGTGTAGGATTTGGGTTACAAGAACCATGAAACTGCACGAGAAAGCCCGTACACTGAATTACACGGCTTTCTATTCAAAGGAGAGCAAAAGAAATTCCCTGAGTTCGATTTTTTGCAGCACAGAGAGGATTGCTGTCGTGAGGCTGGTTAGCTCAGTTGGTTAGAGCGTGGTGCTAATAACGCCAAGGTTGTGGGTTCGATCTCCGTACAGGCCAGGTCCCTTTTTCCTCTCTTACAAAAGCTGTTAGGTTCCTTTCCGTGGTGAGATGGGTTGTCATGCAACCCTACCACATAGTGCCGACAGACAATTAAATGACAAAAATGAAGAGAGTTAAAGCAGCTGGAAAGGTTTTCTTACAACTTTTGAGCTGACACAGTTTTGGAAAATGTTTTTTTCACGCTGCACTGTACCACATAGGCAGCCAAGAGTCTCCAAAACAAAACAGAATTGACAGTCATATAATGTCCATTAACCCCGGTTTTAAACACAGCATCATGTCTGCCATCATAAGAATATGAGTCCAATATTTTAGAATATAGTCAGAATGTCTTCTAACCTTACCTGTGGTGTCTTTAATCCCTATTGCTCAATGCATAGTGTACGTACTGCATACATGTGTCTTGAGAATGAGGAATGGGCCCCTGAGAGAAATTATACGTTCTGGATGAGGTCAAAGGTGCTGGAACACTGTATTTAGGATGTGTTTGCAGTGATTGTGTCTCCTGCTTCAACGCAGTGATATATAGATGTGCTCCTGTAATTTATTGGTACATGCCCAGGGCAGTAAGTAGTCTGAGGATTTATTTCCAGACGGCATAGAGCAGTGAAGCAGTGAAGTAGTGCAACACACTGGATCATTATATTATTAGAATCTATTCTACTTAAATTATTACATTATACACAACTTGAGTTCATTTTAAAAATTAAAAGGTAATGAAAGGAATGCATATTCATGAGGAAGATAATACCGATATGCATGTGATAATCTTCCTTATATCATGTAAATCATGTTCATCATTACATGATGGGGGCTAAAACAGAAGTTGAGAGAGAGCAAGGACGCCTACAGGAGGAAGGTATAGGACAAGCTGCAAAGGAAAAGCTACAACCCACGACAGCTACTCACCCACCCATCCCACACAGCTATCACTCTCCAACACCTCCGCCATTAACACCTCCAGCACTGAAAGTGCTATGTGCACCATCCACCAGGCCAGGCTGACCAGGCCAGTGCAATACACTGGATCTTTATATTATTAGAATCTATTCTACTTAAATTATTACATTATACACAATTTGAGTTCATTTTAAAAAGTAAAAGGTAATGAAAGGAATGCATTTTCATAAGAAAGATAATACCGATATGCATGTGATAATCTTCCTTATATTATGTAGTGCGTCATTTGGACACTTTGTGGGCTTGAAATACAAAGAAAATCATGTTCTATGGTACAAGATAAATACAAAACGTAAGCTTTTATTTTAATTAGATTTGTTTATAAAGCATAAGCAATCATTTATTACATTAATATATGTGAAAATAACATTTTAGCATCATATTATACATACAGGTCTCTAGCTTCAACACAGTGCTATAGATATATATGCTCAGTGATTTATTGGTACATGCCCAGGGCAACAATCAGAATGAGGATTGATTTCCAGACGGGCTACAGGTAGTGTTGTGAAATACTTCAACACACTGGATCGCAGATTTAGACCCCCTGCACTCTTACTCCTTAAAAACCAAAGAAATGAAGATATGTAGCAATCACATTGTAACAGGGGTGACAGTGACTTAATGCTTATACTAGTGGACTTCTGGTACCTTTAGGGTACGGTGTTCCCTGAAGGGCTCTCAAACCCCGCATTTCAGATGCCTAGCTGATGTGTTACACCTCAGAATCACTTTTAAACCTTACCTCTGGTATCTTTTATCCCTATTGCTCAACGCGAAAACCTTACCTGTGGTGTCTTTAATCCCTATTGCTCAATGCATGGTGAAAGTATTGCATAAATGTGTCTGAAAATGAGCAATGGGCACCTGAGAGACTCATTTGCCTGTTTCACAAATGATCATATTTGACTAGAGATTCTGTTTGGGATTCAGTTGTGCATTCTGACAGCAATCCCTTTCAAAAAAGGATACATTCTGGATGAGGTCAAAGGTGCAGGAACACTGTATTTAGGATGTGTTTGCAGTTATTCTGTGTCTCTAGCTTCAACACAGTTATATATATATATATGCTCACTGATTTTATGGTACATGCCCAGGGCAATAATCATTATGAGGATTTATTTCCAGATATGCTAGGGGTAGTGCTGTGAAATACTTCAACACACTGGATCGCAGGTTTAAACTCCCTGCACTCTTACTCCTTAAAAACCAACAAATGCAGATATGTAGCAATCATATTGTAGCAGAGTGCATCGTTTCCGGCATAGTATGGCAGGGTGTTTTCCGAGTTATTGCACGGATTGGGCACGCCCGCAAGCCAAGAGCCGCAAGCGATGAGCCCGGAGCTGAACGGGCCCCACTGGCTCGTTTGTAAGGCCAGGTGCATTGCCAACCACGACCGGCAGGGCAGAGGCCTTGAAAGCAGCCTGGGCTCCTGCAGCTGTGCAGCCACGCACTCTGGTTTCTCTTCATTTCGTACAAATCTTTCGCCTTTTGCTAAAGATTTCCGTGGAGAGGAGCATGAATGAGTTCCGTGCAATTTTTGTGCTTCCCTGCCTTCGGGTGGTTGCAGCTGGGCTGGTCAAAGAGAGAAAACAAAACCGCTCACAATCGCTCTTGTTATGGCGATTGTGGTTGTCTGCTCTGCGAGTCCTCGGTCTCTGCCCGTCTGATTGCCGCTCTCTTCTTTGGGGGGCGGGAAGTGTCCGGCCGCAGGGGATCTTGGGACCTCGCTTTGCAAAGCGGCTTCCCAGAGTGCGTCGTTTCCGGCACAGTGTGGCCGGGTGTTTTCCGAGTTATCGCACGGATTGGGCACGCCCGCAAGCCGAGAGCCGCAGGCGATGAGCCCGGAGCTGAACGGACCCCACTGGCTCGTTTGTAAGGCCTGGTGCATTGCCAACCACGACCGGCAGGGCAGAGGCCTTGAAGGTGGCCTGGGCTTCTGAAGCTGTGCAGCCACGCACTCTGGTTTCTATTCATTTCATACAAATCTTTTGCCTTTTACTAAAGATTTCCGTGGAGAGGAGCATGAATGAGTTCCATGCAATTTTTCTGCTTCCCTGCTTTCGGGTGGGGTGCAGCTGGGCTGGTCAAAGAGAGAAAACAAAACCGCTCACAATCGCTCTTGTTATGGCGATTGTGGTTGTCTGCTCTGCGAGTCCTTGGTCTCCGCCTGTCTGATTGGCGCTCTTTTCTTTGGGGGGCGGGAAGTGTCTGCCCCCACTGCCCCTTTCAAGTTTGCTAAAGACCACGTGGATGTTCCAGAGCAACTCCTGGAACAATGTTCTGTGGACAGACGTGACAAAAGCTGAACTTGTTGGTAAATGTGCACAGCGTTATGTTTGGAGATAACAAAACACTGCATACCAACTCCAAAACCTCATCCCACCTGGGAAGCATGGCGGAGGCTGTACGGCTTGCAATCATCTAGGATCACCCAGGATCTCCTGTTTATTAGGCATAATAAACAGGGCCACTGAACTCCACACTGGCCACTGAACCACAGCAGTGGCTTGCTGGCTTGACATCTCCCAAGAAAAATGTTGAAATCGCATGTGGAACAGGAAAATGACCCTCGAGTACGAGGGAAAAAAAAGAAAAAGATCATCTGGAGCGTGCCAACCCATGTCCGGACAGCCCAGTTTCCTCGACGAGGTGGCCGAGTGGTTAAGGCGATGGACTGCTAATCCATTGGGCTCTGCACGCGTGGGTTTGAATCCCATCCTCGTCGCTCCGGTACTAGAGCCGTACATTTTCTAGCGGTGGCTGAACATGGTATAGTAGGCTAACGTTGGCTCTGGGTTGAGACCGCGTTTTCACTTATTTGCAACGCAAACGGAGAAAGCGATTTTTGACAGTCTCTCAGAATCACAGTTTGTCATTCCTCTAGACGTTTATACAGTAGAAGCCTGCTTCGTGGCTTAAATCCAAGCTAAGGAAACGGGTTAGAGGTCTGATGCAGAACTGCAAATTCAATGAACGGGAACACTACAGTACATTGCACTGTATGTGTGAGGAAAGCTGCCCCCTTCTGTCCCTTGTCGACCGAACAGAGGACTGTAAAGGATACCGCCAAGGATGCTGGTTGAAATCCAGCTCCAAAGAAGCCCCTTTGGGTGTTATGTCATCAAAAAGTAAGAACAGCGAATCTCCCTTTGATCAAAAGCGCAACAGAGCTGTTTTCCGTGGAGCAGGTTTCAGACCCGTAGACCTGTTTTATTTGTAAGGCAGGGCGCATTCCCAAGCGCGAATCTCCTGTTTTAGAAATGCTTTAATGGGCGTGAAGTGAAAATAAGAAATGGGCTCCAGATGCACATGGAAGCAATCAAGTGTTTCATCCGAGCTGTTTCAAAGACTGCTCAAGAGCTTTCCTTTCACAGAGGCGCAACGATTAATGATGGGGGTGCACCCTTCAATGCGCCTTAGGACTCTAGGGAGTGATTGAGACGATTCGTAGCGTGTGCTCATTTCCCTCTATTCCCCGTGTTGCAGTGGTAGGATGACGTAAATTACTGCTTCGACACGTAATGGCATTATAATCAAGTGCAGGAGCTGAGGGCTTTAGTTTTGTTTCGTTTTCCATGGCGTTCGTAAGCGCGCAAATCAAAGGCAATTCCTGCGTCTAACAGGAATGATTGAGACGATTCGTAGCGTGTGCTCATTTCCCTCTATTCCCCGTGTTGCAGTGGTAGGATGACGTAAATTCCTGCTTCGACACGTAACGGCATTATAATCAAGTGCAGGAGCTGAGGGCTTTTGTTTTGTTTCGTTTTCCATGGCGTTTGTAAGCACGCAAATCAAAGGCAATTCCTGCGTCTAACAGGAATGTAAATGCTTTTGAAAGTGCAGTGTGGTGCAGCTTGTAAAATCCTTATCCACATTTGTGGTTTGTTGCTGTTTGTTCTGTCTGCCAAAGCTGCATTTTGACATCCGGACGGGGAGACTTTATCATTTGAACGTGAAGCCAGCCTTAAACCCTCTGAGGCGTGTCTATCTGCCGGCACGTATTTTGTCAAAGGTATTTATTTTTTTTAACGGAGAGCGACTTTGAAAAGGTTTCCGCAGCCACGTCGCACTCCGTGTTAGATTAAAGGAGGAATGCAGCGATGGCGAACTCGCTGTAGTCGTGGCCGAGTGGTTAAGGCGATGGACTCGAAATCCATTGGGGACTCCCCGCGCAGGTTCGAATCCTGCCGACTACGGCGTCTGCCGCACGTCTCCTTGTGCCTGCGCGGCAAAGGCGAAGTGCTGTTTCTCCTTTCCCGGTACGATAAAAACGCTAAATCGCTTGGCCCCGCTGCCATGGAAATGAGTTCTTCAGATAACCACACATCTTGCGTTCGCACCTCTGGTGTTCTACTTATGCCTTTGAAAACCTAATGAATAAAACTGAAAGAACCGACACAATATGTAGGTGCTCGTAAAGCACGCATTAAAGAACTGTTAACAGCAAGGGTTTCAGTGGGTTAACTGAGGAGAAGGCGTGATCGCTAATTGTTGACTTTTTATTTGGTGTTAGAAACACTCTTACTGTGCATGACGTGCAACAAATGTAGCCACAGAAATTGCATCACGCTTTCATGTATGCTATTGCAGACACCAACGTTGCCTAGATAGAAAACCGAAATAGCCGTGGGTTCGCTTGCTGGTCTGAAGGATCTCTCTTCGAATCTCTATCATTTGTCAATTGAAGTAAAAGGTGCTGCAATCTGATACGTTCAGAATCAAACCCGCAGCTGTTGTTCGACTTTATTTCTTGACTAATTACAACCTTTTACTGTCAAGTTTATTGGTACAACTTGAGCTCTCAGCACCGTACTGAGCCCAGGTGTTTTTCTAAAGCTGTCAGGTGCAGTTCATTTACATGAAGGAAATCTCTTACTGGGTACGATTACAATGCAGTAAGTAGCACAGGCTACTTAGGGAGTAGGCTGATGTGTTTAAAAACAACCAGCGCCAGGCAGGAGTCAAACCTCCAAACTCCTAATCCATAGTCAGACACATTATCCATTGCACCACTGGCCCTGGTGTGACACTGCAGGACTGTAACCCAGTGAGCTTAGCACTGCAACTAGTAAAATATTACCCCCGGTCCATTCTTTTCCAAAAGTGAGAAACACCTGTTTTCTACATTTTGTCTGTTTTAAAACCATATCTCTTTAAACCAAACCAAGAGTTTGTCTTTTGCACTGATATTCTGATTCATTTCGATTTCAAAGAAAAAAAAAACATTACCTTCCAAAGCATCATAAAATTGTCCCTTCCTCCAGACTCTACTTCTCTCTTGTAGTAGTACAGCAGACCTTTCCAGGTGAGCAGATCACAGAGTCCGAAATGAGCTTCCTCCATCAAGCAAAGTACCTGAACATGACTCTGTCATCATAAAAGCGCCCCTGTAATAAAGAAATTCAATCCGAAATCAAGAGGGCAGTTGCCTACTGAAATACAAGAAGTCATAAATTTTAACCTAGCAACACATTAAAGGCTGCATCTATACAAGTACGATTCTAGAAATGCTCACCAGATTACGTTTTAAGAAAGAACTGCGCCTCAGGTTCCGCCGAGATCTTAACTCGGATGGCAGGATTCAGAGTCTGGAGTGTGGAATGATGGCGCACGGAGGGTCCACATACTGTGGATCCCTCAGTGATCTTCCGCGTGTTCAAACCGCCAGCGTGTGACTCCCCTATCCCCCTGACCTCATTGCTCTGCTCTCGCCTCTGTGCAGCTGAGCCCGACTCATGGTAAAGTGGAAAAAAATATGCCCTCAACGTGAGATTTACTCTGGAGTGAGGATAGTTGTTACCTTCTTATCGTTGAAACGGATGTATGTGATGTGGCGACTAGGTTCTTCTCCATTAGCAGGCTTAAGGTTAAAGAAAAAAACATTGCTGACTTCTTTTTTTTTTGCCAGCCGCGAGCGCTGATTAGCGAGGTTTGTATTTCATGTTTTGCAAGTTGCATCCATTTTAAGAAAAACAAGTCGTTCAAGACAGGAAATGAATACTTGCATTTAATTAAGTCTAGACGTATGCGGTTGTCCATAATGAGCAGTTCTGTTCGAGAACACAGAACAAAAAAAGGCACCGCTGGGATTCGGACCCAGGATTTTCTGTTTACTAGACAGGCGCTTTAACCAACTAAGCCACGGCGCCCCGGGAGTGCTGTCCTTTTGCAGCCACTTGGACACACCACTCAGACACATCTGCATTCGGTGTGTGCTCCGCCTGCTCGCTGAGCAAGTTGCCACCTTTACATACAATAGCAACATCGACACCAAGAGAAAGGATGACAAATGGCTTTTATCTGGAACTTTTCATGTCCAAGGAGCTCAATGTGCTTTCTGTGTACAACAGGGCCACTGAACTCCACACTGGCCACTGAACCACAGCAGTGGCTTGCTGGCTTGACATCTCCCAAGGAAAATGTTGAAATCGCATGTGGAACAGGAAAATGACCCTCGAGTATGAGGGAAAAAAAAGAAAAAGATCAACTGGAGTGCGCCAACCCATGTCAGGACAGCCCAGTTTCCTAGACGAGGTGGCCGAGTGGTTACTGTATGCTGAGTCTAAAGACAGTTTCACCCATTTTCTGATTGCTCGGTTCTGTACCAGTGCAGACATGTCAAACAGTGAATGGCTGTACCTCTATTGTATCCGTGCTCAATGAATGAAATCGGTAACAAATGAATATATGTCTAGTTATACGAAAAACGAGTGGTTTATCGACTCATCTTCATTTGCAGATTTAGAGGCAGCTTCGATATTCGTTTTACAGACGGGTTTTTTTTTTTGAATATGGGTCACACACATGCCACAGCAACAAAACATCTCTAGAGATGAGGCTATAGATCACCTTTCCATCCTGCAGGTTTTCCTCCCAAAGCCTACGGCACCAACGGCGACCCCTGCTGGCCGGGAGAGCAAAAGCTTACAGCACCTGGTATTCCCAGGCAGTCTCCCATCCAAGTACTAACCAGGCCCGACGCTGCTTAGCTTCTGAGACCAGACGAGATCGGGCGTGTTCAGGGTGGTGTGGCCGTAAGCGAAAGCCCCGGCGCCTGACTCGCTACTTGAAGCTGTGTGTGGCGGGAGTTCCGTGCCCGCCGAGCGGGACTGAAGGATCGTTCGTGTGCAACTCTTTGGAAAGGAGCTGCTTTCCAAATCGCATTGCGTGCCTGGATGTTGGCGAATGCGCTCCCTTGTGTTGGCTCGTCCCGCACTGGAGGAGGACAAAGAATCTGCATGGAGGAGCACCAGGCAAGTCTTCAGTGCACAGCACTCTGGAAACATTTCGGGGCTGTCGCGTGTTTATTTCAGCACGTAAAGCGCACCGGTCCAACACTTCGGCCGGGCCCGCGGCGCCTCCGCCCTCTTGCTGCCCCTGCAGCTGCTTCACTTTTCCCTTTAGTTGCCATCGATTTTTTTGTAGTGCTATACATATACGATTGAGGTATCTTAGAGTTCTCCTTCGAAGACCCAGCACTCTCTTTTCTTTTCCCAGTGTTACTCATATCGGACTTTTTAAACCTAAAAAAAAATCGTTTTTTTTTCTTTCAATTATAACTGAAGTTTAAACAACTAGTGTTAAGTCCTTATTTTTCTGTAGTCAAAAAAAGCAAAAATTAACATTCAGGTCATGAAAAACTCAAAAAAACTCCCCAACCACTAAACTTTACCTCCCACCTGAGCGCCATCTTGAACGCCCCTACCACCAGAGAATGCTCACGATTTCGGAAGCTGTCTCCGGGACGTGCTGATTCCACACATCCTGAATAAATCATGATATTGTTAGTTGCTGTAGCTAGACGTTCAAATGAGTTTCATGGCCAGATGGACTGTTTCCTCCAGCGGTATAATATTGCAGTGAGACAGCACGATGCCTGCAAGACTATGTCACGCTAAACGCCACAGATTGTGTTTGTCCGTTCGTGTCAGTCGTCCCGCAGCCACGGGAAGTGGGACACAAACATGCTGCAATGCTTTCAAGACGTTAGGATTTGTTTGTGCAACATCCAAGAGGAGTACTTGTGGCTTGAATGTGAACTGTACGTGCCCGCCCCCTTTCCTCTGTAGTGCATGAGTTCCTCCCGGCATGCCCTTCGTCATTGTTCTGTCATCTTGTATTTAAAGGGTTGTATTTCTGCTGCTGAAAATAAGCAACGGTTTTCTCACAACGCCCTTTGTTCCCAACGGAGCCCTTGTCTGTCATGAAATTCTTCAAAACCTCAAGCTAGAAGAAGAAGAAGACGACAAATATGAAGCGTTATAGCAACGACATGCCATGACACGATCGATAACGATTTCCATAGGATCCCCGCGGTTGCCTGGCAACCGTCAGCTTTGCGCAGTGGCAGTATCGTAGCCTGTGAGGGTTAGCCGAGGCGTGATTATTGCTAGTTGAAAACTTTTCCCAATACCCCGCTTCCGCCGGTTTGCAATACAATCGGCGAAAGCAATTTTTGACAGTCTCGTCAGAGACTGAGCAAGGTGTTTAAAGACAGATTTGGTCACGGTGATATCATGGTAGAAAGAAACGAACTTGTTACGTGTCAACAGAAACGCTCTTTAGCTCTTTCAGCTTTATGCAGAGAACAGCGTCTGTCGAGATTACTTTTGTGTCAGCGCGAAACGCCGTGTGCTTGTCAGTATGATTTCATATTGCTCGTAGCGGCGCCTGGCTTTTGTCTGTCAAACGTTAGGTTGCGCTTCTTCATGCTGCATCGTCGGCATGAGTGGAGCATTTTAAACGTCTGTACTTACTGCGCCCCATAAGAAATCGTTTGTCCCCATTCAAAAGAGATTGTGCGATGTCCTGCAGCGTTCGCAAAGCAAACCTTTGACAGTTTGAAAAGAGGAATTTATTCTGCTTCCTGTGCGTGCAGTAGTTACAAAGTTGAACGTCTTTACACGATCTGCTGCAGTTTTCAGTGGGTGGGCTTTGTCAAATGGCTTGGAAAAACGCACTGTGTTTCTGCTCGGGAAACATCATGAGCAGTGTCCTGCATGTTTTCTGTGTATAGCTGTCTTTTAACGCATACAGAATTCATTCGAAATCATTGATTTCTCCAATTAACAAGGGTCCCTTTTTGAACCTGCCAGAAGCATTCTTTCAATGTAACAAATTTACTCCGGGGAAGGGCAGCATGACATTGAGAGTAGCTCAAGCTTTCAGCACCTTTATCTGACTGCATGTATGCAGACACTGCTCAGAATCCCCTGTAAGATTCTCCTTCAATTCCGTTTTGCAGTGCTTTAGCTCTTTCAAAAGGCTTCGCTTTGCTAGTCACAATCCAAGGCTCATGACAGCATTTGAAAACATTCGTAACTGCGTTGGCTGGGAATCGAACCTGGGTTAACTGCTTTGAAGGCAGCTATGCGCAACACTGGCTCGCTCCAGAATAAATCTCACGTCGAGGGCATATTTTTTTCCATTTTACCGTGAGTCGGGCTCAGCTGCACAGAGGAGAGAGCAGAGCAATGAGGTCACGGGGACAGGGGAGTCACACGCTGGCGGTTTGAATACGCGGAAGATCACTGAGGGATCCACAGTATATGGACTCTCCGTGCGCCATCAGTCCGCACTCCGGACTCTGAATCCTGCCATCCGAGTTAAGATCTCGGCGGAACCTGAGGCGCAGTTCCTTCTTAAAACGTAATCTGGTGAGCATTTCTAGAATCGTACTTGTATAGATGCAGCCTTTAATGTGTTGCTAGGTTAAAATTGATGACTTCTTGTATTTCAGTAGGCAACTGCCCTCTTGATTTCGGATTTAATTTCTTTATTACAGGGGCGCTTTTATGAAGACAGAGTCATGTTCAGGTACTTTGCTTGATGGAGGAAGCTCATTTCGGACTCTGTGATCTGCTCACCTGGAAAGGTCTGCTATACTACTACAAGAGAGAAGTAGAGTCTGGAAGAAGGGACAATTTTATGATGCTTTGGAAGATAATGTTTTTTTTTTCTTATACTGAAAATGAAAGGTAGTTGTTTCTATATGGACTCAGTCTTTGGAATTTGTATATATATATTTCAGTGATCCCTCAGCCATTCCTTCTGTATTGTAATTCAATTTCTCTTTTAAAATTCCTTCCCCACTTCTAGGACCTGCAGTTGCTGAACTCCACAATGGCTTCTATTGGAAAGTCTGTGACTGAGACCAAGTGTTCACTTTTTTATGAAACCATTATTTATTTAGGAGCAATGAGCAATTCTTATATAAATGCAATAAAATCATTATGCTCAAACTATGAGAGAGAAAATTAAGGATAATTTAAGAAATCAGTCTTAGCTTGTTTCTATACACAGATGGTATTATTTATTTTCAAAGGAAACCCGCGAGGATTCCCCTGGTGTGCAAGATGTGCCTGAATACTCTTGATCAGCTTCCTGCTCACTTGAAGAGGGCGTGTATGAAGCACGCCACGGCAGAAAACATCAGGATGGCCTCTCAACAGGCGAGGGAGGACATGATGAATCACCTGAAGAACGGGGTCATCGTGGATTACCACAGAATAGAGATCGTGTCTGGTGAGGCAAACAGGATAGTGGTTGTAAGACTGCTAGAGTCCTTGGGCCTTTTTGTACATGGGAAGCCTGAAGACACATTGGCAAGGTGAGATATTTTTAATCTGTAAGGCTTCTGTAGTTTCTTTTTGAAATCATTGTTACAACATATTATGTAAAAGCATGTTGAAAAGAATCTACCTGCATTCCAGCGGCCCTGAGCAAGAGGCCGCAGTCCAGGAGGAAGAGATGCCAGAGGCTGCTCTAGAAACTGAAACAGAAGCGGATAAGGAAGGGGAAGATGTGAGCTCTGAAGAACTCTATCAGCAGTAAGACTTTTTATTTTTCAGATGTATCTATTTTTTACTAAAATTCTAATTTGTCTTATAGGTATAAAATGTTTTAACCGGTGTTTTATATCCTTACAGGCCCTGAGTAGTTAAAAAGTATCAGCAGGCCGGAAGAGAGTGGCCCAAGCTGGACTCTATAGAAAGCACTCCCTGGATGCTCCTCTCCTGATTGGATTCAAACAGTACCTTACCAAGGATCTGGGAGTGGCAAATTATTCTCAGGAGGTATTTATTTTTTAAAGGCATTTAAAATTAAGCAATGGTATCTTCATTGTAAATGTTTTTATTTCTTAGCTTAAAATTCACCCATGTGAAATGATGTCAGCCATAAACATCATGACTCTATATTTCCTACCTGAATCTATTCTACTTAAATTATTACATTATACACAATTTGAGTTCATTTTAAAAAGTAAAAGGTAATGAAAGGAATGCATTTTCATAAGAAAGATAATACCGATATGCATGTGATAATCTTCCTTATATCATGTAGTGCATCATTTGGACACTTTGTGGGCTTCAAATACAAAGAAAATCATGTTCTATGGTACAAGATAAATACAAAACTTAAGCTTTTATTTTAATTAGATTTCTTTATAAAGCATAAGCAATCATTTATTACATCGCTTCTTGAATTAAATCTTTTGACAAGAGGTAAGACATCTGTTACATTTAAACCCATGTTTAGCTGTGTTTTTTAGATTTAACTGAACCAATTTCTGTGTGTGATAATGTCCTTGAATTCTGACAACATCACACTAAATTACATGATATAAAACAGCTAATGTTTCTAGAGATAAAGTTTCTGAGATGCTTCTAATTACTTTTTATTACCAGGGACAGTTTAATTCACCTTGTACAGTACTGTAAGACCAAGATGCTTTTTTTAAAAGTTATTTAACATTTTATAGAACTTTGTCTACTATGGCAACATGATGTGCTTGGTGAAACTTGGAAAAATACTGCTTGGCCACTTATCTTAAGATAAAGATAGGATAAAGGTTTATCTTTTGCACCTACCTGACCCCCAGGGAAGGCCAATGCTTTCTAAGTGGATGGTTCCCTACAGTAGACTGTACTTTAATTTCAAAGGTAATGTATATTGACCCAAATCAGTTTTGGAATCCAATCTACTGACGAGATGGAGCACATCCTTTTTTCAGGATTTTAGCATCATACGTTTGGTATATTTAGTCCCTAATGCTGAAAGAAATGATCATAGAACATTTGGACACTTTGTGGGCTTGAAATACAAAGCAAATCATGTTCTATGGTACAAGATAAATACAAAACGTAAGCTTTTATTTTAATTAGATTTGTTTATAAAGCATAAGCAATCATTTATTACATTAATATATGTGAAAATAACATTTTAGCATCATACGTTTAGTATATTTAGTCCCTAATGCTGAAAGAAATGATCATAGAACATGACATCTAACCTTACCTGCGGTGTTTTTAATCCCTATTGCTCAATGCACGGTGAAAGCATTCCATACATGTGTCTGACAATGAGGAATGGGCCCCTGAGACAGTCATTTGCCTGTTTCACAAATGATCGTATTTTACTAGAGATTCTGTTTGGGATTCAGATGTGCATTCGGACAGCAATCCCTTTCAAGAAATGATACGTTCTGGATGAGGTCAAAGGTGCTGGAACACTGTATCTAGGATGTGTTTGCAGAGACTGTGTGTCTCCTGCTTCAACGCAGTGATAAACAGATGTGCTCCTTTAATTTATTGGTACATGCCCAGGGCAGTAAGCAGTCTGAGGATTTATTTCCAGATGGCATAGAGCAGTGAAGCAGTGAAGTAGTGCAAAACACTGGATCATTATATTATTAGAATCTATTCTACTTAAATTATTACATTATACTCAATTTGAGTTCATTTTAAAAAGTAAAAGGTAATGAAAGGAATGCATTTTCATAAGAAAGATAATACCGATATGCATGTGATAATCTTCCTTATATCATGTAGTGCGTCATTTGGACACTTTGTGGGCTTGAAATACAAAGAAAATCTTGTTCTATGGTACAAGATAAATACAAAACTTAAGCTTTTATTTTAATTAGATTTGTTTATAAAGCATAAGCAATCATTTATTACATTAATATATGTGAAAATAACATTTTAGCATCATACGTTTAGTATATTTAGTCCCTAATGCTGAAAGAAATGATCATAGAACATGACATCTAACCTTACCTGCGGTGTTTTTAATCCCTATTGCTCAATGCACGGTGAAAGCATTCCATACATGTGTCTGACAATGAGGAATGGGCCCCTGAGACAGTCATTTGCCTGTTTCACAAATGATCGTATTTTACTAGAGATTCTGTTTGGGATTCAGATGTGCATTCGGACAGCAATCCCTTTCAAGAAATGATACGTTCTGGATGAGGTCAAAGGTGCTGGAACACTGTATCTAGGATGTGTTTGCAGAGACTGTGTGTCTCCTGCTTCAACGCAGTGATAAACAGATGTGCTCCTTTAATTTATTGGTACATGCCCAGGGCAGTAAGCAGTCTGAGGATTTATTTCCAGATGGCATAGAGCAGTGAAGCAGTGAAGTAGTGCAAAACACTGGATCATTATATTATTAGAATCTATTCTACTTAAATTATTACATTATACTCAATTTGAGTTCATTTTAAAAAGTAAAAGGTAATGAAAGGAATGCATTTTCATAAGAAAGATAATACCGATATGCATGTGATAATCTTCCTTATATCATGTAGTGCGTCATTTGGACACTTTGTGGGCTTCAAATACAAAGAAAATCTTGTTCTATGGTACAAGATAAATACAAAACTTAAGCTTTTATTTTAATTAGATTTGTTTATAAAGCATAAGCAATCATTTATTACATTAATATATGTGAAAATAACATTTTAGCATCATATGTTTAGTATATTTAGTCCCTAATGCTGAAAGAAATGATCATAGAACATGACATCTAACCTTACCTGCGGTGTTTTTAATCCCTATTGCTCAATGCACGGTGAAAGCATTCCATACATGTGTCTGACAATGAGGAATGGGCCCCTGAGACAGTCATTTGCCTGTTTCACAAATGATCGTATTTTACTAGAGATTCTGTTTGGGATTCAGATGTGCATTCGGACAGCAATCCCTTTCAAGAAATGATACGTTCTGGATGAGGTCAAAGGTGCTGGAACACTGTATCTAGGATGTGTTTGCAGAGACTGTGTGTCTCCTGCTTCAACGCAGTGATAAACAGATGTGCTCCTTTAATTTATTGGTACATGCCCAGGGCAGTAAGCAGTCTGAGGATTTATTTCCAGATGGCATAGAGCAGTGAAGCAGTGAAGTAGTGCAAAACACTGGATCATTATATTATTAGAATCTATTCTACTTAAATTATTACATTATACTCAATTTGAGTTCATTTTAAAAAGTAAAAGGTAATGAAAGGAATGCATTTTCATAAGAAAGATAATACCGATATGCATGTGATAATCTTCCTTATATCATGTAGTGCGTCATTTGGACACTTTGTGGGCTTGAAATACAAAGAAAATCTTGTTCTATGGTACAAGATAAATACAAAACTTAAGCTTTTATTTTAATTAGATTTGTTTATAAAGCATAAGCAATCATTTATTACATTAATATATGTGAAAATAACATTTTAGCATCATACGTTTAGTATATTTAGTCCCTAATGCTGAAAGAAATGATCATAGAACATGACATCTAACCTTACCTGCGGTGTTTTTAATCCCTATTGCTCAATGCACGGTGAAAGCATTCCATACATGTGTCTGACAATGAGGAATGGGCCCCTGAGACAGTCATTTGCCTGTTTCACAAATGATCGTATTTTACTAGAGATTCTGTTTGGGATTCAGATGTGCATTCGGACAGCAATCCCTTTCAAGAAATGATACGTTCTGGATGAGGTCAAAGGTGCTGGAACACTGTATCTAGGATGTGTTTGCAGAGACTGTGTGTCTCCTGCTTCAACGCAGTGATAAACAGATGTGCTCCTTTAATTTATTGGTACATGCCCAGGGCAGTAAGCAGTCTGAGGATTTATTTCCAGATGGCATAGAGCAGTGAAGCAGTGAAGTAGTGCAAAACACTGGATCATTATATTATTAGAATCTATTCTACTTAAATTATTACATTATACTCAATTTGAGTTCATTTTAAAAAGTAAAAGGTAATGAAAGGAATGCATTTTCATAAGAAAGATAATACCGATATGCATGTGATAATCTTCCTTATATCATGTAGTGCGTCATTTGGACACTTTGTGGGCTTCAAATACAAAGAAAATCTTGTTCTATGGTACAAGATAAATACAAAACTTAAGCTTTTATTTTAATTAGATTTGTTTATAAAGCATAAGCAATCATTTATTACATTAATATATGTGAAAATAACATTTTAGCATCATATGTTTAGTATATTTAGTCCCTAATGCCGAAAGAAATGATCATTTGTTTAACATGCACAGGTCTGTCTCAAAGGATGCAGTACTCCTGAAGGGTCTCAAACCCTACATTTTGGATGCCTAGCTGTATCCCTCACATGTGGCACCTCAGAATGACTTCTAACCTTACCTGTGGTGTATTCAGTCCCTATTGCTCAATGCACGGTGTACATACTGCATACATGTGTCTTGAGAATGAGGAATGGGCCCCTGAGACAGTCATTTGCCTGTTTCACAAACAGGGACCTGGACCTAGACTTGGCCCGTACGGGGCTCAAACCCACGACCTTGGCGTTATTAGCACCACACTCTAACCAACTGAGCTAACCGGCCTCACGACAGTGCTCCTCTCTGTGTTGCAAAAAATCAAACTCAGGGAATTTTGTCCTCCTTTGAATAGAAAGCTGTGTAATTCAGTGTACGGGCTTTCTCGTGCAGTTTCATGGTTCTTGTAACCCAAATCCTACACTGGCCTGAAGTGCCCCCCCATTTCACAGCATTTTTCAGCTGATTTAAAATGTACCTAAAGGAGAAGCATTATTGAAGACCATCAATTACCAAGAGCTTTTGTCAAAGGTTTTGGTGGTCATTTTGAATGACCACAGAGCGCTGTGACCTCGGTTTTACATCTCATCCAAAAGACAGCGCCCTTTTACAACACAGCATCTCCGTCACTATATTGGGGCATTGGGACCCGCACAGACCTCAGGGTGAGCGCCCCCCCGCCGGCACCATTAACACCGCTTCCAGCTGGAAGCTTTGTTTTTCCCTGTAGCTCATCCTCATCCAGGTACTGACCTGGCTCACACCTGCTTAGCTTCAGTGGGTTTTCAGTTGCGAGTTGCAAGGGGATGCAAGTGATGGAGCCGCTCGCTGCAAAAGCCACTGCATTGGCCGGGAATCAAACCCGAGCCTCCCACGTGGCAGGTGAGAATTCTACCACTGAACCACCAATGCTCAGTGCCTGAGCCTTCAAAAAAGACGCTTTTTTGGTGCTCTGTGCAAAACGCGTCGACATCTGCTTCCAGCTGCAAAATGCCATTTGCGGACGCTGAAGAACTTATTTCCAAGGCAGCAGGTACAAGCGATTGGGCGTTTTAAAACCACCAGGAACAGCAAAGAGGCGCGCTTCTTTGCTTGTGCCGAAACACACCGACTGAAGGCGGACAACGTAGTCGGCAGGATTGGAACCTGTGCGGGGAGACCCCAATGGATTTCTAGTCCATCGCCTTAACCACTCAGCCACGACTACAGCAAGCCCCACTGCCGCTGCGTTCTTGCTACAATCTTACCTGGATCGCGAGGCGCCGGCGGAAGGCAAAATACAAGCCTTGCAGACAGACACGCCTCAGAGGATTTAAGGGTGGCTTCATGTCGGAATGATAAAGTCTCCCCGTCCGGACATGAAAATGCCACTTTGTTACACACAAAAAAAGAATCAACAACAGAGAAATGCCCACAAGCATTTGAAAAGCCGCACCACGTCGCACTTGAAATAGCTCTTACATTAGTGGTAGACACAGGAATCGCCTTTTTATTTACGCTCTTACCAACGCGATGGAAAGCAAAACAAAGCAAAGCAGAGCAAAACAAAACGAACAAACGAAAACCCTCACGTCCTGCACTTGCATATAACCCCGTTACGTGCCCAAGCGGTATTGTACGTCATCCTAGCACTGCACCCCGGGTCGTACGGTATATGGGAACGAGCACACGCCACGAATCGTCTCGAATCACTCCCTACAGCTGTAAGGCGCCTTGAAGCGTGCACCCCCAACATTCTTCTTTGCGCATCTGTGAAAGGTAAACTCTTGAGCAAACTCTGAACCAGCTCTAAGGAAACTAATCCGATTAGACGTTACTTTGACTCATCTTCTTACGCTCAGTGCCGGATTGCTCAAACTCCAGCTAGGGTTAGGGTTAGCATTCCCACGCTACTTAGACACTTTGTTTACGCTCAGTGCTGGATTTTGGGAACTTCAGGACGAGTGGGAATTTTCTCCTATCTGTCCATTCTGTTTTGTTTTGGAGACTCTTGGCTGCCTATGTTGTTCAGTGCACCGTGAAGGAAACATTTTCCAAAACTGTGTCAGCTCAAAAGTTGTAAGAAAACCTCTCCAGGTGCTTTAACTCTCTTCATTTTTGTCATTTAATGTGACACTCGATGTATAACTGGAGCCTCACATATGCAAATGGTGAGGCTCCAGTTCGACACCCAGTTCCACACCACTTTACAGTATATGACAAAAGCATGGCAGACTGTGCCGGACCAGCTGGTAACTTCCGCTTATTTTGACCATATTAAACATTGGAAATCTTCCCACTTGCATTTGTGACACTTGATTTTGGCTCCACCTAAGACACTCTTAAATCTTCAAACACTTTTCTCTTCTCCCGCAAAAAACTTGTCTGTCGGCACTATGTGGCAGCGTTGCATGACAACCCATCTCACCACGGAAAGGAACCTAACAGCTTTGGTAAGAGAGTAGAATTACCTGAAGAACTGCTTTCCATGGAAGCAGGACCAAGCGATGTAGCATTTTTATAGTACCAGGAAAGGAGAAGCGGCACTTCGCCTTTGCCGCACAGGCACAAGGTGACGTGCGGCAGACGCCGTAGTCGGCAGGATTCGAACCTGAGCGGGGAGTCCCCAATGGATTTCAAATCCATCGCCTTAACTACTCGGCCACGACTACAGCGAGCTCGCCGCCGCCGCATTCCTCCTATAATCTAACACGGAGTGCGAGGTGGCTGCGGAAACCTTTTTAAAGTCGCTCTCTGTTAAAAAAAAAACCTTTCACAAGATACATGCCGGCAGACAGACACGCCTCAGAGGGTTTAAGGCTGGCTTCACGTTCAAATGATAAAGTCTCCCCGTCCGGATGTCAAAATGCAACTTTGGCAGACAGAAAAAACATCAACAAACCACAAATGTGGACAAGGATTTTACAAGCTGCACCACACTGCACTTTCAAAAGCATTTACATTCGTGTTAGACGCAGGAATTGTCTTTGTTTTGCGCGCTTACGAACGCCATAGAAAACGAAACAAAACAAAAGCCCTCAGCTCCTGTACTTGATTATAACGCCGTTACGTGTCGAAGCAGGAATTTACGTCATCTTACCACTGCAACATGGGGAATAGAGGGAAATGAACACACGCTACGAATCGTCTCAATCACTCCCTAGAGTCGTAAGGCACATTGAAGGGTGCACCCCCATCATTAATCGTTGGGCCTCTGTAAAAGGAAAGCTGTTGAGCAGTCTTTGAAACAGCTCGGATGAAACACTTGATTGCTTCCATGTGCATCTGGAGCCCACTTCTTATTTTCACTTCACGCCGCCCAAAGCATTTCTAAAACAGGAGATTCGCGTTTGGGAATGCGCCCTGCCCTACAAATAAAACAGGTCTACGGGTCTGAAACCTGCTCCACGGAAAACAGTTCTGTTGCGCTTTTGATCAAAGGGAGATTCTCTGTTCTTACTTTTTGATTACATAACACCCAAAGGGGCTTCTTTGGAGCTGGATTCCAACCAGCATCCTAAAGTTTCTTGGCGGTATCCTTTACAGTCCTCTGTTCGGTCGACAAGGAACAGTAGGGGGCAGCTTTCCTCACACATACAGTGCAATGTACTGTAGTGTTCCCCTTCATTGAATTCGCAGTTCTGCATCAGACCTCTAACTCGTTTCCTTAGCTTGGATTTAAGCCACGAAGCAGGCTTCTACTGTATAAACGTCTAGAGGAATCACAAACTATTTGAGAGGCCATCATCCCAGGGGGAACTGACAAAGTCTATCCCTAAACACCTAGCGCAGTCTCTCGAGAGACTGTCAAAAATCGCTTTCTCCGTTTGTGCTGCAAGTAAGTGAAAACGCGGTCTCAACCCAGAGCCACTTGGCAGCAGCGGCACGTAAATACTGTTACTACCACTGCTCGATACCAACGTTAGCCTACTATACCATGTTCAGCCACCGCTAGAAAATGTAAGGCTCTAGTACTGGAGCAAACAAAAGGAGAGCCAACGTCAAACGTAGAGAGCGACGAAGATGGGATTCGAACCCATGCGTGCAGAGCACAATGGATTAGCAGTCCATCGCCTTAACCACTCGGCCACCTCGTCGATGAAACTGGGCTGTCCAGACATGGGTTGGCGCGCTCCAGATGATCTTTTTCTTTTTTTTCCCTCGTACTCAAGGGTCCTTTTCCTGTTCCACATGCGATTTCAACATTTTCCTTGGGAGATGTCAAGCCAGCAAGCCACTGCTGTGGTTCAGTGGCCATTGTGGAGTTCAGTGGCCCTGTTGTACACAGAAAGCACATTGAGCTCCTTGGACATGAAAAGTTCCAGATAAAAGCCATTTGTCATCCTTTCTCTTGGTGTCGATGTTGCTATTGTATGTAAAGGTGGCAACTTGCTCAGCGAGCAGGCGGAGCACACACCGAATGCAGATGTGTCTGAGTGGTGTGTCCAAGTGGCTGCAAAAGGACAACACTACCGGGGCGCCGTTGCTTAGTTGGTTAAAGCGCTTGTCTCTTAAACAGGAGATCCTGAGTCCGAATCCCAGTGGTGCCTTCTTTGTTCTGTCTTCTCGAACAGAACTGGTCCTTACAGACAACCGCCTACGGCTAGACTTAATTAAATGCAAGTATTCATTTCCTGTCTTTAACGCGACTTGTTTTTCTTAAAATGGATGGAACTTGCAATACATGAAATACAAACATTGCTAATCAGCGCTAGCGGCTGGCAAAAAAAAAGAAGTCAGCAATGTTTTTTTTCTTTAACCTTAACCCTGCTAATGGAGAAGAGTTAAACGACCGAGTCTATGCAGCTTAAACGGTGCTCATGTCGGGTTCTTAGCTGAAAGGGTGGTAAATCACGCTCACCCCAGTCCTTAATCTTTTAAAAGGATACAATATTGAACCTAGTCGCCACATCACATACATCCTGTTCAACGATAAAAAAGTGACATCTATCCTCGATCCAGAGTAAATCCCACGATGAGGGCATATTTTTTTCCACTTTACCATGAGTCGGGCTCAGCTGCACAGAGGCGAGAGCAGAGCAATGAGGTCACAGGGACAGGGGAGTCACACGCTGGCGGTTTGAACACGCGGAAGATCACTGAGGGATCCACAGTATATGGACCCTCCGTGCGCCATCAGTCCACACTCCGGACTCTGAATCCTGCCATCCGAGTTAAGATCTCGGCGGAACCTGAGGCACAGTTCCTTCTTAAAACGTAATCTGGTGAGCATTTCTAGAATCGTACTTGTATAGATGCAGCCTTTAATGTGTTGCTGGGTTAAAATTGATGACTTCTTGAACTTCAGTAGGCAACTGCCCTCTTGATTTCGGATTTAATTTCTTTATTACAGGGGCGCTTTTATGAAGACAGAGTCATGTTCAGGTACTTTGCTTGATGGAGGAAGCATATTTCGGACTCTGTGATCTGCTCACCTGGAAAGGTCTGCTGTACTACTACAAGAGAGAAGTAGAGTCTGGAAGAATGGACAATTTTATGATGCTTTGGAAGATAATGTTTTTTTTTTCTTTGAAATCGAAATGAATCAGAATATCAGTGCAAAAGACAAACTCTTGGTTTGGTTTAAAGAGATATGGTTTTAAAACAGACAAAATGTAGAAAACAGGTGTTTCTCACTTTTGGAAAAGAATGGACCGGGGGTAATATTTTACTAGGTGCAGTGCTCATCTCACTGGGTTACAGTCCTGCAGTGTCACACCAGGGCCAGTGGCGCAATGGATAACGCGTCTGACTACGGATCAGGAGATTGCAGGTTCGACTCCTGCCTGGCTCGGGTTGTTTTTAAACACATCGGGCTACTCCCTAAGTAGTCTGTGCTACTTACTGCATTGTAATCGTACCCAGTAAGATATTTCCTTCATGTAAATGAACTGCACCTGACAGCTTTAGAAAAACACCTGGGCTCAGTACGGTGCTGAGAGCTTAGCGTTGCTGTTCTAATTAGCACGCACTGCATCGGCTATGAGCCCGAACCTTTCAATTATTCCGATCAGTAAGTCAACACGTAGTCCACATGAACGGTAGAAATATTCTCTTGTCTGTCTCTTGTTTGTATAGAACTGAATGTCCCTGACAATGTACTGTTAGTTTTAATTGAAGAACGGCATTTGTGTTCAAATATACCAGACAAGTTTATGTAACTGCTCATGCGACACTCAGTTGTAATTAGTCAAGAAAAAAAAAGTCGAACAACAGCTGCGGGTTTGATTCTGAACGTATGAGATTGCAGCGCCTTTTACTTCCATTGACAAATGATAGAGATTCGAAGAGAGATCCTTCAGACCAGCAAGCAAACCCACGGCTTTTTCGGTTTTCTATCTAGGCAACGTTGGTGTCTGCAATAGCATACATGAAAGCGTGATGCAATTTCTGTGGCTACATTTGTTGCACGTCATGCACAGTAAGAGTGTTTCTAACACCAAATAAAAAGTCAACAATTAGCGATCACGCCTTCTCCTCAGTTAACCCACTGAAACCCTTGCTGTTAACAGTTCTTTACTGCGTGCTTTACCAGCACCTACATATCGTGTCGGTTCTTTCAGCTTTATTCATTAGGTTTTCAAAGGCATAAGTAGAGCACCAGAGGTGCGAACGCAAAATGTGTAGTTATCTGAAGAATTGATTTCCATGGCAGCGGGTCCAAGCGATTTCGCGTTGTTATAGTACCAGGAAAGGAAAAGCGGCACTTCGCCTCTGCCGCGCAGGCACAAGGCGACGTGCGGCAGACGCCGGAGTCAGCAGGTTTCGCACCTGCGCGGGGAAGCCCCAACGCATTTCGAGCCCATCGCCTTAACCACTCGAGCACGACAAATGCGAGCTCGCCGCCGCCGCATTCCTCCTATAATCAAACACGGACTGCGATTTGGCTGCGGAAACCTTTTTAAAGTTGCTCTCCGTTAAAAAAAATACCTTTCACAAGATTCGTGCCGGCAGACAGACACGCCTCAGAGGGTTTAAGGCTGGCTTCACGTTCAAATGATAAAGTCCCCCAGTCCGGATGTCAAAATGCAACTTTGGCAGACAGAAAAAACATCAACAAACCAAAAATGTGGACAAGGATTTTACAACCTGCACCACACTGCACTTTCAAAAGCATTTACATTCGTGTTAGACGCAGGAATTGCCTTTGATTTGCGCGCTTACGAACGCCATAGAAAACGAAACAAAACTAAAGCCCTCAGCTCCTGCACTTGATTATAATGCCGTTACGTGTCGAAGCAGGAATTTACGTCATCCTACCACTGCAACACGGGGAATAGAGGGAAATGAGCACAAGCTACGAATTGTCTCTAATCAGTCCCTACAGTTGTAAGACGCCTGGAAGCGTGCACCCCCATCATTAATCTTTGCGCATCTGTGCAAGGTAAACTCTGGAGCAGTCTCTGAAACGGCTCAAAGGAAACACGTGATTGATTCCATATGCATCTGGGGTTCATTTCTTATTTACATTTAATTCAAGGGAAAGGCTTGGGTCAGTTTCAGACGGCCTCCAACAGCGAGATTCAAGCGCCCCACCTTCAGCCCAATCTGCGCCGCCAGAACGACAACAGCTCCTCTGGTCTTTGGGGTGCGGTTGTGACCCCGTAACCTAAAGTGTTGGTGGCAGACAAATGGAGACTAACAGGTGATGTCCTAGGACATGACTACATTGTGACACTCGGTGGGGATGGTGACCATTGCTTGGAAAAGAGTGCGAGGCCCCTTTAGAAAAACATTTTGTTAACAGGCATTCTGCCTCAGCCTAAACACCTATAGCTTGCAAAGCGCATGCTATTAGACAGGCACCTCTGCAAGACCTTAAGAGTCTCTTAAACTAGTGATAGTAAGGTGTTCCCAATGGGCGATGTTTGGCTTTCAAATCATCTCTCTGTGGAAGCGCCGAGATGCAGCTGTTTAAGGCTTAGAAGCAGCTGACTGTTTCACTACCTAGCTGATTACTGTCAGTCAGGGAGCTCAGAGGTGAAAAGCCTGTCTGAGAGACAATTCGCCGTCGATGAGTTCAATATGTTCCGTACCAGCTCGGCGCAACTGAGATCATCTTGGTAGCCGTGTAGCTCAGATGAGTGAGAGCGTGTGTGTGTGTACCACCGTGATTGGATGCCGGTCCTTCTCAGGTCACAGTAAACCTTCTGCTGCCTAACTTCCCTAATTTTGGGGATCCCTTTGAAAAAGCAAAGGAAAAAAAACTGGCTCTTCATCAGCAAGATCGACCTCACCCAGTGTGGCGCAGTGGCCTAATGGCTAAGACACTGGCCTCTTAAGCCAGGGATTGTGGGTTTGAGTACCATCTGGGGTGCTCCTGTCCCATTTTGAGCGTACAAATGTCCTTTTGATTTGCAAAGCTACAACCCCACCTTACTCAGTGAGCGTCTCTTCTTTTCTCTCACATACAGTTGGGAGAAAAACTTTTGTAAACAGCCCTTCGGAATGATGTGGATTTCTGCATGAATGGCTCCTAACATGTGATCTTATCTTTATCTAAGTCATAATAATTAATAAAGAGAGTCTGATTTAACAAACAACACACGCCCAACATTTGACATTGCTGTTTCTTTATTGACCAAATGGTTTAAACAATCAAGGTCATTGATGGAAAAAGTACGTGAACCCTTATATTAAGGAGCTAGTGGAACCTCCTTTATGACAAAAACCTCAATCCCCACTTTCTGTAGCGGCTGGTCAGACCTGAGCAGCAGTTAGGAGGTATTTTGGCCTATTCCTCTATGCAAAACTGTTTCAGTTCATGTATATTTTTGGGATGTCTTGCGCTGAACGGCCTGCTTCAGATCACGCCACAGCACTTCAATGGGACTGGGGTCAGGACTCTTACTTGGCCATCCCAAAATACGGAATTTCTTCTGTTTCAGCCACTCTGTTGTTGATGTACTCCTTTGTTTTTGTCATGCTGCATGACCCAGCCTCTTTCGAGTTTTAGATCACAGGCAGACACCCTGACATTCTGCTGTAGAATTTCCTGATACATCTTGGAATTCATCGGTCCCTCGATGATTGCAAGCCGTACAGCCTCCGCCATGTTTCCCAGGTGGGATGAGGTTTTGGAGTTGGTATGCAGTGTTTTGTTATCTCCAAACATAACGCTGTGCACATTTACCAACAAGTTCAACTTTTGTCATGTCTGTCCACAGAACATTGTTCCAGGAGTTGCTGTGGAACATCCATGTGGTCTTTAGCAAACTTGAGAGGGGCAGTGGTGGTTTTTTTGGGGGGGAGAGCAGTGGTTTCCTCCGTGGTGACCTCGCATGATCACCGCTCCTGTTCAGATTTCTTCTTATGGTGGACTCATGGACATAGACGTAAGACAAAGTCAACCACCTGTTCGCTAGATCCCATCCCCACTCAGCTAGTCAAAGATTCCCTCGAAGGACTGGCAGGACCTATAATTAGTATGATGAATGCATCGCTTGCGTCAGGCGTTGTACCTGATCAATTTAAGGTAGCGGTTGTTAGACCGCTCCTTAAGAAGTCAAATTTGGATCCACAAGTTCTTAACAACTACAGGCCTGTCTCAAAGGTCCCATTTCAATCTAAAAGTTTTGAGAGAATAGTTGTTGCCCAATGTCAATCGTATCTGGATTCAAATAATATACTTGAGAAATTTCAGTCTGCTTTCTGAAACTGCATTAACGAGAGTCGTAAATGATATTCTCTTAGCTACTGATGTGGGGAATGCAACAGTGCTTGTGCTTCTAGATCTTAGAGCTGCCTTTGACACGGTTGACCTCTCTGTTTTGTTACACAGGCTTGAGTTTGAGGTTGGCTTATCTGGAACCGTCCTTCAGTGGTTTACTTCACATTTTACTCATCGTTTTCATTATGTTCAAATATCTAATAATTGTACTGCTTCATCAACGTCACCAGTTCAATTTGGGGTACCAGACGGATCAGTGCCGGGGCCAATATTGCTCTCTCTCTCTACATGCTGCTGCTAGGTAGGATAATACGAAAAAATAATATGAACTTTCATTCATATGCTGATGACACTCAAATAAACATTTTGTTCACACCAAACGACAACTTTTCTATTATCACTTTAGTTAAATGCATTAATGAAGGAAAGACTTGGATGTGTGAAAACTTTTTGTTACTCAACTCTGAGAAAACTGAGGATCTGTTGATCGGAGGCAACAATACTGATAGGACTACTATAACTTCAGCACTTAACTCAGAGGATTTAAACATTTGCCTCAAAGAGACAGCACGTAACCTAAGTGGCATATTAGACACAAGGCTCTTAACAACTTGCATTGTTAAGTGCCTTGAGACAACCTTGTTGTGAAAGGTGCTATATAGAAATACATTGATTTGAACTGAATTGACAATGTAAAATGTTGTGTGTGTTGTTTGTTAAACAAGACTGTCTTTATTTATTATTATGCGTCAGATGAAGATCAGATCACATTTTAAGAGCCAATCATGTAGAAATCCAGATCATTCGCGTTTTAAAAGTTGCGGGAAAAGCAAAACAGGTGCTTTTCCTTTGTTGCGCAGACACACGACGACACCGTAGGCGGCAGGACTCGAAGCTTCGCAGGGAGACCCCGATGGCTTTCTAGTCCATCGCCCTAACCACTCGGCCACCACCGCCGCCACTGCCTTTTTGATGCAGTCTAACATAGAGTGCCGGGCAGCGGCGGAAACCTTTTTCAAAGTCGCTTTCCGTTTAACAACAACAAAAAAAACTTTCACAAAATGCATGCTAGCAGACAAATGCGCCTCAGAGGACTTAAGGCTGGCTTCAAGTTGGAATGATAAAGTCTCCCCGTTCGGACATGAAAACAGAACGTTCTTAGACTGAAAGCAATCAACAACGGAGACATGTGGACGACGATTTTAGTCACTGCACTTTGAATAGCATTTTTACTCCAGTTACAGGAGATGCACCAATGGCCCTTGACCTACGCTCTTACCAATGCCTTGAACATTCAAACAAAACAGCCCTCAAGTCCTGCGGTTTAATATAACGCTGTTACGTGTCGAGGCAGTATTTGACTCTGTCCTACCATTGCAACACGGGGCGTATATGGAAACGAACACACGCTACGAATTGTCTCTAATCAGTCCCTACAGTTGTAAGGCGCCTGGAAGCGTGCACCCCCATCATTAATCTTTGCGCATCTGTGCAAGGTAAACTCTGGAGCAGTCTTTGAAACGGCTCAAAGGAAACACGTGATTGATTCCATGTGCATCTGGGGTTCATTTATTTATTTACATTTAATTCAAGGGAAAGGCTTGGGTCAGTTTCAGACGGCCTCCAACAGCGAGATTCAAGCGCCCCACCTTCAGCCCAATCTGCGCCGCCAGAACGCCAACGGCTCCTCTGGTCTTTGGGGTGCGGTTGTGACCCCTTAACCTAAAGTGTTGGTGGCAGACAAATGGAGACTAACAGGTGATGTCCTAGGACATGACTACATTGTGACACTCGGTGGGGATGGTGACCATTGCTTGGAAAAGAGTGCGAGGCCCCTTTAGAAAAACATTTTGTTAACAGGCATTCTGCCTCAGCCTAAACACCTATAGCTTGCAAAGCGCATGCTATTAGACAGGCACCTCTGCAAGACCTTAAGAGTCTCTTAAACTAGTGATAGTAAGGTGTTCCCAATGGGCGATGTTTGGCTTTCAAATCATCTCTCTGTGGAAGCGCCGAGATGCAGCTGTTTAAGGCTTAGAAGCAGCTGACTGTTTCACTACCTAGCTGATTACTGTCAGTCAGGGAGCTCAGAGGTGAAAAGCCTGTCTGAGAGACAATTCGCCGTCGATCAGTTCAATATGTTCCGTACCAGCTCGGCGCACCTGAGATCATCTTGGTAGCCGTGTAGCTCAGATGAGTGAGAGCGTGTGTGTGTGTACCACCGTGATTGGATGCCGGTCCTTCTCAGGTCACAGTAAACCTTCTGCTGCCTAACTTTCCTAATTTTGGGGATCCCTTTGAAAAAGCAAAGGAAAAAAAAAACTGGCTCTTCATCAGCGTGATCGACCCAACCCAGTGTGCCCCAGTGGCCTAATGGATAAGGCACTGGCCTCCTAAGCCAGGGATTGTGGGTTCGAGTCCCATCTGGGGTGCTACTGTCCCTTTTTGAGCGTACAAATGTCCTTTTGATTTGCAAAGCTGCAACCCCACCTTACTCAGTGAGCGTCTCTGCTTTTCTCTCACATACAGTTGGGAGATGTCTTGCACTGAACGGCCTGCTTCAGATCACGCCACAGCACTTCAATGGGATTGGGGTCAGGACTCTTACTCGGCCATCCCAAAATACGGAATTTCTATTGTTTCAGCCACTCTGTTGTTGATGTACTCCTTTGTTTTTGTCATGCTGCATGACCCAGCGTCTTTCGAGTTTTAGATCACAGGCAGACACCCTGACATTCTGCTGTAGAATTTCCTGATACATCTTGGAATTCATCGGTCCCTCGATGATTGCAAGCCGTACAGCCTCCGCTATGCTTCCCAGGTGGGATGAGGTTTTGGAGTTGGTATGCAGTGTTTTGTTATCTCCAAACATAACGTTGTGCACATTTACCAACATGTTCAACTTTTGTCACTGTCCACAGAACATTGTTCCAGGAGTTGCTGTGGAACATCCATGTGGTCTTTAGCAAACTTGAGAGGGGCAGTGGTGGTTTTTTTGGGGGGGAGAGCAGTGGTTTCCTCCATGGTGACCTCGCATGATCACCACTCCTGTTCAGATTTCTTCTTATGGTGGACTCATAAACACAGACGTAAGACAAAGTCAACCACCTGTTCGCTAGATCCCATCCCCACTCAGCTAGTCAAAGATTCCCTCGAAGGACTGGCAGGACCTATAATTAGTATGATGAATGCATCGCTTGCGTCAGGCGTTGTACCTGATCAATTTAAGGTAGCGGTTGTTAGACCGCTCTTAAGAAGTCAAATTTGGATCAACAAGTTCTTAACAACTACAGGCCTGTCTCAAAGGTCCCATTTCAATCTAAAAGTCTTGGGAGAATAGTTGTTGCCCAACGTCAATCATATCTGGATTCAAATAATATACTTGAGAAATTTTAGTCTGGTTTCTGAAACTGCATTAACAAGAGTCGTAAATGATATTCTCTTAGCTACTGATGCAGGGAATGCAACAGTGCTTGTGCTTTGCTTCTAGATCTTAGAGCTGCCTTTGACACGGTTGACCTCTCTGTTTTGTTACACAGGCTTGAGTTTGAGGTTGGCTTATCTGGAACCGTCCTTCAGTGGTTTACTTCACATTTTACTCATCGTTTTCATTATGTTCAAATATCTAATAATTGTACTGCTTCATCAATGTCACCAGTTCAATTTGGGGTACCAGAAGATCAGTGCTGGGACCAATATTGCTCTCTCTCTCTACATGCTGCTGCTAGGTAGGATAATATGAAAAAATAATATGAACTTTCATTCATATGCTGATGACACTCAAATAAACATTTTGTTTACACCAAACGACAACTCTTCTATTATCAGTTTAGTTAAATGCATTAAGGAAGGAAATACTTGGATGTGTGAAAACTTTTTGTTACTCAACTCTGAGAAAAATGAGGATCTGTTGATCGGAGGCAACAATACTGATAGGACTACTATAACTTCAGCACTTAACTCAGAGGATTTAAACATCTGCCTCAAAGAGACAGCACGTTACCTAGGCGGCATATTAGACACAAGGCTCTTAACAACTTGCATTGTTAAGTGCCTTGGGACAACCTTGTTGTGAAAGGTGCTATATAGAAATACATTGATTTGAATTGAATTGACAATGTAAAATGTTGTGTGTGTTGTTTGTTAAACAAGACTGTCTTTATTTATCAAAAAATAAAAGGAATTTGCTAGGAATGCAAACGTTAGGTTGCGCTTCTTCATGCTGCATCGTCGGCATGAGTGGAGCTTTTTAAACGTCTGTACTTACTGTGCCCCATAAGAAATCGTTTGTCCCCATTCAAAAGAGATTGTGCGATGTCCTGCAGTGTTCGCAAAGCAAACCTTTGACAGTTTGAAAAGAGGAATTTATTCTGCTTCCTGTGCGTGCAGTAGTTACAAAGTTGAACGTCTTTACACGATCTGCTGCAGTTTTCAGTGGGCGGGCTTTGTCAGAGGGCTTGGAAAAACGCACTGTGTTTCGGCTCGGGAAACATCATGAGAAGTGTCCTGCATGTTTTCTGTGTATAGCTGTCTTTTAACGCATACAGAATTCATTCGAAATCATTGATTTCTCCAATTAACAAGGTTCCCTTAAAGGATGAGTCAAAGTAACGTCTAATCGGATTAGTTTCCTTAGAGCTGGTTCAGAGTTTGCTCAAGAGTTTACCTTTCACAGATGCGCAAAGAAAAATGTTGGGGGTGCACGCTTCAAGGTGCCTTACAGCTGTAGGGAGTGATTCGAGACGATTTGTGGCGTGTGCTCGTTCCCATATACCGTACGCCCCGGGGTGCAGTGCTAAGATGAAGTACAATACCGCTTGGGCACGTAACGGCGTTACACGCAAGTGCGGGACGTGAGGCTTTTCGTTTGTTCATTTTGTTTTGCTCTGCTTTGCTTTGTTTCGTGGTCAAGAGGCGTAAGGTAAGTCGTAATCCAGGGAGAACACTGGTGGCAAACAGTCCGAGGTGAGAGGCGAGGTCCAAAGTCGAAAAGGCAGAAGGGGAGTCCAATATCCAGAATAAACGAGGTAATGGAAAAAACGCCAGGTAGAGCTCTCAAGGAGTAGACTCAATACCAGCGGGAAGCAAGTAAAGATGGTAAAAATAGCACTGCGTACCCCACGGTGGAGTGTGTGCAGGTGGGTTAACTCGTGCGGCGGCGTTTGTTAATAATCACCCTCTGCTGGTGCTGTTTAGATTGCTTAAGAGTTGGTCTTAACTGCCTGGCGGTCATGACAAGCTCCTCTTTAAGCTGTGGTTTAGTTTTGCATTCATGTGTTTCTAGAGCAGTTATTTATGGGGGTGGGTGGGTCCTTCACAGAGGCTCAGGACAAATCCCCTGCATGAAAGTCTACTGTGTGCGTTCAAACAGTCACAGGTCAAGAGCCAGGCAGGAGGACAATGGACAGATGAGCCAACGAACTAAAAATAAAAGAACAGATATGAAAAAGCCACCATCTTTTTCTTTTTGACATTTTCCGACTTTCATGCAAGCCAGGACAAAGTTGCTCGTAGCTACTTGTGGATTCAAATACTCTATCGAGTGCTTTGATGAGTTTTTGCAATTTGATTGTCGTCCTGTCAGCCTGTTTCTGTTTTTTTTTTTTCAATCTAGGGATGGAAAGTATGAGGGAAATGATGGAGCAATCAATAACCGCTCCGGAAAAATGGCAGAAAGAAATGGTCCGTCACTAAGGACATTTGTGAAGCAGAGGAGTGACATCACCACAAAGGCGACTTATTCTGCTGATCGTTTTGGTGAATAATGATTGAGGCGTGTTAAGAGAAAGGTAGCTGCGTCAGCATGCTTAGGCTGCAAAGGATAAAGCAAAGGTTTACTCCATGCTGAAAAGAGAAGAAAAGAAGCACAACGTTTCGACTGTGGAGCCTTCTGCGCCATCTTCTTTAGCGATGGTGATGATGTTTACATTGGAAAAACTGAGACACGCATACTGGAGGGGCTTGAACCACCAACTTTTCAGCACCACAGAGTCTGACAGTCTTTTGTGCACCCTACATTTGCAGGTTTATGGTCAAAGAAAACAATCACTTGCGCTTCTTGCAGCTGGCAATCTTTTTCCACTGACAACCAAGAAATGGATTTCATCTTTCACAAGCTGTATGGATTTCTTCAAAAACAAGTTATTCCAGAAAGGAAATGAATTCTTGCATTAAACTGAACCAAGCTGTACATGTTTGTCTGAAATGATACATTCGGCACAACAAGACACGGAGAGAGGCACCGCTGGTATTCAGACCCAGGATCGCCTGCTTACTAGGCGGGCACTTTAAGCCACTAGGGAACAGCGCCAGCGGAGCACCGCGCTTTTACAGACACTTGGACACATCTGCGTTCGGTGTGCACTTAACCTGCTCTCTGAGCCCGTTGCCTCCGTCCCATTTAATAGCAGAACTGACGCCAAGAGAAATGATGAGAAATGGCATTTATCGGGCACTTTTCATGTCCAAGGAGCTCAATGCCCTTGACACCTCCCCAAGGCGACAGAGCTGTGCATTCTTTGGCGACACCATTTTTTCTTTTGTTTAATTTCTATACTTATTGATAGAATAAAAACGATATGTCATGTACTGTAAGGAAAATGTCTCTTTTCATGGGGAAAGCTAGCACCAGCAAATGTTGTGTTTAGAAGAAGTGATTTAACATGACACGTGACCTAATTTACCGGAGCAAAAGCTCACCCAGCAAGCCCTGCTTTACTTCTACAGGAGAGAAGTACTGTAGAGTCTGCAAGATGTTCAGCTGGGTAGCTACGTCAGCATGCCTCGGCTGCAAAGGAACAAGTACTAGGTTTATTGCATGCTGAAAAGAGAAGAACGGAAACACAGCGTTTCGACTGTGAGGTCTTCGCACACCTGAAGAAGCCTCACACCTGTAAAAGGCTCCATGGTTTTCTTTCTTCTCTTTTCAACATGGAATACACCTATTGTCTGCAAGATGTGACAATTTCATGGTGTTTTGGAAGAAAACCTTTTTTCTTTGAATTCAAAATCAATCGGAATTTCAGCACGACACATCAACACTTTTTCTGTTTTAAGGAGATGATATTTTAAACCTGACAAAAATAGTAGGAAACACAAGTTTCTTGCTGTGAAAATTTAGATGGGGAAGTGTACTACTAGTAGCAGTGTAGAGCTCTCTGTGGTGGAGTGCAAGCACATGTTCTATGGGCCAGTGGCGTAATGGATAACGCGTCTGACTTCGGATCAGAAGATTGGAGGTTCGAGTCCTGCCTGGCTCGTGAGGCTTTTAAACCTCTCAGGTTCCTCGGTAACAGGTTGCCGTCATGTATATGAACTATAGAAAAGCATTTGCCACAACCCGTAAATTAGCACGCAAGTGCGGGCTGGTGAACACAGAACTGTATGGAGATCATCTCCAGCTCCGAGCTCAATTGCAATGAAAAAACATGCAGAACAGAACTGGAGAGCAGCTGAATTTGTGCTCGGTAGGGTGGGGAGGACTCAGCATTGCTATTGTTCTAATTGGCATGAACTGCAGGGGATCTGAATCAGAACATGTCAGTTAGTTCGATCATTGCGTCAGTATGTAGGCCACGTTAATACAGAATTATTACTTTGTCTGTCTCGTCTTTGTATATAGCTGAATGTCCCTGACAATTTCATGTTAGTTTTTAAGAACGACATTGGTGCTAATATATACATATATAGCATATAAGGAACACGTAAAAGTTTAGTCCATGCTGAAAAGATAAGAAAACCGCCACAACGTTTCATCTTGGAATAAATCTTTACTTGTTGTTTTGCAGCCTACCCATTCTGACCTAACTCCTCCCTTGAAATTCCCTAACAGATAAGGGTACGTAACGGCTCATGCGATGCTCAGTTGCAATTTGTCCCAAAACAAACAAGAACAGCAGCTGAGGATTTGAGTTTGAACATGCACTGTATTAAAGCAGCTTTTATTTCCATTGATAAATGCTAGATATTCCTACAGAGATTCTCCAGGTGAGTAAGCGATTCCTGTTTCTGTTTCTATTTCTGTTTCATATATATATACAGTATATATATGTTACATGTGTCTCTGCAATAGTATAAATGTGTTATACACTATCAGGGGCTGCTTTTTTGTGCACCTCATCTACAACAAGGGTTTTTTTTTTCATTTATGTTTGTGGACCTTCACCATTTGAGGAAGTGAGTTAGATAAGAAAGTTACAGGTATGGTGAGCAATGACTGACAAAGGCACGTACTGCGTATTCCTTACAGAAGTGTAAGCAATTTGTTCTAAAAAACACCGGCTAAAGTCCAACATCGTTAGCAATCTTATTACTTAAACAGAATTAACATCAATAAACTGTAAGGTGCTGGTACATGCGAGTAGATTTGATCTTCTATTAAACAAAAATGCAATTACAGCTCTAAAAAGGTCAACCTAGACTTCTGTAACAGATCTGTTCAGGTCATCGCTGTTTCTCTGACCTTGTGAGTCTTTGGAATTTTAAAAGTGTATTTTGCTTGCCTTTCATGTGGTCTGTGTACAAGTCACTGTGGCGTATGAGGTCCTACACAGCCTTGCTATAGACGTGACGAGCCTCCGCTATGTTGCAATGGAGAACAGGTTCAGTACGGAGCTGCCGAGAAAATTCAGCTGGAAAGCTCGTTGCAGAAAAGCATCGTTCTCTGTGTCCAGCGGCAAAGCGTCCATCGTGGGTGCTGAAGAATCGATTTCACAGGCTGTGGGTCCAGGCGATTTAGAGTGTTAAAGGTCCCAGCGAAAACGAAACGGCGCTGGTCCTTTTACACGCACGCACGCAACCAAATGCAAAGGACGCCGTAGTCGGCAGGATTTGAACCTGCGCGGGGAGACCCCAACGGATTTCAAGTCCGTCACCTTAACCACTCGGCCACGACTACAGCAAGCACCGCGGCCGCTGCCTTCTTGCTACAATCGAACAGGGAGTGCGAGGCGGCGGCGGCAGCGGAGGCAACTTTTTTCAAGTTCGCTCTCCGTTTAAGAAACCTTTTACGCCATACGTGCAAGCACACACACACACACCTCAGAGGACTTAAGGGTGGCTTCAAGTTGGAATGATAAAGTCTCCCCGTTCGGACATGAAAACAGAACGTTCTTAGACAGAAAGCAATCAACAACAGAGACATCTGGACGACGATTTTAGTCACTGCACTTTGAATAGCATTTTTACTCCAGTTACAGGAGATGCACCAATGGCCCTTGACCTACGCTCTTACCAATGCCTTGAACATTCAAACAAAACAGCCCTCAAGTCCTGCGGTTTAATATAACGCTGTTACGTGTCGAGGCAGTATTTGACTCTGTCCTACCGTTGAGACACGGGGCGTATATGGAAATGAACACATGCTACGGATCGTCTCTAATCGGTCCCTACAGTTGGAAGGCTCCTTGAAGCGTGCACCCCCATCATTCATCTTTGCGCATCTGTGAAAGGTAGACTCTTGAGCAATGTTTGAGCCAGCTCTAAGGCAACTAGTGCTATTGGACAGACACCTCTGGAAGATCCTAAGAGTCTCTTAACACCACTTCCAGCAGCAAGCTTAATTGTTCGCTGGAGGTCTCCCACCCAGGTACTGACCAGGCAAAGAATCACCAGTACATTGAATGAGGAAGTTAATCCTGAAATCCAATTACATATCTCAAGGTAAGACAAATCCATAAGAACATGTCTTAGTATTACTTCGTTTACATTAGTATGGCACTGAGTTGGAGCTCCTCTTTAAGCTGTGGTTTAGTTTTGCATTCATGTGTTTCTAGAGCAGTTATTTATGGGGGTGGGTGGGTCTTTCACAGAGGCTCAGGACAAATCCCCCGCCTGAAAGTCTAATGTGTGCGTTCAGACAGTCACAGGTCAAGAGCCAGGCAGGAGGACAATGGACAGAAGAGCCAACGAACTAAAAATAAAAGAACAGATATGAAAAAGCCACCATCTTTTTCTTTTTGACATTTTCCGACTTTCATGCAAGCCAGGACAAAGTTGCTCGTAGCTACTTGTGGATTCAAATACTCTATCGAGTGCTTTGATGAGTTTTTGCAATTTGATTGTCGTCCTATCAGCCTGTTTCTGTTTTTTTTTTTCAATCTTGGGATGGAAAGTATGAGGGAAATGATGGAGCAATCAATAACCGCTCCGGAAAAATGGCAGAATGAAATGGTCCGTCACTAAGGACATTTGTGAAGCAGAGGAGTGACATCACCACAAAGGCGACACATTCTGCTGATGGTTTTGGTGAATAATGATTGAGGTGCGTTAAGAGAAAGGTAGCTGTGTCAGCATGCGTAGGCTGCAAAGGATCAAGCAAAGGTTTACTCCATGCTGAAAAGAGAAGAAAAGAAGCACAACGTTTCGACTGTGGAGCCTTCTGCGCCATCTTCTTTAGCGGTGATGATGATTACATTGGAAAAACTGAGACATGCGTCCCTGGGTGGGCTTGAACCACCAACTTTTCGGTTAACAGCCGAACGCGCTAACCGATTGCGCCACAGAGACTGACGGCCGCTTGTGCTCCCTACATTTGCAGGTTTATGGTCAAAGAAAACAATCACTTGCGCTTCTTGCAGCCGGCAATCTTTTTCCACTGACAACCAAGAAATGGATTTCATCTTTCACAAGCTGTATGGATTTCTTCAAAAACAAGTTATTCCAGAAAGGAAATGAATTCTTGCATTAAACTGAACCAAGCTGTACATGTTTGTCTGAAATGAGACATTCGGCACAACAAGACACGGAGAGAGGCACCGCTGGTATTCAGACCCAGGATCGCCTGCTTACTAGGCGGGCACTTTAAGCCACTAGGGAACAGCGCCAGCGGAGCACCGCGCTTTTACAGACACTTGGACACATCTGCGTTCGGTGTGCACTTAACCTGCTCTCTGAGCCCGTTGCCTCCGTCCCATTTAATAGCAGAACTGACGCCAAGAGAAATGATGAGAAATGGCATTTATCGGGCACTTTTCATGTCCAAGGAGCTCAATGCCCTTGACACCTCCCCAAGGCGACAGAGCTGTGCATTCTTTGGCGACACCATTTTTTCTTTTGTTTAATTTCTATACTTATTGATAGAATAAAAACGATATGTCATGTACTGTAAGGGAAATGTCTCTTTTCATGGGGAAAGCTAGCACCAGCAAATGTTGTGTTTAGAAGAAGTGATTTAACATGACACGTGACCTAATTTACCGGAGCAAAAGCTCACCCAGCAAGCCCTGCTTTACTTCTACAGGAGAGAAGTACTGTAGAGTCTGCAAGATGTTCAGCTGGGTAGCTACGTCAGCATGCCTCGGCTGCAAAGGAACAAGTACTAGGTTTATTGCATGCTGAAAAGAGAAGAACGGAAACACAGCGTTTCGACTGTGAGGTCTTCTCACACCTGAAGAAGCCTCACACCTGTAAAAGGCTCCATGGTTTTCTTTCTTCTCTTTTCAACATGGAATACACCTATTGTCTGCAAGATGTGACAATTTCATGGTGTTTTGGAAGAAAACCTTTTTTCTTTGAATTCAAAATCAATCGGAATTTCAGCACAACACATCAACACTTTTTCTGTTTTAAGGAGATGATATTTTAAACCTGACAAAAATAGTAGGAAACACAAGTTTCTTGCTGTGAAAATTTAGATGGGGAAGTGTACTACTAGTAGCAGTGTAGAGCTCTCTGTGGTGGAGTGCAAGCACATGTTCTATGGGCCAGTGGCGTAATGGATAACGCGTCTGACTTCGGATCAGAAGATTGGAGGTTCGAGTCCTGCCTGCCTCGTGAGGCTTTTAAACCTCTCAGGTTCCTAGGTAACAGGTTGCCGTCATGTATATGAACTATAGAAAAGCATTTGCCACAACCCGTAAATTAGCACGCAAGTGCGGGCTGGTGAACACAGAACTGTATGGAGATCATCTCCAGCTCCGAGCTCAATTGCAATGAAAAAACATGCAGAACAGAACTGGAGAGCAGCTGAATTTGTGCTCAGTAGGGTGGGGAGGACTCAGCATTGCTATTGTTCTAATTGGCATGAACTGCAGGGGATCTGAATCAGAACATGTCAGTCAGTTTGATCATTGCGTCAATATGTAGGCCACGTTAATACAGAATTATTACCTTGTCTGTCTCGTCTTTGTATATAGCTGAATGTCCCTGACAATTTCATGTTAGTTTTTAAGAACGACATTGGTGCTAATATATACATATATAGCATATAAGGAACACGTAAAAGTTTAGTCCATGCTGAAAAGATAAGAAAACCGCCACAACGTTTCATCTTGGAATAAATCTTTACTTGTTGTTTTGCAGCCTACCCATTCTGACCTAACTCCTCCCTTGAAATTCCCTAACAGATAAGGGTACGTAACGGCTCATGCGATGCTCAGTTGCAATTTGTCCCAAAACAAACAAGAACAGCAGCTGAGGGTTTGAGTTTGAACATGCACTGTATTAAAGCAGCTTTTATTTCCATTGATAAATGCTAGATATTCCTACAGAGATTCTCCAGGTGAGTAAGCGATTCCTGTTTCTGTTTCTATTTCTGTTTCATATATACAGTATATATATGTTACATGTGTCTCTGCAATAGTATAAATGTGTTATACACTATCAGGGGCTGCTTTTTTGTGCACCTCATCTACAACAAGGGTTTTTTTTTCATTTATGTTTGTGGACCTTCACCATTTGAGGAAGTGAGTTAGATAAGAAAGTTACAGGTATGGTGAGCAATGACTGACAAAGGCACGTACTGCGTATTCCTTACAGAAGTGTAAGCAATTTGTTCTAAAAAACACCGGCTAAAGTCCAACATCGTTAGCAATCTTATTACTTAAACAGAATTAACATCAATAAACTGTAAGGTGCTGGTACATGCGAGTAGATTTGATCTTCTATTAAACAAAAATGCAATTACAGCTCTAAAAAGGTCAACCTAGACTTCTGTAACAGATCTGTTCAGGTCATCGCTGTTTCTCTGACCTTGTGAGTCTTTGGAATTTTAAAAGTGTATTTTGCTTGCCTTTCATGTGGTCTGTGTACAAGTCACTGTGGCGTATGCGGTCCTACACAGCCTTGCTATAGACGTGACGAGCCTCCGCTATGTTGCAATGGAGAACAGGTTCAGTACGGAGCTGCCGAGAAAATTCAGCTGGAAAGCTCGTTGCAGAAAAGCATCGTTCTCTGTGTCCAGCGGCAAAGCGTCCATCGTGGGTGCTGAAGAATCGATTTCACAGGCTGTGGGTCCAGGCGATTTAGAGTGTTAAAGGTCCCAGCGAAAACGAAACGGCGCTGGTCCTTTTACACGCACGCACGCAACCAAATGCAAAGGACGCCGTAGTCGGCAGGATTTGAACCTGCGCGGGGAGACCCCAACGGATTTCAAGTCCGTCACCTTAACCACTCGGCCACGACTACAGCAAGCGCCGCGGCCGCTGCCTTCTTGCTACAATCGAACAGGGAGTGCGAGGCGGCGGCGGCAGCGGAGGCAACTTTTTTCAAGTTCGCTCTCCGTTTAAGAAACCTTTTACGCCATACGTGCAAGCACACACACACACACCTCAGAGGACTTAAGGGTGGCTTCAAGTTGGAATGATAAAGTCTTCCCGTTCGGACATGAAAACAGAACGTTCTTAGACAGAAAGCAATCAACAACAGAGACATCTGGACGACGATTTTAGTCACTGCACTTTGAATAGCATTTTTACTCCAGTTACAGGAGATGCACCAATGGCCCTTGACCTACGCTCTTACCAATGCCTTGAACATTCAAACAAAACAGCCCTCAAGTCCTGCGGTTTAATATAACGCTGTTACGTGTCGAGGCAGTATTTGACTCTGTCCTACCGTTGAGACACGGGGCGTATATGGAAATGAACACATGCTACGGATCGTCTCTAATCGGTCCCTACAGTTGGAAGGCTCCTTGAAGCGTGCACCCCCATCATTCATCTTTGCGCATCTGTGAAAGGTAGACTCTTGAGCAATGTTTGAGCCAGCTCTAAGGCAACTAGTGCTATTGGACAGACACCTCTGGAAGATCCTAAGAGTCTCTTAACACCACTTCCAGCAGCAAGCTTAATTGTTCGCTGGAGGTCTCCCACCCAGGTACTGACCAGGCAAAGAATCACCAGTACATTGAATGAGGAAGTTAATCCTGAAATCCAATTACATATCTCAAGGTAAGACAAATCCATAAGAACATGTCTTAGTATTACTTCGTTTACATTAGTATGGCACTGAGTTGGAGCTCCTCTTTAAGCTGTGGTTTAGTTTTGCATTCATGTGTTTCTAGAGCAGTTATTTATGGGGGTGGGTGGGTCTTTCACAGAGGCTCAGGACAAATCCCCCGCCTGAAAGTCTAATGTGTGCGTTCAGACAGTCACAGGTCAAGAGCCAGGCAGGAGGACAATGGACAGAAGAGCCAACGAACTAAAAATAAAAGAACAGATATGAAAAAGCCACCATCTTTTTCTTTTTGACATTTTCCGACTTTCATGCAAGCCAGGACAAAGTTGCTCGTAGCTACTTGTGGATTCAAATACTCTATCGAGTGCTTTGATGAGTTTTTGCAATTTGATTGTTGTCCTATCAGCCTGTTTCTGTTTTTTTTTTTCAATCTTGGGATGGAAAGTATGAGGGAAATGATGGAGCAATCAATAACCGCTCCGGAAAAATGGCAGAATGAAATGGTCCGTCACTAAGGACATTTGTGAAGCAGAGGAGTGACATCACCACAAAGGCGACACATTCTGCTGATGGTTTTGGTGAATAATGATTGAGGTGCGTTAAGAGAAAGGTAGCTGTGTCAGCATGCGTAGGCTGCAAAGGATCAAGCAAAGGTTTACTCCATGCTGAAAAGAGAAGAAAAGAAGCACAACGTTTCGACTGTGGAGCCTTCTGCGCCATCTTCTTTAGCGGTGATGATGTTTACATTGGAAAAACTGAGACATGCGTCCCTGGGTGGGCTTGAACCACCAACCTTTCGGTTAACAGCCGAACGCGCTAACTGATTGCGCCACAGAGACTGACGGCCGCTTGTGCTCCCTACATTTGCAGGTTTATGGTCAAAGAAAACAATCACTTGCGCTTCTTGCAGCCGGCAATCTTTTTCCACTGACAACCAAGAAATGGATTTCATCTTTCACAATCTGTATGGATTTCTTCAAAAACAAGTTATTCCAGAAAGGAAATGAATTCTTGCATTAAACTGAACCAAGCTGTACATGTTTGTCTGAAATGAGACATTCGGCACAACAAGACACGGAGAGAGGCACCGCTGGTATTCAGACCCAGGATCGCCTGCTTACTAGGCGGGCACTTTAAGCCACTAGGGAACAGCGCCAGCGGAGCACCGCGCTTTTACAGACACTTGGACACATCTGCGTTCGGTGTGCACTTAACCTGCTCTCTGAGCCCGTTGCCTCCGTCCCATTTAATAGCAGAACTGACGCCAAGAGAAATGATGAGAAATGGCATTTATCGGGCACTTTTCATGTCCAAGGAGTTCAATGCCCTTGACACCTCCCCAAGGCGACAGAGCTGTGCATTCTTTGGCGACACCATTTTTTCTTTTGTTTAATTTCTATACTTATTGATAGAATAAAAACGATATGTCATGTACTGTAAGGGAAATGTCTCTTTTCATGGGGAAAGCTAGCACCAGCAAATGTTGTGTTTAGAAGAAGTGATTTAACATGACACGTGACCTAATTTACCGGAGCAAAAGCTCACCCAGCAAGCCCTGCTTTACTTCTACAGGAGAGAAGTACTGTAGAGTCTGCAAGATGTTCAGCTGGGTAGCTACGTCAGCATGCCTCGGCTGCAAAGGAACAAGTACTAGGTTTATTGCATGCTGAAAAGAGAAGAACGGAAACACAGCGTTTCGACTGTGAGGTCTTCTCACACCTGAAGAAGCCTCACACCTGTAAAAGGCTCCATGGTTTTCTTTCTTCTCTTTTCAACATGGAATACACCTATTGTCTGCAAGATGTGACAATTTCATGGTGTTTTGGAAGAAAACCTTTTTTCTTTGAATTCAAAATCAATCGGAATTTCAGCACAACACATCAACACTTTTTCTGTTTTAAGGAGATGATATTTTAAACCTGACAAAAATAGTAGGAAACACAAGTTTCTTGCTGTGAAAATTTAGATGGGGAAGTGTACTACTAGTAGCAGTGTAGAGCTCTCTGTGGTGGAGTGCAAGCGCATGTTCTATGGGCCAGTGGCGTAATGGATAACGCGTCTGACTTCGGATCAGAAGATTGTAGGTTTGAGTCCTGCCTGGCTCGTGAGGCTTTTAAACCTCTCAGGTTCCTAGGTAACAGGTTGCCGTCATGTATATGAACTATAGAAAAGCATTTGCCACAACCCGTAAATTAGCACGCAAGTGCGGGCTGGTGAACACAGAACTGTATGGAGATCATCTCCAGCTCCGAGCTCAATTGCAATGAAAAAACATGCAGAACAGAACTGGAGAGCAGCTGAATTTGTGCTCAGTAGGGTGGGGAGGACTCAGCATTGCTATTGTTCTAATTGGCATGAACTGCAGGGGATCTGAATCAGAACATGTCAGTCAGTTTGATCATTGCGTCAATATGTAGGCCACGTTAATACAGAATTATTACTTTGTCTGTCTCGTCTTTGTATATAGCTGAATGTCCCTGACAATTTCATGTTAGTTTTTAAGAACGACATTGGTGCTAATATATACATATATAGCATATAAGGAACACGTAAAAGTTTAGTCCATGCTGAAAAGATAAGAAAACCGCCACAACGTTTCATCTTGGAATAAATCTTTACTTGTTGTTTTGCAGCCTACCCATTCTGACCTAACTCCTCCCTTGAAATTCCCTAACAGATAAGGGTACGTAACGGCTCATGCGATGCTCAGTTGCAATTTGTCCCAAAACAAACAAGAACAGCAGCTGAGGGTTTGAGTTTGAACATGCACTGTATTAAAGCAGCTTTTATTTCCATTGATAAATGCTAGATATTCCTACAGAGATTCTCCAGGTGAGTAAGCGATTCCTGTTTCTGTTTCTATTTCTGTTTCATATATACAGTATATATATGTTACATGTGTCTCTGCAATAGTATAAATGTGTTATACACTATCAGGGGCTGCTTTTTTGTGCACCTCATCTACAACAAGGGTTTTTTTTTCATTTATGTTTGTGGACCTTCACCATTTGAGGAAGTGAGTTAGATAAGAAAGTTACAGGTATGGTGAGCAATGACTGACAAAGGCACGTACTGCGTATTCCTTACAGAAGTGTAAGCAATTTGTTCTAAAAAACACCGGCTAAAGTCCAACATCGTTAGCAATCTTATTACTTAAACAGAATTAACATCAATAAACTGTAAGGTGCTGGTACATGCGAGTAGATTTGATCTTCTATTAAACAAAAATGCAATTACAGCTCTAAAAAGGTCAACCTAGACTTCTGTAACAGATCTGTTCAGGTCATCGCTGTTTCTCTGACCTTGTGAGTCTTTGGAATTTTAAAAGTGTATTTTGCTTGCCTTTCATGTGGTCTGTGTACAAGTCACTGTGGCGTATGCGGTCCTACACAGCCTTGCTATAGACGTGACGAGCCTCCGCTATGTTGCAATGGAGAACAGGTTCAGTACGGAGCTGCCGAGAAAATTCAGCTGGAAAGCTCGTTGCAGAAAAGCATCGTTCTCTGTGTCCAGCGGCAAAGCGTCCATCGTGGGTGCTGAAGAATCGATTTCACAGGCTGTGGGTCCAGGCGATTTAGAGTGTTAAAGGTCCCAGCGAAAACGAAACGGCGCTGGTCCTTTTACACGCACGCACGCAACCAAATGCAAAGGACGCCGTAGTCGGCAGGATTTGAACCTGCGCGGGGAGACCCCAACGGATTTCAAGTCCGTCACCTTAACCACTCGGCCACGACTACAGCAAGCGCCGCGGCCGCTGCCTTCTTGCTACAATCGAACAGGGAGTGCGAGGCGGCGGCGGCAGCGGAGGCAACTTTTTTCAAGTTCGCTCTCCGTTTAAGAAACCTTTTACGCCATACGTGCAAGCACACACACACACACCTCAGAGGACTTAAGGGTGGCTTCAAGTTGGAATGATAAAGTCTTCCCGTTCGGACATGAAAACAGAACGTTCTTAGACAGAAAGCAATCAACAACAGAGACATGTGGACGACGATTTTAGTCACTGCACTTTGAATAGCATTTTTACTCCAGTTACAGGAGATGCACCAATGGCCCTTGACCTACGCTCTTACCAATGCCTTGAACATTCAAACAAAACAGCCCTCAAGTCCTGCGGTTTAATATAACGCTGTTACGTGTCGAGGCAGTATTTGACTCTGTCCTACCGTTGAGACACGGGGCGTATATGGAAATGAACACATGCTACGGATCGTCTCTAATCGGTCCCTACAGTTGGAAGGCTCCTTGAAGCGTGCACCCCCATCATTCATCTTTGCGCATCTGTGAAAGGTAGACTCTTGAGCAATGTTTGAGCCAGCTCTAAGGCAACTAGTGCTATTGGACAGACACCTCTGGAAGATCCTAAGAGTCTCTTAACACCACTTCCAGCAGCAAGCTTAATTGTTCGCTGGAGGTCTCCCACCCAGGTACTGACCAGGCAAAGAATCACCAGTACATTGAATGAGGAAGTTAATCCTGAAATCCAATTACATATCTCAAGGTAAGACAAATCCATAAGAACATGTCTTAGTATTACTTCGTTTACATTAGTATGGCACTGAGTTGGAGCTCCTCTTTAAGCTGTGGTTTAGTTTTGCATTCATGTGTTTCTAGAGCAGTTATTTATGGGGGTGGGTGGGTCTTTCACAGAGGCTCAGGACAAATCCCCCGCCTGAAAGTCTAATGTGTGCGTTCAGACAGTCACAGGTCAAGAGCCAGGCAGGAGGACAATGGACAGAAGAGCCAACGAACTAAAAATAAAAGAACAGATATGAAAAAGCCACCATCTTTTTCTTTTTGACATTTTCCGACTTTCATGCAAGCCAGGACAAAGTTGCTCGTAGCTACTTGTGGATTCAAATACTCTATCGAGTGCTTTGATGAGTTTTTGCAATTTGATTGTCGTCCTATCAGCCTGTTTCTGTTTTTTTTTTTCAATCTTGGGATGGAAAGTATGAGGGAAATGATGGAGCAATCAATAACCGCTCCGGAAAAATGGCAGAATGAAATGGTCCGTCACTAAGGACATTTGTGAAGCAGAGGAGTGACATCACCACAAAGGCGACACATTCTGCTGATGGTTTTGGTGAATAATGATTGAGGTGCGTTAAGAGAAAGGTAGCTGTGTCAGCATGCGTAGGCTGCAAAGGATCAAGCAAAGGTTTACTCCATGCTGAAAAGAGAAGAAAAGAAGCACAACGTTTCGACTGTGGAGCCTTCTGCGCCATCTTCTTTAGCGGTGATGATGTTTACATTGGAAAAACTGAGACATGCGTCCCTGGGTGGGCTTGAACCACCAACCTTTCGGTTAACAGCCGAACGCGCTAACCGATTGCGCCACAGAGACTGACGGCCGCTTGTGCTCCCTACATTTGCAGGTTTATGGTCAAAGAAAACAATCACTTGCGCTTCTTGCAGCCGGCAATCTTTTTCCACTGACAACCAAGAAATGGATTTCATCTTTCACAATCTGTATGGATTTCTTCAAAAACAAGTTATTCCAGAAAGGAAATGAATTCTTGCATTAAACTGAACCAAGCTGTACATGTTTGTCTGAAATGAGACATTCGGCACAACAAGACACGGAGAGAGGCACCGCTGGTATTCAGACCCAGGATCGCCTGCTTACTAGGCGGGCACTTTAAGCCACTAGGGAACAGCGCCAGCGGAGCACCGCGCTTTTACAGACACTTGGACACATCTGCGTTCGGTGTGCACTTAACCTGCTCTCTGAGCCCGTTGCCTCCGTCCCATTTAATAGCAGAACTGACGCCAAGAGAAATGATGAGAAATGGCATTTATCGGGCACTTTTCATGTCCAAGGAGTTCAATGCCCTTGACACCTCCCCAAGGCGACAGAGCTGTGCATTCTTTGGCGACACCATTTTTTCTTTTGTTTAATTTCTATACTTATTGATAGAATAAAAACGATATGTCATGTACTGTAAGGGAAATGTCTCTTTTCATGGGGAAAGCTAGCACCAGCAAATGTTGTGTTTAGAAGAAGTGATTTAACATGACACGTGACCTAATTTACCGGAGCAAAAGCTCACCCAGCAAGCCCTGCTTTACTTCTACAGGAGAGAAGTACTGTAGAGTCTGCAAGATGTTCAGCTGGGTAGCTACGTCAGCATGCCTCGGCTGCAAAGGAACAAGTACTAGGTTTATTGCATGCTGAAAAGAGAAGAACGGAAACACAGCGTTTCGACTGTGAGGTCTTCTCACACCTGAAGAAGCCTCACACCTGTAAAAGGCTCCATGGTTTTCTTTCTTCTCTTTTCAACATGGAATACACCTATTGTCTGCAAGATGTGACAATTTCATGGTGTTTTGGAAGAAAACCTTTTTTCTTTGAATTCAAAATCAATCGGAATTTCAGCACAACACATCAACACTTTTTCTGTTTTAAGGAGATGATATTTTAAACCTGACAAAAATAGTAGGAAACACAAGTTTCTTGCTGTGAAAATTTAGATGGGGAAGTGTACTACTAGTAGCAGTGTAGAGCTCTCTGTGGTGGAGTGCAAGCGCATGTTCTATGGGCCAGTGGCGTAATGGATAACGCGTCTGACTTCGGATCAGAAGATTGTAGGTTCGAGTCCTGCCTGGCTCGTGAGGCTTTTAAACCTCTCAGGTTCCTAGGTAACAGGTTGCCGTCATGTATATGAACTATAGAAAAGCATTTGCCACAACCCGTAAATTAGCACGCAAGTGCGGGCTGGTGAACACAGAACTGTATGGAGATCATCTCCAGCTCCGAGCTCAATTGCAATGAAAAAACATGCAGAACAGAACTGGAGAGCAGCTGAATTTGTGCTCAGTAGGGTGGGGAGGACTCAGCATTGCTATTGTTCTAATTGGCATGAACTGCAGGGGATCTGAATCAGAACATGTCAGTCAGTTTGATCATTGCGTCAATATGTAGGCCACGTTAATACAGAATTATTACTTTGTCTGTCTCGTCTTTGTATATAGCTGAATGTCCCTGACAATTTCATGTTAGTTTTTAAGAACGACATTGGTGCTAATATATACATATATAGCATATAAGGAACACGTAAAAGTTTAGTCCATGCTGAAAAGATAAGAAAACCGCCACAACGTTTCATCTTGGAATAAATCTTTACTTGTTGTTTTGCAGCTTACCCATTCTGACCTAACTCCTCCCTTGAAATTCCCTAACAGATAAGGGTACGTAACGGCTCATGCGATGCTCAGTTGCAATTTGTCCCAAAACAAACAAGAACAGCAGCTGAGGGTTTGAGTTTGAACATGCACTGTATTAAAGCAGCTTTTATTTCCATTGATAAATGCTAGATATTCCTACAGAGATTCTCCAGGTGAGTAAGCGATTCCTGTTTCTGTTTCTATTTCTGTTTCATATATACAGTATATATATGTTACATGTGTCTCTGCAATAGTATAAATGTGTTATACACTATCAGGGGCTGCTTTTTTGTGCACCTCATCTACAACAAGGGTTTTTTTTTCATTTATGTTTGTGGACCTTCACCATTTGAGGAAGTGAGTTAGATAAGAAAGTTACAGGTATGGTGAGCAATGACTGACAAAGGCACGTACTGCGTATTCCTTACAGAAGTGTAAGCAATTTGTTCTAAAAAACACCGGCTAAAGTCCAACATCGTTAGCAATCTTATTACTTAAACAGAATTAACATCAATAAACTGTAAGGTGCTGGTACATGCGAGTAGATTTGATCTTCTATTAAACAAAAATGCAATTACAGCTCTAAAAAGGTCAACCTAGACTTCTGTAACAGATCTGTTCAGGTCATCGCTGTTTCTCTGACCTTGTGAGTCTTTGGAATTTTAAAAGTGTATTTTGCTTGCCTTTCATGTGGTCTGTGTACAAGTCACTGTGGCGTATGCGGTCCTACACAGCCTTGCTATAGACGTGACGAGCCTCCGCTATGTTGCAATGGAGAACAGGTTCAGTACGGAGCTGCCGAGAAAATTCAGCTGGAAAGCTCGTTGCAGAAAAGCATCGTTCTCTGTGTCCAGCGGCAAAGCGTCCATCGTGGGTGCTGAAGAATCGATTTCACAGGCTGTGGGTCCAGGCGATTTAGAGTGTTAAAGGTCCCAGCGAAAACGAAACGGCGCTGGTCCTTTTACACGCACGCACGCAACCAAATGCAAAGGACGCCGTAGTCGGCAGGATTTGAACCTGCGCGGGGAGACCCCAACGGATTTCAAGTCCGTCACCTTAACCACTCGGCCACGACTACAGCAAGCGCCGCGGCCGCTGCCTTCTTGCTACAATCGAACAGGGAGTGCGAGGCGGCGGCGGCAGCGGAGGCAACTTTTTTCAAGTTCGCTCTCCGTTTAAGAAACCTTTTACGCCATACGTGCAAGCACACACACACACACCTCAGAGGACTTAAGGGTGGCTTCAAGTTGGAATGATAAAGTCTCCCCGTTCGGACATGAAAACAGAACGTTCTTAGACAGAAAGCAATCAACAACAGAGACATCTGGACGACGATTTTAGTCACTGCACTTTGAATAGCATTTTTACTCCAGTTACAGGAGATGCACCAATGGCCCTTGACCTACGCTCTTACCAATGCCTTGAACATTCAAACAAAACAGCCCTCAAGTCCTGCGGTTTAATATAACGCTGTTACGTGTCGAGGCAGTATTTGACTCTGTCCTACCGTTGAGACACGGGGCGTATATGGAAATGAACACATGCTACGGATCGTCTCTAATCGGTCCCTACAGTTGGAAGGCTCCTTGAAGCGTGCACCCCCATCATTCATCTTTGCGCATCTGTGAAAGGTAGACTCTTGAGCAATGTTTGAGCCAGCTCTAAGGCAACTAGTGCTATTGGACAGACACCTCTGGAAGATCCTAAGAGTCTCTTAACACCAATTCCAGCAGCAAGCTTAATTGTTCGCTGGAGGTCTCCCACCCAGGTACTGACCAGGCAAAGAATCACCAGTACATTGAATGAGGAAGTTAATCCTGAAATCCAATTACATATCTCAAGGTAAGACAAATCCATAAGAACATGTCTTAGTATTACTTCGTTTACATTAGTATGGCACTGAGTTGGAGCTCCTCTTTAAGCTGTGGTTTAGTTTTGCATTCATGTGTTTCTAGAGCAGTTATTTATGGGGGTGGGTGGGTCTTTCACAGAGGCTCAGGACAAATCCCCCGCCTGAAAGTCTAATGTGTGCGTTCAGACAGTCACAGGTCAAGAGCCAGGCAGGAGGACAATGGACAGAAGAGCCAACGAACTAAAAATAAAAGAACAGATATGAAAAAGCCACCATCTTTTTCTTTTTGACATTTTCCGACTTTCATGCAAGCCAGGACAAAGTTGCTCGTAGCTACTTGTGGATTCAAATACTCTATCGAGTGCTTTGATGAGTTTTTGCAATTTGATTGTCGTCCTATCAGCCTGTTTCTGTTTTTTTTTTTCAATCTTGGGATGGAAAGTATGAGGGAAATGATGGAGCAATCAATAACCGCTCCGGAAAAATGGCAGAATGAAATGGTCCGTCACTAAGGACATTTGTGAAGCAGAGGAGTGACATCACCACAAAGGCGACACATTCTGCTGATGGTTTTGGTGAATAATGATTGAGGTGCGTTAAGAGAAAGGTAGCTGTGTCAGCATGCGTAGGCTGCAAAGGATCAAGCAAAGGTTTACTCCATGCTGAAAAGAGAAGAAAAGAAGCACAACGTTTCGACTGTGGAGCCTTCTGCGCCATCTTCTTTAGCGGTGATGATGTTTACATTGGAAAAACTGAGACATGCGCCCCTGGGTGGGCTTGAACCACCAACCTTTCGGTTAACAGCCGAACGCGCTAACCGATTGCACCACAGAGACTGACGGCCGCTTGTGCTCCCTACATTTGCAGGTTTATGGTCAAAGAAAACAATCACTTGCGCTTCTTGCAGCCGGCAATCTTTTTCCACTGACAACCAAGAAATGGATTTCATCTTTCACAAGCTGTATGGATTTCTTCAAAAACAAGTTATTCCAGAAAGGAAATGAATTCTTGCATTAAACTGAACCAAGCTGTACATGTTTGTCTGAAATGAGACATTCGGCACAACAAGACACGGAGAGAGGCACCGCTGGTATTCAGACCCAGGATCGCCTGCTTACTAGGCGGGCACTTTAAGCCACTAGGGAACAGCGCCAGCGGAGCACCGCGCTTTTACAGACACTTGGACACATCTGCGTTCGGTGTGCACTTAACCTGCTCTCTGAGCCCGTTGCCTCCGTCCCATTTAATAGCAGAACTGACGCCAAGAGAAATGATGAGAAATGGCATTTATCGGGCACTTTTCATGTCCAAGGAGTTCAATGCCCTTGACACCTCCCCAAGGCGACAGAGCTGTGCATTCTTTGGCGACACCATTTTTTCTTTTGTTTAATTTCTATACTTATTGATAGAATAAAAACGATATGTCATGTACTGTAAGGGAAATGTCTCTTTTCATGGGGAAAGCTAGCACCAGCAAATGTTGTGTTTAGAAGAAGTGATTTAACATGACACGTGACCTAATTTACCGGAGCAAAAGCTCACCCAGCAAGCCCTGCTTTACTTCTACAGGAGAGAAGTACTGTAGAGTCTGCAAGATGTTCAGCTGGGTAGCTACGTCAGCATGCCTCGGCTGCAAAGGAACAAGTACTAGGTTTATTGCATGCTGAAAAGAGAAGAACGGAAACACAGCGTTTCGACTGTGAGGTCTTCTCACACCTGAAGAAGCCTCACACCTGTAAAAGGCTCCATGGTTTTCTTTCTTCTCTTTTCAACATGGAATACACCTATTGTCTGCAAGATGTGACAATTTCATGGTGTTTTGGAAGAAAACCTTTTTTCTTTGAATTCAAAATCAATCGGAATTTCAGCACAACACATCAACACTTTTTCTGTTTTAAGGAGATGATATTTTAAACCTGACAAAAATAGTAGGAAACACAAGTTTCTTGCTGTGAAAATTTAGATGGGGAAGTGTACTACTAGTAGCAGTGTAGAGCTCTCTGTGGTGGAGTGCAAGCGCATGTTCTATGGGCCAGTGGCGTAATGGATAACGCGTCTGACTTCGGATCAGAAGATTGTAGGTTTGAGTCCTGCCTGGCTCGTGAGGCTTTTAAACCTCTCAGGTTCCTAGGTAACAGGTTGCCGTCATGTATATGAACTATAGAAAAGCATTTGCCACAACCCGTAAATTAGCACGCAAGTGCGGGCTGGTGAACACAGAACTGTATGGAGATCATCTCCAGCTCCGAGCTCAATTGCAATGAAAAAACATGCAGAACAGAACTGGAGAGCAGCTGAATTTGTGCTCAGTAGGGTGGGGAGGACTCAGCATTGCTATTGTTCTAATTGGCATGAACTGCAGGGGATCTGAATCAGAACATGTCAGTCAGTTTGATCATTGCGTCAATATGTAGGCCACGTTAATACAGAATTATTACTTTGTCTGTCTCGTCTTTGTATATAGCTGAATGTCCCTGACAATTTCATGTTAGTTTTTAAGAACGACATTGGTGCTAATATATACATATATAGCATATAAGGAACACGTAAAAGTTTAGTCCATGCTGAAAAGATAAGAAAACCGCCACAACGTTTCATCTTGGAATAAATCTTTACTTGTTGTTTTGCAGCCTACCCATTCTGACCTAACTCCTCCCTTGAAATTCCCTAACAGATAAGGGTACGTAACGGCTCATGCGATGCTCAGTTGCAATTTGTCCCAAAACAAACAAGAACAGCAGCTGAGGGTTTGAGTTTGAACATGCACTGTATTAAAGCAGCTTTTATTTCCATTGATAAATGCTAGATATTCCTACAGAGATTCTCCAGGTGAGTAAGCGATTCCTGTTTCTGTTTCTATTTCTGTTTCATATATACAGTATATATATGTTACATGTGTCTCTGCAATAGTATAAATGTGTTATACACTATCAGGGGCTGCTTTTTTGTGCACCTCATCTACAACAAGGGTTTTTTTTTCATTTATGTTTGTGGACCTTCACCATTTGAGGAAGTGAGTTAGATAAGAAAGTTACAGGTATGGTGAGCAATGACTGACAAAGGCACGTACTGCGTATTCCTTACAGAAGTGTAAGCAATTTGTTCTAAAAAACACCGGCTAAAGTCCAACATCGTTAGCAATCTTATTACTTAAACAGAATTAACATCAATAAACTGTAAGGTGCTGGTACATGCGAGTAGATTTGATCTTCTATTAAACAAAAATGCAATTACAGCTCTAAAAAGATCAACCTAGACTTCTGTAACAGATCTGTTCAGGTCATCGCTGTTTCTCTGACCTTGTGAGTCTTTGGAATTTTAAAAGTGTATTTTGCTTGCCTTTCATGTGGTCTGTGTACAAGTCACTGTGGCGTATGCGGTCCTACACAGCCTTGCTATAGACGTGACGAGCCTCCGCTATGTTGCAATGGAGAACAGGTTCAGTACGGAGCTGCCGAGAAAATTCAGCTGGAAAGCTCGTTGCAGAAAAGCATCGTTCTCTGTGTCCAGCGGCAAAGCGTCCATCGTGGGTGCTGAAGAATCGATTTCACAGGCTGTGGGTCCAGGCGATTTAGAGTGTTAAAGGTCCCAGCGAAAACGAAACGGCGCTGGTCCTTTTACACGCACGCACGCAACCAAATGCAAAGGACGCCGTAGTCGGCAGGATTTGAACCTGCGCGGGGAGACCCCAACGGATTTCAAGTCCGTCACCTTAACCACTCGGCCACGACTACAGCAAGCGCCGCGGCCGCTGCCTTCTTGCTACAATCGAACAGGGAGTGCGAGGCGGCGGCGGCAGCGGAGGCAACTTTTTTCAAGTTCGCTCTCCGTTTAAGAAACCTTTTACGCCATACGTGCAAGCACACACACACACACCTCAGAGGACTTAAGGGTGGCTTCAAGTTGGAATGATAAAGTCTCCCCGTTCGGACATGAAAACAGAACGTTCTTAGACAGAAAGCAATCAACAACAGAGACATCTGGACGACGATTTTAGTCACTGCACTTTGAATAGCATTTTTACTCCAGTTACAGGAGATGCACCAATGGCCCTTGACCTACGCTCTTACCAATGCCTTGAACATTCAAACAAAACAGCCCTCAAGTCCTGCGGTTTAATATAACGCTGTTACGTGTCGAGGCAGTATTTGACTCTGTCCTACCGTTGAGACACGGGGCGTATATGGAAATGAACACATGCTACGGATCGTCTCTAATCGGTCCCTACAGTTGGAAGGCTCCTTGAAGCGTGCACCCCCATCATTCATCTTTGCGCATCTGTGAAAGGTAGACTCTTGAGCAATGTTTGAGCCAGCTCTAAGGCAACTAGTGCTATTGGACAGACACCTCTGGAAGATCCTAAGAGTCTCTTAACACCACTTCCAGCAGCAAGCTTAATTGTTCGCTGGAGGTCTCCCACCCAGGTACTGACCAGGCAAAGAATCACCAGTACATTGAATGAGGAAGTTAATCCTGAAATCCAATTACATATCTCAAGGTAAGACAAATCCATAAGAACATGTCTTAGTATTACTTCGTTTACATTAGTATGGCACTGAGTTGGAGCTCCTCTTTAAGCTGTGGTTTAGTTTTGCATTCATGTGTTTCTAGAGCAGTTATTTATGGGGGTGGGTGGGTCTTTCACAGAGGCTCAGGACAAATCCCCCGCCTGAAAGTCTAATGTGTGCGTTCAGACAGTCACAGGTCAAGAGCCAGGCAGGAGGACAATGGACAGAAGAGCCAACGAACTAAAAATAAAAGAACAGATATGAAAAAGCCACCATCTTTTTCTTTTTGACATTTTCCGACTTTCATGCAAGCCAGGACAAAGTTGCTCGTAGCTACTTGTGGATTCAAATACTCTATCGAGTGCTTTGATGAGTTTTTGCAATTTGATTGTCGTCCTATCAGCCTGTTTCTGTTTTTTTTTTTCAATCTTGGGATGGAAAGTATGAGGGAAATGATGGAGCAATCAATAACCGCTCCGGAAAAATGGCAGAATGAAATGGTCCGTCACTAAGGACATTTGTGAAGCAGAGGAGTGACATCACCACAAAGGCGACACATTCTGCTGATGGTTTTGGTGAATAATGATTGAGGTGCGTTAAGAGAAAGGTAGCTGTGTCAGCATGCGTAGGCTGCAAAGGATCAAGCAAAGGTTTACTCCATGCTGAAAAGAGAAGAAAAGAAGCACAACGTTTCGACTGTGGAGCCTTCTGCGCCATCTTCTTTAGCGGTGATGATGTTTACATTGGAAAAACTGAGACATGCGTCCCTGGGTGGGCTTGAACCACCAACCTTTCGGTTAACAGCCGAACGCGCTAACCGATTGCACCACAGAGACTGACGGCCGCTTGTGCTCCCTACATTTGCAGGTTTATGGTCAAAGAAAACAATCACTTGCGCTTCTTGCAGCCGGCAATCTTTTTCCACTGACAACCAAGAAATGGATTTCATCTTTCACAAGCTGTATGGATTTCTTCAAAAACAAGTTATTCCAGAAAGGAAATGAATTCTTGCATTAAACTGAACCAAGCTGTACATGTTTGTCTGAAATGAGACATTCGGCACAACAAGACACGGAGAGAGGCACCGCTGGTATTCAGACCCAGGATCGCCTGCTTACTAGGCGGGCACTTTAAGCCACTAGGGAACAGCGCCAGCGGAGCACCGCGCTTTTACAGACACTTGGACACATCTGCGTTCGGTGTGCACTTAACCTGCTCTCTGAGCCCGTTGCCTCCGTCCCATTTAATAGCAGAACTGACGCCAAGAGAAATGATGAGAAATGGCATTTATCGGGCACTTTTCATGTCCAAGGAGTTCAATGCCCTTGACACCTCCCCAAGGCGACAGAGCTGTGCATTCTTTGGCGACACCATTTTTTCTTTTGTTTAATTTCTATACTTATTGATAGAATAAAAACGATATGTCATGTACTGTAAGGGAAATGTCTCTTTTCATGGGGAAAGCTAGCACCAGCAAATGTTGTGTTTAGAAGAAGTGATTTAACATGACACGTGACCTAATTTACCGGAGCAAAAGCTCACCCAGCAAGCCCTGCTTTACTTCTACAGGAGAGAAGTACTGTAGAGTCTGCAAGATGTTCAGCTGGGTAGCTACGTCAGCATGCCTCGGCTGCAAAGGAACAAGTACTAGGTTTATTGCATGCTGAAAAGAGAAGAACGGAAACACAGCGTTTCGACTGTGAGGTCTTCTCACACCTGAAGAAGCCTCACACCTGTAAAAGGCTCCATGGTTTTCTTTCTTCTCTTTTCAACATGGAATACACCTATTGTCTGCAAGATGTGACAATTTCATGGTGTTTTGGAAGAAAACCTTTTTTCTTTGAATTCAAAATCAATCGGAATTTCAGCACAACACATCAACACTTTTTCTGTTTTAAGGAGATGATATTTTAAACCTGACAAAAATAGTAGGAAACACAAGTTTCTTGCTGTGAAAATTTAGATGGGGAAGTGTACTACTAGTAGCAGTGTAGAGCTCTCTGTGGTGGAGTGCAAGCGCATGTTCTATGGGCCAGTGGCGTAATGGATAACGCGTCTGACTTCGGATCAGAAGATTGTAGGTTTGAGTCCTGCCTGGCTCGTGAGGCTTTTAAACCTCTCAGGTTCCTAGGTAACAGGTTGCCGTCATGTATATGAACTATAGAAAAGCATTTGCCACAACCCGTAAATTAGCACGCAAGTGCGGGCTGGTGAACACAGAACTGTATGGAGATCATCTCCAGCTCCGAGCTCAATTGCAATGAAAAAACATGCAGAACAGAACTGGAGAGCAGCTGAATTTGTGCTCAGTAGGGTGGGGAGGACTCAGCATTGCTATTGTTCTAATTGGCATGAACTGCAGGGGATCTGAATCAGAACATGTCAGTCAGTTTGATCATTGCGTCAATATGTAGGCCACGTTAATACAGAATTATTACTTTGTCTGTCTCGTCTTTGTATATAGCTGAATGTCCCTGACAATTTCATGTTAGTTTTTAAGAACGACATTGGTGCTAATATATACATATATAGCATATAAGGAACACGTAAAAGTTTAGTCCATGCTGAAAAGATAAGAAAACCGCCACAACGTTTCATCTTGGAATAAATCTTTACTTGTTGTTTTGCAGCCTACCCATTCTGACCTAACTCCTCCCTTGAAATTCCCTAACAGATAAGGGTACGTAACGGCTCATGCGATGCTCAGTTGCAATTTGTCCCAAAACAAACAAGAACAGCAGCTGAGGGTTTGAGTTTGAACATGCACTGTATTAAAGCAGCTTTTATTTCCATTGATAAATGCTAGATATTCCTACAGAGATTCTCCAGGTGAGTAAGCGATTCCTGTTTCTGTTTCTATTTCTGTTTCATATATACAGTATATATATGTTACATGTGTCTCTGCAATAGTATAAATGTGTTATACACTATCAGGGGCTGCTTTTTTGTGCACCTCATCTACAACAAGGGTTTTTTTTTCATTTATGTTTGTGGACCTTCACCATTTGAGGAAGTGAGTTAGATAAGAAAGTTACAGGTATGGTGAGCAATGACTGACAAAGGCACGTACTGCGTATTCCTTACAGAAGTGTAAGCAATTTGTTCTAAAAAACACCGGCTAAAGTCCAACATCGTTAGCAATCTTATTACTTAAACAGAATTAACATCAATAAACTGTAAGGTGCTGGTACATGCGAGTAGATTTGATCTTCTATTAAACAAAAATGCAATTACAGCTCTAAAAAGATCAACCTAGACTTCTGTAACAGATCTGTTCAGGTCATCGCTGTTTCTCTGACCTTGTGAGTCTTTGGAATTTTAAAAGTGTATTTTGCTTGCCTTTCATGTGGTCTGTGTACAAGTCACTGTGGCGTATGCGGTCCTACACAGCCTTGCTATAGACGTGACGAGCCTCCGCTATGTTGCAATGGAGAACAGGTTCAGTACGGAGCTGCCGAGAAAATTCAGCTGGAAAGCTCGTTGCAGAAAAGCATCGTTCTCTGTGTCCAGCGGCAAAGCGTCCATCGTGGGTGCTGAAGAATCGATTTCACAGGCTGTGGGTCCAGGCGATTTAGAGTGTTAAAGGTCCCAGCGAAAACGAAACGGCGCTGGTCCTTTTACACGCACGCACGCAACCAAATGCAAAGGACGCCGTAGTCGGCAGGATTTGAACCTGCGCGGGGAGACCCCAACGGATTTCAAGTCCGTCACCTTAACCACTCGGCCACGACTACAGCAAGCGCCGCGGCCGCTGCCTTCTTGCTACAATCGAACAGGGAGTGCGAGGCGGCGGCGGCAGCGGAGGCAACTTTTTTCAAGTTCGCTCTCCGTTTAAGAAACCTTTTACGCCATACGTGCAAGCACACACACACACACCTCAGAGGACTTAAGGGTGGCTTCAAGTTGGAATGATAAAGTCTCCCCGTTCGGACATGAAAACAGAACGTTCTTAGACAGAAAGCAATCAACAACAGAGACATGTGGACGACGATTTTAGTCACTGCACTTTGAATAGCATTTTTACTCCAGTTACAGGAGATGCACCAATGGCCCTTGACCTACGCTCTTACCAATGCCTTGAACATTCAAACAAAACAGCCCTCAAGTCCTGCGGTTTAATATAACGCTGTTACGTGTCGAGGCAGTATTTGACTCTGTCCTACCGTTGAGACATGGGGCAGATATGGAAACGAACACATGCTACGGATCGTCTCTAATCGGTCCCTACAGTTGGAAGGCTCCTTGAAGCGTGCACCCCCATCATTCATCTTTGCGCATCTGTGAAAGGTAGACTCTTGAGCAATGTTTGAGCCAGCTCTAAGGCAACTAGTGCTATTGGACAGACACCTCTGGAAGATCCTAAGAGTCTCTTAACACCACTTCCAGCAGCAAGCTTAATTGTTCGCTGGAGGTCTCCCACCCAGGTACTGACCAGGCAAAGAATCACCAGTACATTGAATGAGGAAGTTAATCCTGAAATCCAATTACATATCTCAAGGTAAGACAAATCCATAAGAACATGTCTTAGTATTACTTCGTTTACATTAGTATGGCACTGAGTTGGAGCTCCTCTTTAAGCTGTGGTTTAGTTTTGCATTCATGTGTTTCTAGAGCAGTTATTTATGGGGGTGGGTGGGTCTTCCACAGAGGCTCAGGACAAATCCCCCGCCTGAAAGTCTAATGTGTGCGTTCAGACAGTCACAGGTCAAGAGCCAGGCAGGAGGACAATGGACAGAAGAGCCAACGAACTAAAAATGAAAGAACAAATATGAAAAAGCCACCATCTTTTTCTTTTTGACATTTTCCGACTTTCATGCAAGCCAGGACAAAGTTGCTCGTAGCTACTTGTGGATTCAAATACTCTATCGAGTGCTTTGATGAGTTTTTGCAATTTGATTGTCGTCCTGTCAGCCTGTTTCTGTTTTTTTTTTTTCAATCTAGGGATGGAAAGTATGAGGGAAATGATGGAGCAATCAATAACCGCTCCGGAAAAATGGCAGAAAGAAATGGTCCGTCACTAAGGACATTTGTGAAGCAGAGGAGTGACATCACCACAAAGGCGACACATTCTGCTGATGGTTTTGGTGAATAATGATTGAGGCGCGTTAAGAGAAAGGCAGCTGTGTCAGCATGCGTAGGCTGCAAACGATCAAGCAAAGGTTTACTCCATGCTGAAAAGAGAAGAAAAGAAGCACAACGTTTCGACTGTGGAGCCTTCTGCGCCATCTTCTTTAGCGGTGATGATGTTTACATTGGAAAAACGGAGACATGCGTCCCTGGGTGGGCTTGAACCACCAACCTTTCGGTTAACAGCTGAACGCGCTAACCGATTGCGCCACAGAGACTGACGGCCGCTTGTGTTCCCTACATTTGCAGGTTTATGGTCAAAGAAAACAATCACTTGCGCTTCTTGCAGCCGGCAATCTTTTTCCACTGACAACCAAGAAATGGATTTCATCTTTCACAAGCTGTATGGATTTCTTCAAAAACAAGTTATTCCAGAAAGGAAATGAATTCTTACATTAAACTGAACCAAGCTGTACATGTTTGTCTGAAATGAGACATTCGGCACAACAAGACACGGAGAGAGGCACCGCTGGTATTCAGACCCAGGATCGCCTGCTTACTAGGCGGGCACTTTAAGCCACTAGGGAACAGCGCCAGCGGAGCACCGCGCTTTTACAGACACTTGGACACATCTGCGTTCGGTGTGCACTTAACCTGCTCTCTGAGCCCGTTGCCTCCGTCCCATTTAATAGCAGAACTGACGCCAAGAGAAATGATGAGAAATGGCATTTATCGGGCACTTTTCATGTCCAAGGAGCTCAATGCCCTTGACACCTCCACAAGGCGACAGAGCTGTGCATTCTTTGGCGACACCATTTTTTCTTTTGTTTAATTTCTATACTTATTGATAGAATAAAAATGATATGTCATGTACTGTAAGGGAAATGTCTCTTTTCATGGGGAAAGCTAGCACCAGCAAATGTTGTGTTTAGAAGAAGTGATTTAACATGACACGTGACCTAATTTACCGGAGCAAAAGCTCACCCAGCAAGCCCTGCTTTACTTCTACAGGAGAGAAGTACTGTAGAGTCTGCAAGATGTTCAGCTGGGTAGCTACGTCAGCATGCCTCGGCTGCAAAGGAACAAGTACTAGGTTTATTGCATGCTGAAAAGAGAAGAACGGAAACACAGCGTTTCGACTGTGAGGTCTTCTCACACCTGAAGAAGCCTCACACCTGTAAAAGGCTCCATTGTTTTCTTTTTTCTCTTTTCAACATGGAATACACCTATTGTCTGCAAGATGTGACAATTTCACGGTGTTTTGGAAGAAAACGTTTTTTCTTTGAATTCAAAATCAATCGGAATTTCAGCACGACACATCAACACTTTTTCTGTTTTAAGGAGATGATATTTTAAACCTGATAAAAATAGTAGGAAACACAAGTTTCTTGCTGTGAAAATTTAGATGGGGAGGTGTACTACTAGTAGCAGTGTAGAGCTCTCTGTGGTGGAGTGCAAGCGCCTGTTCTATGGGCCAGTGGCGTAATGGATAACGCGTCTGACTTCGGATCAGAAGATTGTAGGTTCGAGTCCTGCCTGGCTCGTGAGGCTTTTAAACCTCTCAGGTTCCTCGGTAACAGGTTGCCGTCATGTATATGAACTATAGAAAAGCATCTGCCACAACCCGTAAATTAGCACGCAAGTGCGGGCTAGTTAACACAGAACTGTATGGAGATCATCTCCAGCTCCGAGCTCAATTGCAATGAAAAAACATGCAGAACAGAACTGGAGAGCAGCTGAATTTGTGCTCAGTAGGGTGGGGAGGACTCAGCATTGCTATTGTTCTAATTGGCATGAACTGCAGGGGATGTGAATCAGAACATGTCAGTTAGTTCGATCATTGCGTCAATATGTAGGCCACGTTAATACAGAATTATTACTTTGTCTGTCTCGTCTTTGTATATAGCTGAATGTCCCTGACAATTTCATGTTAGTTTTTAAGAACGACATTGGTGCTAATATATACATATATAGCATATAAGGAACACGTAAAAGTTTAGTCCATGCTGAAAAGATAAGAAAACCGCCACAACGTTTCATCTTGGAATAAATCTTTACTTGTTGTTTTGCAGCCTACCCATTCTGACCTAACTCCTCCCTTGAAATTGCCAAACAGATAAGGGTACGTAACGGCTCATGCGATGCTCAGTTGAATTTGTCCCAAAACAAACAAGAACAGCAGCTGAGGGTTTGAGTTTGAACATGCACTGTATTAAAGCAGCTTTTATTTCCATTGATAAATGCTATATATTCCTACAGAGATTCTCCAGGTGAGTAAGCGATTCCTGTTTCTGTTTCTATTTCTGTTTCATATATATATATACAGTATATATACAGTATTGTACTATTATTATATAATTCGTTACACTGTGGCTGTGTTGTGTGTGTTAAGCTGCTGTTGCACTGCAATTTCCCTCACGGGATCAATAAAGTATCTATCTATAAGAAGACATTACCAACAACGACCACAAGATGGAGATATTGTCTAGACATTACCAACAACGACCACAAGATGGAGATATTGTCCAAAGAGGCAAGAAGGGCAAAGCCGCGATAAGGTAAAATCATTTTTTGTAAGAGATTGCTGTCAGAATGCACATCCGTATCCCAAACAGAATCTCTAGTAAAATATGATCATTTGTGAAACAGGCAAATGAGTGTCTGCTACAATATGATTGCTACAGATGCAGCCATTCAAAATGTGCGGGCGATACTGCATTATTTTCCGGTACGCTGTACGCAGTCTACCGCGAGTTACCGGTAAATACCGCGAGTTACCGGTAAATACCGCTAGCAAAATAATAGTATCCGGAATTTCCGCAAGGTGGAGCTAATAAAGCTCAACTTCTCATGTTTGAGCTGTAGCCATCAAAGTCTTTAATGAAGATATTACTAATAGTATTAATAATAAATGACCTTGGACAAGCTGTAAACTCAAAGTATTGCCCTGGTCCACATTATTTTTTTCACTGACCTTCTTTGTAAAAGTAACACCACAGCATTTCGCAATCACGCATTTTTTTCCAATCATGCAAAGTACAGTAATTTTTGAGAATCGATTCACCATGCCTTTCACATGCTCATAAAAGAGATTGATTTAGGAACATAAACATATTACCGTATGCAAACTGTACTGTATACAGTTTGTATATGTATATGTATATGTATATGTATATTTAATGTCTTAACTGTGCCCGTTTAAGTATTGAATATTTATATGGAATTTTACCACTGAAGGGAAATCTTAGTGCCTGAGCATAAAAAGAATAGGAGCGTAATGCAACGCGTGTGAAGGCCATAAACGATATTAATTTTGGAACATAAACATACAGTATATGGCTGGTCTCGGTACTTTAAAGAAAACATACACGAAACATGGTTTCATTATGACCAGAATCAGTCTTGAGATATTTTTAACTTGATTTACAGTATTTGAGAGGTATGTCTTGACACCGATACTACGTAAATACTCCTCACGTATATGTTTCTAGGTTTATATTATGCATTTCATACGGTCAAATTGCTTTTGAGCAACTGATAAGAAGCGCGAAACGGTATGCCCAGGGCGTTTTAGTTTTTGTTTTGTTTTAATGCAGTGCAGTGGATTGATTAGAGATATCAAGTACATACAAGTCATTTTTTAAATGTTGTAGTTCGTCTTGTAAAAATGTTACGAGTACATCATCTGTCAACAATTACACAGGTTCTGTTTCCATATTGCGGTTTTTGGTTACGTAATACTATTTTCTAATTTCACGTTGTGAATATATGATTTGGGCAAACAGAGCCGCAAAGAAGTACATTATGGGTTGTTGTTGTTTTTTTGCAGTTTTATCTAAAATAAGCGATGCTTAAACCTTTGTCTGATTCTTGTGAAACTATCCACACGACAGTTACCTAGGAGTTGACTTCAGTGATGTCACTGATGGGATGTTTCTAAAAATCCATCCTCTGTAAAACATCTTCTCTAGTTGTTCTGCATATGTATTCGCTAATGAAGCTGTGTGTTCTGAGCCTGGTTCTCTACATTTCTGTATGAACCAGCTTAGAGGGCTAAAGACAGCTTGTGTTTAAATTGAGTGTAAGGTAATTTATGCTTCTAAAGTCATGGTCAGCATTTATTATTGTACTGTGCTGTAAACTTCTTCTGTGCCTAATTACATTATTTTATAGTCGATAATGTTTCTGTAGTGCTTTTTCAGCCCTCAGCATGTGACTGCGCTGGTGGTGCTGTGGGTTAGGTTCCTGACTCCTATGTCACATGGTCTGTGGTTGAATCTCATGGAACTATGACTTTAATTTTTAACAAACATTTCTTTGAAAAAATGAAACATTTCCCTTGGTCAGAGATTAAATAAAACCTCACTCGCATCAAAACAAATTTATATTTCTAAATATCACAACATGATCGAATTTACGTCTTTTTAATAACAATGAATAGTCACCTATGCGTTACAAAATAAACATTTATATTGATTTGAATCGAGTTTTGATTTAAATCGTAAACGCGTGTTTAAAGGCGATATACTGTATAAAAGCGCTGATTCTTATGGAATGTGTTTGGCCGGGGATTCAAAAAAATTATTTTTTTTAATCGCGTATCTAAGGAAAATTGCAGTATAACTTTGTTCATGCACAAACAGTGGCATGTTACATTATAATTTGGGTGTCTCCTCTTGCCAGAAAGCTCTAAATTGGATTTTGAGTGCGGTTTTTGACTTTTTCTAAATTGCAACCCATAAATAAAGCTGATACAGTTTAGACTTACTGTATTCTAAACTGTATTACAACATCACATTGGACAATGCAACGTAAATTGCAAAAATGCACTTGGAATCTGTCCAAGCCCTACTACGAAAATTATTAAAACTGCGACACTTATCATTCATCTTTAAATAAACTTTATTTTATATAGCGTTTTAAGCGAATAGGTAATTAGATTGCTCATAAACCTAATCGCTTTTTCTACATAAACACAGCGTGATTGCTCTCTGAAAATGCTTTTTTCTTTATATTTAGGCTCAGATTTCAACTATAGATTGTATTATTATAAACTTTCTTGGAAAAATGTCTTTTATGTAAACCATGTTTGCTATTAATTCATTTAGGGCTAAAATACGTTCATTGTCTTCCAATCGAGTCGAGTTGACATTGGAAGCTTGCCACGCCCGGACTGTTACACCAACGCATTAGCATGTTGAAGCGATTTCATTGAGGAGGCCATCTACTAGTTAACACTGTACTTCCTACTTTGAAAACACCTGTGAAATTGGTTTAATTCGTCACAGCCAGCACTCCGGCAGAGAGGGGGGTTGTACTCGTTAATGTCTGATGACATACAAGTGGAAAGATTACAGATTTTAATCGTTTTTTTTCTGAACCAGGGAAAATCTGATCATGTTTCTCTATAACAATAATAAAAAACTTTATTTTAAATTATTTTACATATCCCGCTTGCACATCGCACGACTTTAATAAATCTATTCTTTATTAATACTAAATAAATAATACTAAAAATACTACAGCAAAGAGGTCACTTGATTTTTGGAATAATTCCAAATAGCACAATGATCCACTGGCATTCCTGAAGTCTGTTTAGTGCATAATCTTCCAAATACAATCACTAAGCAATTATAAGAATTATACCATCCTATTTCTTTGTGATGTCCTGTAAAAACGAAACCTATTTTTATAAGGCTTTTACTCAAAAGGTTTCCAAACACACAAAGCATTTGTGAAGTACTATAGTATTTCTAAAGGTTACTGGTACAACATCAATCATTAAAGCTTAACAATAAAGTTTAGATTGCTGACTATGGACTAACTACATTAACTAACTGCAATGCAACATTATACATTTTACAAGAATATCTGGTTGAATTCTTGCATTTGTAGCCAATTTAATGCGAGAGAAATAAGCCAATTTAATTATTTCACAAAAAATAATGTAATATAAAATGGATGTTTTTAACTTTATTGTAGTGTTTTAGAAACTAATATGTCTTCAAAAATGGTTGTTTTTCACTCCTAGGAATGAAAGCTGTTGTTATATGATGTTTATTTTCAAATTTGGAAAAATCAAAGGATTCTAGCTTTCTCCCCTTGCAGGCATCGGACACAGAGAACCTCATGGTTTTCCTAAAAATCATTTTTTATGTTCCCTGGTGTTCCAAACTTAGTTTTAATTTGTTATTATGTTAAAAACAGGGTAATAAATTTCTAATTGGACTATAAATAATGTCATATTGTCTGCTATAAAACTGATGTTTTCAACTCTATTGTAGAGATTCTAGAATCATCTAATAGAGAATTGAAATAAAAAAAGGGCATAAGAAAACATTACCAACAACGACCACAAGATGGAGATATTGTCTAGACATTACCAACAACGACCACAAGATGGAGATATTGTCCAAAAAGGCAAGAAGGGCAAAGCCGCGATAAGGTAAAATCATTTTTTGAAAGAGATTGCTGTCAGAATGCACAACTGAATCCCAAACAGAATCTCTAGTCAAATATGATCATTTGTGAAACAGGCAAATGAGTCTCTCAGGTGCCCATTGCTCATTTTCAGACACATTTATGCAATACTTTCACCATGCGTTGAGCAACAGGGATTAAAGATACCAGAGGTAAGGTTTAAAAGTGATTCTGAGGTGCAACACATCAGCAATACAGCTAGGCATCTGAAATGCGGGGTTTGAGAGCCCTTCAGGGAACACCGTACCCTAAAGGTACCAGAAGTCCAGTAGTATAAGCATTAAGTCACTGTCACCCCTGTTACAATGTGATTGCTACATATCTTCATTTCTTTGGTTTTTAAGGAGTAAGAGTGCAGGGGGTCTAAATCTGCGATCCAGTGTGTTGAAGTATTTCACAACATTACCTGTAGCCCGTATGGAAATAAATACTAATTCTGATTATTGCCCTGGGCATGTACCAATAAATCACTGAGCATATATATATATATCACTGTGTTGAAGCTAGAGACCTGTATGTAATATTATGGTGCTAAAATGTCATTTTCACATATATTAATGTAATAAATGATTGCTTATGCTTTATAAACAAATCTAATTAAAATAAATGATTAAGTTTTGTATTTATCTTGTACCATAGAACATGATTTTCTTTGTATTTCAAGCCCACAAAGTGTCCAAATGACGCACTACATGATATAAGGAAGATTATCACATGCATATCGGTATTATCTTTCTTATGAAAATGCATTCCTTTCATTACCTTTTACTTTTTAAAATGAACTCAAATTGTGTATAATGTAATAATTTAAGTAGAAGTGCTTCACTGCTCTATGCCGTCTGGAAATAAATCCTCAGACTACTTACTGCCCTGGGCATGTACCAATAAATTACAGGAGCACATCTATATATCACTGCGTTGAAGCAGGAGACACACAATCACTGCAAACACATCCTAAATACAGTGTTCTAGCACCTTTGACCTCATCCAGAACATATCATTTCTTGAAAGGGATTGCTGTCCGAATGCACATCTGAATCCCAAACAGAATCTCTAGTAAAATACGATCATTTGTGAAACAGGCAAATGACTGTCTCAGGGGCCCATTCCTCATTCTCAAGACACATGTATGCAGTACGTACACCATGCATTGAGCAATAGGGATTAAAGACACCACAGCTAAGGTTAGAAGTCATTCTGACTATATTCTAAAATATTGGACTCATATTCTTATGATGGCAGACATGATGCTGCGTTTAAAACCGGGGTTAATGGACATTATATGACTGTCAATTCTGTTTTGTTTTGGAGACTCTTGGCTGCCTATATGGTACACTGCAGCGTGAAGGAATTATTTTCCAAAACTGTGTCAGCTCAAAAGTTGTAAGAGAACCTCTCCAGCTGCTTTAACTCTCTTCATTTTTGTCATTTAATTGTCTGTCGGCACTATGTGGCAGCGTTGCATGACAACCCCTCTCACCACGGAAAGGAACCTAACAGCTTTGGTAAGAGAGGAGAAAAGGACCTGGCCAGTAAGGGGCACCAACCCGTGACTTTGGCGTTATTAGCACCATGCTCTAACCAACTCAGCTAACCGGCCTCACGACAGTGGTTCTCTCTGTGCTGCAAAAAATCGAACTCAGGGAATTTCTTTTGCCCTCCTTTGAATAGAAAGCCGTGTAATTCAGTGTACGGGCTTTCTCATGCAGTTTCATGGTTCTTGTAACCCAAATCCTACACTGGCCTGAAGTGCCCCCCATTTCACAGAATTTTTCAGCTGATTTAAAATGTACCTAAAGGAGAAGCATTATTGAAGACGATCAATTACCAAGAGCTTTTGTCAAAGGTTTTGGTGGTCATTTTTAATGACCACAGAGCGATGTGACCTCGGTTTTACATCTCATCCAAAAGACAGCGCCCTTTTACAACACAGTGTCTCCGTCACTATGCTGGGGCATTGGGACCCGCACAGACCTCAGGGTGAGCGCCCCACCGCCGGCACCATTAACACCGCTTCCAGCTGGAAGCTTTGTTTTTCCCTGTAGCTCACCCTCATCCGGGTACTGACCTGGCTCACACCTGCTTAGCTTCAGTGGGTTTTCAGTTGCGAGTTGCAAGGGGATGCAAGTGATGGAGCAGCTAGCTGCAAAAGCCACTGCATTGGCGGGGAATCAAAGCCGAGCCTCCCGCGTGGCAGGCGAGAATTCTACCACTGAACCACCAATGCTCAGAACCCGGGCCTTCAAAAAAGACGCTTTTTTGGTGCTCTGTGCAAAAAGCGTCGACATCTGCTTCCAGCTGTAAAATGCCATTCGCGGACGCTGAAGAACTTATTTGCAAGGGAGCGGGTACAAGCAATTTGGCATTTTAAAACCACCAGGAACACCGAACAGGCGCGCTTCTTTGCTTGCGCCGAAACACAACGACAGGAGGTGGACAACGTAGTCGGCAGGATTCGAACCTCTTTCTGTCTATTATATACTAAATGTTCTCGTCTGTCTCTTGTTTGTATAGAACTGAATGTCCCTGACAATGTACTGTTAGTTTTAATTGAAGAACGGCATTTGTGTTCAAATATATCAGACAAGTTTACGTAACTGCTCATGCGACACTCAGTTGTAATTAGTCAAGAAATAAAGTCGAACAACAGCTGCGGGTTTGATTCTGAACGTATCAGATTGCAGCACCTTTTACTTCCATTGACAAATGATAGAGATTCGAAGAGAGATCCTTCAGACCAGCAAGCAAACCCACGGCTATTTCGGTTTTCTATCTAGGCAACGTTGGTGTCTGCAATAGCATACATGAAAGCGTGATGCAATTTCTGTGGCTAAATTTGTTGCACGTCATGCACAGTAAGAGTGTTTCTAACACCAAATAAAAAGTCAACAATTAGCGATCACGCCTTCTCCTCAGTTAACCCACTGAAACCCTTGCTGTTAACAGTTCTTTAATGCATGCTTTACGAGCACCTACATATTGTGTCGGTTCTTTCAGTTTTATTCATTAGGTTTTCAAAGGCATAAGTAGAACACCAGAGGTGCGAACGCAAGATGTGTGGTTATCTGAAGAACTCATTTCCATGGCAGCGGGGCCAAGCTATTTAGTGTTTTTATAGTACCAGGGAAGGAGAAGCGGCACTTCACCTTTGCCGCGCAGGCACAAGGAGACGTGCGGCAGACGCCGTAGTCGGCAAGATTTGAACCTGCATGGGGAGTCCCCAACGGATTTCAAGTCCATCGCCTTAACCACTCGGCCACGACTACAGCGAGTTCACCATCGCCGCATTCCTCCTTTAATCTAACACGGAGTGCGACGTGGCTGCGGAAACCTTTTCAAAGTCGCTCTCCGTTAAAAAAAAATAATACCTTTGACAAAATACGTGCCGGCAGACAGACACGCCTCAGAGGGTTTAAGGCTGGCTTCATGTCGGAATGATAAAGTCTCCCCGTCCGGACATGAAAATGCCACTTTGTTACACACAAAAAAAGAATCAACAACAGAGAAATGCCCACAAGCATTTGAAAAGCCGCACCACGTCGCACTTGAAATAGCTCTTACATTAGTGGTAGACGCAGGAATCGCATTTTTATTTACGCTCTTACCAACGCGATGGAAAGCAAAACAAAGCAAAGCAGAGCAAAACAAAACGAACAAACGAAAACCCTGCACATAACGCCGTTACGTGCCCAAGTGGTATTGTACGTCATCCTAGCACTGCACCCCGGGGCGTACGGTACATGGGAACGAGCACACGCCACGAATCGTCTCGAATCACTCCCTACAGCTGTAAGGCGCCTTGAAGCGTGCACCCCCAACATTCTTCTTTGCGCATCTGTGAAAGGTAAACTCTTGAGCAAACTCTGAACCAGCTCTAAGGAAACTAATCCGATTAGACGTAACTTTGACTCATCTTTTTACGCTCAGTGCTGGATTGCTCAAACTCCAGCTAGGGTTAGGGTTAGCATTACCACGCTACTTAGACACTTTGTTTACGCTCAGTGCTGGATTTTGGAAACTTCAGGACGAGTGGGAATTTTCTCCTATCTGTCCATTCTGTTTTGTTTTGGAGACTCTTGGCTGCCTATGTTGTACAGTGCAGCGTGAAGGAAACATTTTCCAAAACTGTGTCAGCTCAAGAGTTGTAAGAAAACCTCTCCAGCTGCTACAACTCTCTTCATTTTTGTCATTTAATGTGACACTCGATGTATAACTGGAGCCTCACATATGCAAATGGTGCGGCTCCAGTTCGACACCCAGTTCGACACCACTTTACAGTATATGACAAAAGCATGGCAAACTGTGCCGGACCAGCAGATAACTTCCGCTTATTTTGACCATATTAAACATTGGAAATCTTCCCACTTGCATTTGTGACACTTGATTTTGGCTCCACCTAAGAAACTCTTAAATCTTCTAACACTTTTCTCTTCTCCCGCAACACACTTGTCTGTCGGCACTATGTGGAAGCGTTGCATGACAACCCATCTCACCACGGAAAGGAACCTAACAGCTTTGGTAAGAGAGTAGAATTACCTGAAGAACTGCTTTCCATGGAAGCAGGACCAAGCGATGTAGCATTTTTATAGTACCAGGAAAGGAGAAGCGGCACTTCGCCTTTGCCACACAGGCACAAGGCGACGTGCAGCAGACGCCGTAGTCAGCAGGATTCGAACCTGAGCGGGGAGTCCTCAATGGATTTCAAGTCCATCGCCTTAACTACTCGGCCACAACTACAGCGAGCTCGCCGCCGCCGCATTCCTCCTCCGGAGTGCGAGGTGTCTGCGGAAACCTTTTTAAAGTCGCTCTCCGTTAAAAAAAAATACCTTTCACAAGATACATGCCGGCAGACAGACACGCCTCAGAGGGTTTAAGGCTGGCTTCACGTTCAAATGATAAAGTCTCACCGTCCGGATGTCAAAATGCAACTTTGGCAGACAGAAAAAAAACATCAACAAACCACAAATGTGGACAAGGATTTTACAAGCTGCACCACACTGCACTTTCAAAAGCATTTACATTCGTGTTAGACGCAGGAATTGTCCTTGTTTTGCGCGCTTACGAACGCCATACAAATAAAACAGGTCTACGGGTCTGAAACCTGCTCCACGGAAAACAGTTCTGTTGCGCTTTTGATCAAAGGGAGATTCTCTGTTCTTACTTTTTCATGACATAACACCCAAAGGGGCTTCTTTGGAGCTGGATTCCAACCAGCATCCTAAAGTTTCTTGGTCGTATCCTTTACAGTCCTCTGTTCGGTCGACATGGAACAGAAGGGGGCAGCTTTCCTCACACATACAGTGCAGTTCTGCATCAGACCTCTAACTCGTTTCCTTAGCTTGGATTTAAGCCACGAAGCAGGCTTCTACTGTATAAACGTCTAGAGGAATCACAAACTATTTGAGAGGCCATCATCCCAGGGGGAACTGACAAAGTCTATCCCTAAACACCTAGCGCAGTCTCTCGAGAGACTGTCAAAAATCGCTTTCTCCGTTTGTGCTGCAAGTAAGTGAAAATGCGGTCTCAACCCAGAGCCACTTGGCAGCAGCGGCACGTAAATACTGTTACTGCCACTGCTCGATACCGACGTTAGCCTACTATACCATGTTCAGCCACCGCTAGAAAATGTACAGCTCTAGTACTGGAGCAAACAGAAGGAGGGCCAACATCTAACAGGCACACGTGTCAGACATAGAGAGCGCCGAGGATGGGATTCGAACCCATGCGTGCAGAGCACAATGGATTAGCAGTCCATCGCCTTAACCACTCGGCCACCTCGTCAATGAAACTGGGCTGTCCAGACACGGGTTGGCACGCTCCAGATGATCTTTTTCTTTTTTTTCCCTCGTACTCGAGGGTCCTTTTCCTGTTCCACATGCGATTTCAACATTTTCCTTGGGAGATGTCAAGCCAGCAAGCCACTGCTGTGGTTCAGTGGCCAGTGTGGAGTTCAGTGGCCCTGTTGTACACAGAAAGCACATTGAGCTCCTTGGACATGAAAAGTTCCAGATAAAAGCCATTTGTCATCCTTTCTCTTGGTGTCGATGTTGCTATTGTATGTAAAGGTGGCAACTTGCTCAGCGAGCAGGCGGAGCACACACCGAATGCAGATGTGTCTGAGTGGTGTGTCCAAGTGGCTGCAAAAAAACAGTACTCCCGGGGCGCCGTGGCTTAGTTGGTTAAAGCGCCTGTCTAGTAAACAAGAAATCCTGGGTCCGAATCCCAGCGGTGCCTTTTTTTGTGCTGTGTTCTCGAACAGAACTGGTCATTATGGACAACCGCATATGCCTAGACTTAATTAAATGCAAGTATTCATTTCCTGTCTTGAACGACTTGTTTTTCTTAAAATGGATGCAACTTGCAAAACATGAAATACAAACCTCGCTAATCAGCGCTCGCGGCTGGCAAAAAAAAAAGAAGTCAGCAATGTTATTTTTCTTTAACCTTAACCCTGCTAATGGAGAAGAGTTAAACGACCGAGTCTATGCAGCTTAAACGGTGCTCACGTCGGGTTCTTAGCTGAAAGGGTGATAAATCCCGCTCACCCCAGTCCTTAATCTTTTAAAAGGATACAAAATTGAACCTAGTCGCCACATCACATACATCCTGTTCAACGATAAAAAGGTGACATCTATCCTCGATCCAGAGTAAATCCCACGTTGAGGGCATATTTTTTTCCACTTTACCATGAGTCGGGCTCGGCTGCACAGAGGCGAGAGCAGAGCAATGAGGTCACGGGGACAGGAGAGCCACACGCTGGCGGTTTAAACACGTGGAAGAAAACTGAAGGATCCACAGTATGTGGACCCTCCGTGCGCCATCAGTCCGCACTCCGGACTCTGAATCCTGCCATCCGAGTTAAGATCTCGGCGGAACCTGAGGCGCAGTTCTTTCTTAAAACGTAATCTGGTGAGCATTTCTAGAATCGTACTTGTATAGATGCAGCCTTTAATGTGTTGCTAGGTTAAAATTGATGACTTCTTGAACTTCAGTAGGCAACTGCCCTCTTGATTTTGGATTTAATTTCTTTATTACAGGGGCGCTTTTATGAAGACCGAGTCATGTTCAGGTACTTTGCTTGATGGAGGAAGCATATTTCGGACTCTGTGATCTGCTCACCTGGAAAGGTCTGCTGTACTACTACAAGAGAGAAGTAGAGTCTGGAAGAATGGACAATTTTATGATGCTTTGGAAGATAATGTTTTTTTTTTCTTTGAAATTGAAATGAATCAGAATATCAGTGCAAAAGACAAACTCTTGGTTTGGTTTAAAGAGATATGGTTTTAAAACAGACAAAATGTAGAAAACAGGTGTTTCTCACTTTTGGAAGAGAATGGACCGGGGGTAATATTTTACAAGTTATATAATAGTAAAATATTATATAATAGGGGTAATAGTCGCGAGGGGCTTCAGCTTTTTCGTGCTTAATATGGTGCGCTGTGGCCACGGCAGATATGGGATCTATAAAAGCCGAAAATTCTCCGATCATTGCCTGACACAGCTCCTCAAAGCTATTACAGACCTCAGGTCCTTGTCTAGACATCCACTCGTGGACCGCTCGGCTGGTAGTTTTCCTTACTAACATAGCCTTTTCCTGTTCGGACGCTTCGGGCATAAACTGCAAAGTATATCTCAGCTCATCAATGTAGGTCTCCACATTATTCCCTGACACTGTCGGGTCAAACCTTTCTACATCTTTGGCTAACTGCCTCAGGGAGTGGAGGTTAATTTTTACAGTTTCTCCGTGGGCAGGGAGACGGCCGTGATCAGGAGCAGGGGGTCTATGCCTGAATTGAATCGCCCTTGCGTCTCGCGCAGGACTCGGCGATCTCCCCCATGCCGATCCGACCACAGACCCTGGCCGGGAGAAACCTCCTGGGTGAGTGCTCCGGGCTGCTAGGTGGGCTGGCATGTAAGTGGGATCTAGCCTGTTTTGCTTCCAGTACAGCAGCATCTAACTCCTTTTGCCTTTCCTGGCTGAGCTCATTTAAACTCTCAATTTCTTTTTCTTTTTCTTTCAAGCTCGCTTCTAGGTCTCTCCTAGCTACCTCAGCCGCAGTTTCTCTAGCAGACAGGTCATCTAATTTACCTAAAACTTCCCTGAGTCTGTCTTCACTTTCCTCACTTTTCACTCTCTTTTCTCTGATTATATCCAACAACTCAACTCGCTCCGCCTTATATCTTTCTAGCTTTCCCTGAAGCGTTTGAAACTTTGTCAGCTCGGACAAAGACAGTTCCAGCTGTTTAGCTAGATTTAAGGCGAAACTAGATAGGACCTGAACTGCGTTCACAGACCCTCCTGTGTTAAGCTGGTTCGCTACCTTAGCTACTAAATCTACTTGCAGCTTCTCAATATCATCAAAGTTCAACTTTTCGATACCGCTCCAGTAACCAGGATTGTCGTCGCTAGAAATAGTACTTATAAGCGACTCCACTTCAGACATTTTAGCAGCCATTGTCATTACGTCAGAGAAACTTTAAGAGTATTACTTTTTTTCCTTTTACCAAAATACAGTATGGAATCTAAACACCCGAGCAGATGGATTTCCAATCAGCACACGTTACACTAAACGCTAGAAAACAGGGGGATTTCTTTACGCAGTTATCAGCACACCCGGTATTCGCGTATAAAAGCCACGGTGCTGTGCTGAACTTGAACTCACAGCAACATCAGTTATTCTGTGCGATTGAGTCTCATTTCATTCTAAACTCGCCCACCCAGGGACGCCATTAAATGTAGTGGTTTGATGGGTTTACTGAGACACTTATTAATTGTAGCAGTAATCACGAGGTTGTTCGTTGGGGCTTTTAGAAAATCAATCGCCAGAACAACTAACAACGCACACACACGGGTTCAATACACGAGATACATTTATTAATATAAATTGTGCACCAAACATATACTAGTCTGCCTGGATACGAGCGGCAGACCTTACTGTGAGGGTTATCAATATACAAGATATATAATCTCGAAGAGATGCAAACACAAAGAGATACACAACAGAGAATATATGTCAATATATATCGTTCGGTTACCAAATCGCTAATCAGTGTTATTACCCATTGTTACTCTAAACTCGGAAGTAAATACATTACTCATGAATTAAATTGATAACAACTTGTGTTGAGGTACAATTGAATTCTCGAGACGCAATGTAGAACATGGGGTTAACTTATCCACTGTGTATGGATTTGGAATTTCCCGGCACGAACACCAAACCAGCTGACAAGCTCTGTTGCAGCCTCTGTTCCAGCGGTTGTCCAATGGGCGTTGTGTCGGCGTCCTCTGGCTACCAGCCAACCAGTCAAGGTGCAGCTCGGAGTAGGACGGGCGGAGGAATCTGACTGCGGCGCACAGGGCAGTCGTTGCTCCGAGGGGATCTACCAGCAGTCCGGCTGGCTAGTAGAAAGTCTCTATGCACAGAGTGTGACCGCGAGTCCTCACAAGTCACTCTTTTGCCTGGGAAGAAACTGGTTCGTTCCCGGTCCAGCGCTGCTTCTGAATAAGCTATTCAGGTTGTCGACGAGGGTCCAACTGTAGGCTGCCGTTGATCAAACGGAGCATTCACGTTAGTAGAATTCTGAGTACGTACGGGATGCTTGGCCTCGCGCTTAGAACAAAGTCCAAGTCCCTATGCAGACAACAGCAGTTGTCACGTGATTGTCTCTGAGGATGCGCGAAAATGGCCAAGGAGAGCCCCGATCTGAGCTTGCGCTCCCTTTTTGACCAAGACACAGATGTGTGCTGATTGGTTGAGAGTTTGGCGGGCATTGGAGACCCACGTGGTATTACCACGCCCTGCCAGTCCCTGATTGGTTGGTCAAGGTGAGATATAAGTCACTTACTCTTGACACTTAAGAATGCAGTCCAGATGTCCATTCAGCACTCCCTAGACAGATAGGCGCCAATGGATGACCATTGATCATGATAGCCAGGCTTAGCTAAGTGCATCCCTGTCTGGGAGCTGTTCCCTATCAAAAGAAAACAACTTAAATCAGTCTGCATGAATACTTTCTCTGTGGCTGCACCACAGAGATGGGGGGTGAGATGGGGCTTCATTTAGGACAGCATACCAACGCTTAATTCTGTCTTATTAACAAGCATTGCCGCTACACTTGTATCCCAACTTTTGCAACTCGCAACTGAAAACCCACTGAAGCTAAGCAGGTGTGAGCCAGGTCAGTACCAGGATGAGGGTGAGCTACAGGGAAAAACAAAGCTTCCAGCTGGAAGTGGTGTTAATGGGCGCTCACTCTGAGGTCTGTACGGGTCCCAATGTCCCAATATAGTGACGGAGAAGCTGTGTTGGAAAAAGGGCGCTGTCTTTTGGATGAGATGTAAAACCGAGGTCATAGTGCTCTGTGGTCATTAAAAATGACCACCAAAACCTTTGACAAAAGCTCTTGGTAATTGATGGTCTTCAATAATGCTTCTCCTTTAGGTACATTTTAAATCAGCTGAAAAATGCTGTGAAATGGGGGGGCACTTCAGGCCAGTGTAGGATTTGGGTTACAAGAACTATGAACTGCACGAGAAAGCCCGTACACTGAATTACACGGCTTTCTATTCAAAGGACAAAAGAAATTCCCTGAGCTTGATTTTTTGCAGCACAGAGAGGACCACTGTTGTGAGGTCGGTTAGCTCAGTTGGTTAGATGGTGGTGCTAGTAACGCCAAGGTTGCGGGTTTGAGCCGCGTACGGGCCAGGTCCTTTTCTCCTCTCTTACCAAAGCTGTTAGGTTCCTTTCCGTGGTGAGATGGGTTGTCATGCAACGCTGCCACATAGCGCCGACAGACAAGAGTGTTGCGGGAGAAGAGAAATGTGTTTGAAGATTTAAGAGTGTCTTAGGTGCAGCCAAAATCAAGTGTCACAAATGCAAGTGGTTGGATTTCCATTGTTTAATGTGGTAAAAATAAGCGGAAGTAATCTGCCGGTCCGGCACAGTCTGCCATGCTTTTGTCATTTACTGTAAAGTGGTATTGAACTGGGTGTCGAACTGGAGCCTCACCATTTGCATATGTGAGGCTCCAGTTATACATCGAGTGTCACATTAAATGACAAAAATGAAGAGAGTTAAAGCAGCTGGAGAGGTTTTCTTACAACTTTTGAGCTGACAGTTTTGGAAAATGTTTCCTTCACGCTGCACTGTACAACATAGGCAGCCAAGAGTCTCCAAAACAAAACAGAATTGACAGATAGGAGAAAATTCCCACTCGTCCTGAAGTTCCCAAAATCAAGCACTGAGCGTAAACAAAGTGTCTAAGTAGCGTGGGAATGCTAACCCTAACCCTAGCGTAAAAAGATGAGTCAAAGTAACGTCTAATCGGATTAGTTTCCTTAGAGCTGGTTCAGAGTTTGCTGAAGAGTTTACCCAGTGGGCACTGATTCGTCGAATATACGTATATTCACGGCGAAAATACGGCTATACGTATATATACGTCGCCTCGACGTATAATCAAAGTCGAATTGCAACCGTAAAATCGACGACATTCAATAAACGCATATATAACGTCGAAAACACATCTAACACAGTGCCTGAGGCTTTTTACTGTATGTATCGTGTGTGCCGCAACTAGGAGTATACGGCACTCTGCACAGTGTACGAAGTAAATTATTTTCGCAGTAATTAATTTACACGTGTATAATAAATATAGTAAATATAATAAATTAATTACTGCGAAAATTACTTCGTACACTGTGCAGAGTGCCGTATACTCCTAGGTAAGTTAGGTACATCTTTTTGCCCAAAACTGAAGGGGCGACATTCCTCCCTCCCCCCGTGATGCCAGGCCTGTCCCCATCCTATTCCATAATGTCATTATACTGTATATAATACCATACAACAGTGACCGATCCTTACTAACTGCATGCGTTAAAATTGCACATCAGCTCATAGCAGGGGGCACATAGCCGCGATGTATTATCAATGTTAAATTTCAACCATAATATCGACAACATTAATAAACGCATACGTTGAGAAAATATCGAACCCAGCATATTTTCCGGTTATATACCACAATGCATTGCTAGTATTCGTTGGTCACCATTTTGGACACGTTTTTCAAACGTAGAAGTATATCCGCAAATATCTCAGCAATCCTCTTTTGACGAGTAAGTATGAACAATAATAATACTATCTGAATACATACAGATCTTTCTTAATATTATTTTGATTAAAATAGTAAGTGAATAAGCAAAAAATGGCACATAAAAATAGTGGAGCTTTTTAAACGTCTGTACTTACTGCGCCCCATAAGAAATCGTTTGTCCCCGTTCAAAAGAGGTTGTGCGATGTCCTGCAGCGTTCGCAAAGCAAACCTTTGACAGTTTGAAAAGAGGAATTTATTCTGCTTCCTGTGCGTGCAGTAGTTACAAAGTTGAACGTCTTTACACGATCTGCTGCAGTTTTCAGTGGGCGGGCGTTGTCAAATGGCTTGGAAAAACGCACTGTGTTTCGGCTCGGCAAACATCGTGAGCAGTGTCCTGCATGTTTTCTGTGTATAGCTGTCTTTTAACGCATACAGAATTCATTCGAAATGGGGAATGGTGTGAATGGGGAAGATGACACTAAATCGTTTTGCCGTTTCTCTATTCTTATTCTATGTTGTACTTTCAAACTTTGGGTACTCTTTAATTAGGACAGACTTTATTGCTCAACTTCTATGATGCAAGCCAAATTTTATACATTTATTTCAGCTTTGAGCTTAGTAAACCGTTCATTTTTTAGATTATACTAAAGAAGATATTAATCATCATTAATTTGGGAAGTAATATTATATAATTTTCTCCTAGCTGCGGTGCTGAAGTCCCGCCCTAAATCAGCAGAAAAAGAAATAAAGGAGCACGCAATGTGTTACTTGAAGAATGCATATGCAAGGCAGGGGGCCAGGAGATCTGGACACTGAAAATACTAGGTTTTTGGTTCTAACTGTTAGGACAATTACACAGGGTTTGCAAATAGTGGACAAAAATCGTCTTAACTTCCATTGTAATATTTTTTTTCTTGGAAATATAGAAGTTGTACATTTTAAAATGTATATTTGAATCAAAATGTGGTTTTGAGTTAGTGTGTTAATGTAATTAGTTTGTGTTTGCCGTTACTATACTGTATATTGCCATATTACCAGAATTTGTAGCTGAAGTTTAAGACTAGTTGTGTTTTTTATGATTATTGCCCATATGTTGATTGTTGATTGATTGTATACAATGTATAATTTGAAATACATATTTTTCAGGTGTGAATGTGTATTTTCAGAATAAATTTCTAAACCAAATCATTGGGTTGATTTACTAGTTTCTACACCTGTAAAACCTAACTTTGATGTATAATAGACCTCTACCCATATACGTATAATAGACCTCTAAAGTTATCCGTATAATAGACCTCTAACCATATACATATAATAGACCTCTAAAGTTATCCGTATAATAGACCTCTACCCATATACGTATAATAGACCTCTAAAGTTATCCGTATAATAGACCTCCAACCATATACGTAGAATAGTCCTCTAAAGTTATCCGGAACTCCTACCATATATGTATAATAGTCCTCTAAATTTATCCGTATAATAGAACTCCAACCATTTACGTATAATGAACATCTAATCATAGACGTATAATTGACGTATAACAATAGACGTATATTAGAATTTCATTCTAGACGAATTGCAGACCACATTTAGACGTCTAAGGTATGCGTTTAATAGACGTATATTATACATCTTTTGCCCACTGGGTTACGTCTCAACAGAAACGCTCTTTAGCTCTTTCAGTGTTATGCAGAGAACAGCGTCTGTCGAGATCACTTTTGAGTCAGCGCGAAACGCCGTGTGCTGTCAGTTTGATTTCATATTGCTCGTAGCGGCGCCCGGCTTTTGTCTGTCAAACGTTAGGTTGCGCTTCTTCATGCTGCATCGTCGGCATGAGTGGAGCTTTTTAAACGTCTGTACTTACTGCGCCCCATAAGAAATCGTTTGTCCCCGTTCAAAAGAGATTTTGCGATGTCCTGCAGAGTTCGCAAAGCAAACCTTTGACAGTTTGAAAAGAGGAATTTATTCTGCTTCCTGTGCGTGCAGTAGTTACAAAGTTGAACGTCTTTACACGATCTGCTGCAGTTTTCAGTGGGCGGGCTTTGTCAGATGGCTTGGAAAAACGCACTGTGTTTCGGCTCGGGAAACATCATGAGCAGTGTCCTGCATGTTTTCTGTGTATAGCTGTCTTTTGACGCATACAGAATTCATTCGAAATCATTGATTTCTCCAATTATCAAGGGTCCCTTAAAGGATGAGTCAAAGTAACGTCTAATCGGATTAGTTTCCTTAGAGCTGGTTCAGAGTTTGCTCAAGAGTTTACCTTTCACAGATGTGCAAAGAAGAATGTTGGGGGTGCACGCTTCAAGGTGCCTTACAGTGCGTTGTTTCCGACACAGTGTGGCCGGGTGTTTTCCGAGTTATCGCACGGATTGGGCACGCCCACAAGCCGAGAGCCGCAGGCGATGAGCCCGGGGCTGAACGGGCCCCACTGGCTAGTTTGTAAGGCCAGGTGCATTGCCAACCATGACCGGCAGCGCAGAGGCTTTGAAGGCGGACTGGGCTCCTGCAGCTGTGCAGCCACGCACTCTGGTTTCTCTTCATCTCGTACAAATCTTTCGCCTTTTACTAAAGATTTCCGTGGAGAGGAGCATGAATGAGTTCCATGCAATTTTTGTGCTTCCCTGCCTTCGGGTGGGGCGCAGCCTGGCTGGTCAAAGAGAGAAAACAAAAACGCTCGCAATCGGTCTTGTTATGGCGATTGTGGCAGTCTGCTCCGCGAGTCCTCGGTCTCCGGCCGTCTGATTGGCGCTCTTTTCTTTGGGGGGTGGGAAGTGTCCGGCCGCAGGGGATCTTGGGACCTCGCTTTGCATAGTGGCTTCCCAGAGTGCGTCGTTTCCGGCACAGTGTGGCCGGGTGTTTTCCGAGTTATCGCACGGATTGGGCACGCTCGCAAACCGTGAGCCGCAGGCGATGAGCCCGGAGCTGAACGGGCCCCACTGGCTCGTTTGTAAGGCCAGGTGTATTGCCAACCACGACCGGCAGGGCAGAGGCCTTGAAGGCGGCCTGGGCTCCTGCAGCTGTGCAGCCATGCACTCTGGTTTCTCTTCATCTCGTACAACTCTTTCGCCTTTTACTAAAGATTTCCGTGGAGAGGAGCACGAATGAGTTCCCTGCAATTTTTGTGATTTCCTGCTTTCGGGTCGCGGGCAGCTGGGCTGGTCAAAGAGAGAAAACAAGCACGTTCGCAATCGCTCTTGTAATGGTGATTGTGGCCGTCTGCTCCGCGAGTCCTCGATCTCCGGCCGTCTGATTGGCGCTCTTTTCTTTGGGGGGCGGGAAGTGTCCGGCCGCAGGGGATCTTGGGACCTCGCTTTGCATAGCGGCTTCCCAGAGTGCGTCGTTTCCGGCACAGTGAGCCGCAGGCGATGAGCCCGGAGCTGAACGGGCCCCACTGGCTCGTTTGTAAGATCTGCGGCAGATCGTGTAAAGACGTTCAACTTTGTAACTACTGCACGCACAGGAAGCAGAATAAATTCCTCTTTCAAACTGTCAAAGGTTTGCTTTGCGAACGCTGCAGGACATCGCACAATCTGTTTTGAACGGGGACAAACGATTTCTTATGAGGCGCAGTAAGTACAGACGTTTAAAAAGCTCCACTCATGCCGACAATGCAGCATGAAGAAGCGCAACCTAACGTTTGACAGACAAAAGCCTGGCGCCGCTACGAGCAATATGAAATCAAACTGACAGCACACAGCGTTTCGCGCTGACTCAAAAGTGATCTCGACAGACGCTGTTCTCTGCATAACGCTGAAAGAGCTAAAGAGTGTTTCTGTTGAGACGTAACAAGCTTGTTTCTTTCTACCATGATGTTACCATGACAAAATCTGTCTTTAAACACCTTGCTCAGTCTCTGACGAGACTGTCAAGAATTGCTTTCGCTAATTGTATTGCAAACCGGCGGAAGCGGGGTATTGGGAAAAGTTTTCAACTAGCAATAATCGCGCATCGGCTAAACCTCAAAGGCTACGATACTGCCACTGCGCAAAGCTGACGGTTGCCAGGCAACCGCGTGGATCCTATGGAAATCGTTATCAATCGTCTCATGGCATGTCGTTGCTGTAACGCTTCATATTTGCGGCCGGACACTTCCCGCCCCCCAAAGAAAAGAGCGCCAATCAGACAGGCGGAGACCGAGGACTGGCAGAGCAGACAGCCACAGTCGCCGTAATAAGAGCGATTGTGAGCGGTTTTGTTTTCTCTCTTTGACCAGCCCAGCTGCGCCCCACCCGAAGGCAGGAAAGCACAAAAATTGTATGGAACTCATTCATGCTCTTCTCCATGGAAATCTTTAGTAAAAGGCAAAAGATTTGTACGAGATGAAGAGAAACCAGAGTGCGTGGCTGGACAGCTGCAGGAGCCCAGGCTGCCTTCAAGGCCTCTGCCCTGCCGGTCGTGGTTGGCAATGCACCTGGCCTTACAAACGAGCCAGTGGGGCCCGTTCAGCTCCGGGCTCATCGCCTGCGGCTCTCGGCTTACCTGGCAGGGGAGATACCTTGATCAGCCTGTAGTTGGAGTAGTTGGATTGTTTTCTTGTTTTGTGGAAGCAGTGTTTGTTTTGCAGTTTGAGATGGCAACCTTTGGATCCCGCAAGAATGCTGTACATTTTGAGCTTTTGGATGACCTCTTCATGGATCGTATGCAGTTCAGCAGAAAAGTGTTACAGAAGGAACTTGGCTTTGAACCTCGGCACTTGGATTTCATCTTTGCTCTCCCAGGTCAGAAAGCATTTGAGGTTGTATTTGCTACCTATCCTCTGTTTGAACAATGCGTGGATGTCTTTGAGGCAAAAAGAGGGAAAGTTCCTGCACTTGAGAAGATCAACTTGCAGCCTCTGACACAGAGAGAGAGGAAAACGGTGCATGTTGTTATGTTCTCGGAACTGGCAAAGACGGAGGACATTCACATCTGGCTTAACCAGTACTGCACCGTCCACCATGGAACTGAGGTTAGAGATGTTGACGGTATAAAAACAGGAGCAAGGAAATTCGAGGTTCGCTTACTACCGGACAATGTAAATGGAGGCTTAAGGCACCTGCCCTCTACAATCCGGCTGGGCGCCTGCAATGGCTATGTTTTTTATGTGGGACAACCAAAGGTGTGTCGGCGCTGTGGTGCTGTGGGACACCTGGCATCGTCCTGCACTGTGAAATGCTGCAAGACCTGTGGCAAACAGGGACATTTAGCCTCTGACTGTTCAATGCTGCCAAAGTGCAATTTATGTGGCTCGGAAGGACACGTTTTTAAGAACTGCCCTCACGCCTACGCCAATAAACTCAAAATGAGAAAGGATGAGGCAGTGCTTGTTTCAGCCAAACCGGCCCGAAAAGCCAAAGCAAACAACAAGTCAAACAAAGAACCCTTGTTGGACAAAGAGTCTCAGCCTCCAGCCAGGATCAGTCCTGCTGTGGCTCCGGGGCCGGTGGAAGAGAAATCCACTACGCTCCCACAACCGCAGACTGCACCAGACAAGCACGAGGGTTTGAAAACCCCCGAGAACAGCGAGGACCCCTCCCCCACTCCTGCTCCTCAGAACGAGGGCCAGTGTGGGGCCCCCCGGTGGAGCGGGTCCAGCGACGATACCCAGGATTCAGCGGAGCTGCTTTTCTCAGACTCTGCAAGTGCTACAGATGCCCTCCTCTCCTCCATCCAGTCCATCACGGAGGATCTGCAACAGCTGGTGGGTGAGGGGGAAGAGGAGACTGGTGCATCGGCTGCACCCCTTTCCCCTCAGTGCTCCCAGGAGCTGGACTTGAGGAAAAGGAAAAATGACTCTGTTTTCTCCCCGAGCGAGGAGGAAGGAGAGAATGGCGATGGGGACAGCTGGAACCCCTCCACCCCTCCCTCTACCCCCTTCCTTGAAATGGACTCCGTGAATGCTTTTACTGCTGCCACCCTGATGAAGGCTCATTCAGAGGATGGCTGGCAGGAAATTGGTAAGAAGAAAAAGAAAAAGAAGAAGGTAACAGGTGAGACCGAAGAGAAATGTGTTTTGTAAAGACTGGTTCCACTTTCTTATGTAATATGGCTCTAAACATAATTTCTCTTAACACCAGAGGTATCAATGACGGAGTTAAATGTCAGTGTGTCTTTGATTACCTCCAGCAGAGAGAGGGAGATGTGTTGATGTTGCAGGAGTGTGCTTTAGCCTATCAAGAGAGGTATAAAAGCTTTGAAGATAGGTGGGATAAAGGGCCTTCTGTTTGGTCAGGGGACAATAACAACAGAGCCTCTGGCGTGGCCATTCTTTTCAAAGGATGGGCTTTCAAATTGAAAAGTATTCAGAGGGTCATAGATGGCAGGTTGCTGTGTGTGGATGTGGAATGGGGGACCGTTAACCTGCGGCTAATCAATGTGTATTGTCCTACTGACGTGGGAGGAAGGGTGGAGCTACTCAAGGCACTCTCTCCCCTATTGTTAAGTAGCACAGACGTGATAGTGGGAGGGGATTTTAATTGTATCTTAGAGCACAGAGACAGGCAGTCTAGCTCTCCGATAAAATTGGATTCCAGCTCACTGGCCCTGCAAAACTTAGTTCAAGACTTTAAACTCTCAGACACATATAGATGTATATATCCCACAACAGCAGGATATGCATGGTCAGGGAGGAATAGCAGCTCCAGAATTGACTATTGCTTTGTCTCAGAGAGAGTGAAAGTTGTTGGGGTCACTCTTCAGCCTGTCTTCTTCTCAGATCATCAGGCTTTAGGGTGTAGAGTGGAACTCCAGGGCGGGACTGTCTTTGGCCCAGGCCTCTGGAAACTCAACACAAAGCTGCTAGAGAACGAGGGGGTAGTATCCCGCTACAAGGAGAAACTATCACAGTGGCTGTCCTTGCAGTGTCTGTACGGGTCAGTAGGAGAGTGGTGGGAGGAGGTGAAGATGAGGACAAAGACCTTTTTCATGGCTGAGGGAAGGAAGGCTGCTGCCAGACGGAGAGGAGTGCTAGCCAGGAAACAGAGGCAGCTGCAGCGTCTCTACACGATGCTGCACAGTGGCTTCGATGTGCTCGAGGATATCACCCTTTTAAAAAAGGACATCCGGAGCATAGCCGAAGAAAGTAGTCGAGGAGTGCTGTTAAGAGGCAGAGTGCAGTTCTTGGAAGAAAATGAGAAGTGTACTCGCTTCTTTTTCAGGAAAGTGGTAGGCTCCAAGTCTGTCATGGAAAGTGTAGTTGATGAGGAGGGACGAGAGAGAACAGAGCCGAGTGCTATCCTCTCCTGCACCAAGGCCTTCTACTCAAGACTGTACAGCTCTACAGAGGTAAAGGATGAAGAAATTCATTTTTTTACCTCAAAGCTAGAAAACGTTTTGAGTGAAGAAGATAGGGAAGTACTTGAGAGGGATTTGACAGTAGAAGAGCTGAGACAGGCTATGGAGAGCTTACAGAAGGGGAAAACTCCAGGTGCTGACGGGCTCCCTAAAGAATTTTATTGCACCTTTTGGGATCTGCTTCAGGATCCGCTACTGGTCCTATTCGAGGAAAGATATAAGACAGAATTGCTGCCTGACTCCTTAAGAGAAGGCACTATCTCTCTCTTGTTTAAGAAAGGAGCAAAAAATGACATAAAGAACTGGAGACCCCTCAGCCTGTTAGGCGTGGACACTAAGATCCTGTCCAAAGCCCTTTTCCTGCACCTACAAAATGTAGTGGCCTCACTGGTAGGGAAAGAACAGACTTGTGGGATAGCAGGACGCCTGATGAGCGACAACCTGGCCTTGTTGAGGGATGTCTGTCTGTACTCTGAGGATCGCTCCCTCCCTCTTTGCATTTTAGGTGTAGACCTAGAAAAGGCCTTTGACCGCCTAAACCGGCAGTACTTAACATCGGGACTTGAGCACATGAAGTTTGGCCCCATCATGAGAAAGTGGATTAACCTGCTGTACACAGGTAGCAACAGCAGAGTCATGGTTAATGGCAATAGATCACGCCCCTTTGAAGTCTGTTCAGGGGTGAGGCAGGGCTGCCCATTATCCCCCTTGTTATGCGTTTTGGCTATGGAGCCCTTAGCCTGTGCCTTGCGCCAGGATCAGGCCATTAATGGGATACCAGTGCCTGGAAGTGGGGGAGGAGAGGTAAAGACATCTCTATACATGGATGACGTCACCCTGCTCCTCTCTGACAATGCCTCAATTAGCAGAGCTCTGCAGTGCTGTGATCGTTTCTCTTTGGCTTCCTCCGCAAAAATTAACAAATCTAAGAGTGAGATTTTTTATCAGAACTGGAGGGAGCCAAAAGAAGGACATGATCTCAGGCTGCAAGAGAAGAGAATTAAGGTCCTGGGGGTGTATTTTGGAGAAGAGATGGGAACAGTAAATTGGCAGAACAAATTGCCAATCTTAAACAAAAAACTGATGCAATGGAAGGACCGAGACCTCACCATGACAGGGAAGGTGCTGGTCATCAAAGCCGAGCTCTTGCCTGTCTTGAATTTTCTGGCTTCTACCTTCCCAATCCCACACCGTGTTGCGGCGGTGATGAGGAGATTGATGTTTCAATTTCTATGGGGTGGGAAGCAGGAAAGACTCAGAAGGGAAATAATGTACAGGCCGCTACCCTCAGGGGGGAAGTCTGTCCCAGATATTGCTACGAAGCTGCTGTGCATTTTCCTGGCCTCTGTGCTGAGAGGCTTTGCAACAGCACCTGCAGCGCGTACCTGGACTTATTTTTCCAGGCTCTGGGTAGGTAGGGAGGTGTTCAGAGTGTGGGGTGTCAGACCCAAGCTGGACGTCCCACTCTCTGACACATGCCCTGCAATTTATGGGACAGTTAAAAGTTTTCTAAGATCTCACCCAATTGGCCATATTCCCCTCCGAGATGTCAGCGTCCAAAAACTGGAAGATTTCGTTGCACCCCAGAACAATAGGCAGACCCATGTGGGCATTTTAACATCAGCCCAAACAAGGAAGGTGTGGAAACACACATCCTCTAAGTTTCTGTGCAACATTCACAGAGATTTAGCCTGGAGTGTCGTCCACCAGTGCTTACCGGTACGAACTTTCTTGTACCGTAGGGGCCTCACCCCCAGCCCTCGCTGCGTTAGGGTGGGCTGCGGCGAGGAGGAGACTGTATCCCATCTCCTGTGGTCCTGCTTTTTTGCTAAGGCCTTCTGGGCACAGTTTGAAGATTGGTTGCTGGCTCTCTCGCCCCAATTTACCCTGACCGCTGCTTTTGTCATATACGGCATCTCTCCTGTCAAACTTCCTCCTGACGTGTTTGACAGGATCTGGGCCGTGGTGAACAGTGGGAAAGTTGCCCTGTGGAGAGTGAGGAACATGGGGCTGTTCAAAGGCATCGAGATCCCAGTCAAGGCAGCAGGTAGCCTGGCCCTGTTCATCACCCGAGAGAACTATTACCTCAGAGATCTGTGGAGAGAAGGGAGGGAGGAAGCAGAAAATCTGTGGGAAATAGAGAGCATAGGTCAATATCTCAAGAAACTGTGAAAAACATTATCAAGTTTAAGTAAAGAATGTGATTTGCACCAGAAAAAAAGAAAATTGTTGCTATGTAACTGTTACCATGTCAAAATGTAATGAGATGTGATCATATATACTGTTTTAAGTATGTATATGAATGTAAAGCTTTCTGATTTGTGATGTCCTGTATTTTTTTGTGAAAAGAAAATAAAGTTCTTAAAAATCGAAATCGGTTCACCCAGGGCGAGGCTCGGCCATTGCACTCCGGCTGTGCTGACCCCTGCGAATTCCCCAAATGTGGGAATCTCGACTGCATAATTTCTGGTAGTGGGGGACTGCGTTCGCGCTCTCCCCTGATGTGCTTGGTCCAAAATCAGATACGGGAGGGTTAGGACACCACGAGCTGCGTGGCTGCGGAAGGATCCCGGTTCGAAAGGAGTCGACGCCGCTGCTGGTTCTCGCTGGCTTTTAGTTAGGGGTCCGGAGAAGCATCTCAAGCTAGTTCCACTACTCCTTCCGGACGTTCATTCCCTTTTCAAAGTCAGTCGTTTTGCTATAGTCTGCGTTCTTTAGGCTGATTATCGAGGTTAGCCTTTATTTGGTCATGGGGGGCCTCGGTACTGTATGCTGAGTCTAAAGACAGTTTCACCCGTTTTCTGATTGCTCGGTTCTGTACCAGTGCAGACATGTCAAACAGTGAATGGCTGTACCTCTATTGTATCCGTGCTCAATGAATGAAATCGGTAACAAATGAATATATGTCTAGTTATACGAAAAACGAGTGGTTTATCGACTCATCTTCATTTGCAGATTTAGAGGCAGCTTCGATATTCGTTTTACAGACGGGTTTTTTTTTTGGAATATGGGTCACACACATGCCACAGCAACAAAACATCTCTAGAGATGAGGCTATAGATCACCTTTCCATCCTGCAGGTTTTCCTCCCAAAGCCTACGGCACCAACGGTGACCCCTGCTGGCCGGGAGAGCAAAAGCTTACAGCACCTGGTATTCCCAGGCAGTCTCCCATCCAAGTACTAACCAGGCCCGACACTGCTTAGCTTCCAAGATCAGACGAGATCAGGCGTGTTCAGGGTGGTGTGGCCATAAGCGAAAGCCCCGGCGCCTGACTCGCTACTTGAAGCTGTGTGTGGCGGGGGTTCCGTGCCCCCCGAGCGGGACTGAAGGATCGTTCGTGTGCAACTCTTTGGAAAGGAGCTGCTTTCCAAATCGCATTGCATGCCTGGATGTTGGCGAATGCGCTCCCTTGTGTTGGCTCGTCCCGCACTGGAGGAGGACAAACAATCTGCACGGAGGAGCACCAGGCAAGTCTTCACCAGACAAAAACCTCCAGTGCACAGCACTCTGGAAACATTTCGGGGCTTTCGCGTGTTTATTTCAGCACGTAAAGCGCACCGGTCCAACACGTCGGCCGGGCGCGCGGCGCCTCCGCCCTCTTGTGGCCTTGCGGCGTCAGAGCAAGAGGCTCCTTCTCGCTGCCCTTCCGCTGTGTTGCAGGGCCCCGAGAGGGAACCCGGAGCGCGCACTTTGTGGGGGGCGGGGGACCGCGTTCGCGCTCTGCCCCCGGTCTCTTGCGCGAGTACTAAATCTCACGGACAGGGGGGCCTCGTCATTGATTGTTACAGGTGAGACGGGGATTAGGAGGAGACCCCGACTGATGGGTAAAGGGGAGCACTAACACCAGAGGGACACCCCCGGCGTCTCTTTTTGAGAGACGCCCTGGGGTTTCCTAATGGCCAAGGAGGGTCGGGACCTCGGTTTGACGCCTCCCCCGAAGGACGGCGCCTGTTTGTGCAGCAGAGTGTCGCCATCAGGAGGCTGGGGCGTAAGAGAGCCACACAGCCCGCAGGGTGAGCGCTCCCTACTGGTCCCAGTCACACCTCTTGCAGGAGCAGCAGCAACCGGAGCTTTTCCGGTGTGGAATCTCCCATCCGGGTGCCGGCCAGGCTCACACCTGCTGGGCTGCCCCGGGGGTGAGCCCAGTCGAGAGTCGCAGGGCCAGATCTAGTCACCGGGGAGAAACGATACAAGTGAAGGATTGCTCGGCTCTCGGCACTTGAAAAGACCGACAAATGTCTCGTTCCCGCCGGAGCTGAATGTACCCGCATGTGTGGTGTCGTCTTCTTCCCCCGCCCCGCTGTGTTTGCTGTATTGTCTCTGAAGCCGCCCCCCCCGAGACGAGACGGGCTGTTCCTGTGCCCCAATTAACACTTTACAGGTGCCATTCCCCGGCATTGTGGCCATTGTCGGTGCTCACATGCGATAAGATAAGGCGGAGGAGAGCGGGGCATGCCCAGCGGCAGACATTCAAGGAGGGGGCAGTGCGAGGTGAGGTGAGGTGCGACACGCCGGAGCCCCGACGCAGCTAATGCGGAGCACTTGTTGGACTGGCATCGAAAGGACGCGTGCGCACGGAGCGAGCCTTCCCTGCGGCGGAGCGCGGGAACTTTCTCCCCCCCTCCCGCTGCAGGAGTTGTGTGCACTGCAGCGGTGCCGAGAGAAAAGCACAGAAGGCAGCAGGCTCTGGAGAACAGGTAAGAGACGGAGCCTTGTGGGCAGGCGAGCAGGCCCGTTTTTTGGAAATTGCTGAAAAGGTTTGTTCGGTGTGTGGCAGGCGCACGTCGCGAGCTTGCGTGGCGATCTGCCGGTCTGGAGTTATGCAAATGAGGCCGAATTGCATCCCGGGACATGCTGCGAATGCGCAACGGCGACTGCAGATGTGTAGGAAACGGCGCGCTCGTTTTCTCTTTTTGCCCACACTTTTGAGTGTTAGTGTGGCGCGTGAGTGTGTGAAAGAGTGGGCCCAGCAGGAGGCGGTGGCGTGCGGGGCGAGGAGGTGGCCTAGGCTGCGCGATTTGTGCTGTGGGTGCGGGCCGCTTGCAGGGGCCTGTTTAACTCATACTTACCTGGCAGGGGAGATACCTTGATCAAGAAGGAGGTTCACCCAGGGCGAGGCTCGGCCATTGCACTCCGGCTGTGCTGACCCCTGCGAATTCCCCAAATGTGGGAATCTCGACTGCATAATTTCTGGTAGTGGGGGACTGCGTTCGCGCTCTCCCCTGATGTGCTTGGTCCAAAATCAGATACAGGAAGGTTAGGACACCACGAGCTGCGTGGCTGCGGAAGGATCCCGGTTCGACAGGAGTGGACGCCGCTGCTGGTTCTCGCTGGCTTTTAGTTAGGGGTCCGGAGAAGCATCTCAAGCTAGTTCCACTACTCCTTCCGGACGTTCATTCCCTTTTCAAAGTCAGTCGTTTTGCTGTAGTCTGCGTTCTTTAGGCTGATTATCGAGGTTAGCCTTTATTTGGTCATGGGGGGCCTCGGTACTGTATGCTGAGTCTAAAGACAGTTTCACCCGTTTTCTGATTGCTCGGTTCTGTACCAGTGCAGACATGTCAAACAGTGAATGGCTGTACCTCTATTGTATCCGTGCTCAATGAATGAAATCGGTAACAAATGAATATATGTCTAGTTATACGAAAAACGAGTGGTTTATCGACTCATCTTCATTTGCAGATTTAGAGGCAGCTTCGATATTCGTTTTACAGACGGGTTTTTTTTTTGGAATATGGGTCACACACATGCCACAGCAACAAAACATCTCTAGAGATGAGGCTATAGATCACCTTTCCATCCTGCAGGTTTTCCTCCCAAAGCCTACGGCACCAACGGCAACCCCTGCTGGCCGGGAGAGCAAAAGCTTACAGCACCTGGTATTCCCAGGCAGTCTCCCATCCAAGTACTAACCAGGCCCGACGCTGCTTAGCTTCCGAGATCAGACGAGATCGGGCGTGTTCAGGGTGGTGTGGCTGAAAGCGAAAGCCCCGGCGCCTGACTCGCTACTTGAAGCTGTGTGTGGCGGGGGTTCCGTGCCCCCCGAGCGGGACTGAAGGATCGTTCGTGTGCAACTCTTTGGAAAGGAGCTGCTTTCCAAATCGCATTGCGTGCCTGGATGTTGGCGAATGCGCTCCCTTGTGTTGGCTCGTCCCGCACTGGAGGAGGACAAACAATCTGCACGGAGGAGCACCAGGCAAGTCTTCACCAGACAAAAACCTCCAGTGCACAGCACTCTGGAAACATTTCGGGGCTTTCGTGTGTTTATTTCAGCACGTAAAGCGCACCGGTCCAACACGTCGGCCGGGCGCGCGGCGCCTCCGCCCTCTTGTGGCCTTGCGGCATCAGAGCAAGAGGCTCCTTCTCGCTGCCCTTCCGCTGTGTTGCAGGGCCCCGAGAGGGAACCCGGAGCGCGCACTTTGTGGGGGGCGGGGGACCGCGTTCGCGCTCTGCCCCCGGTCTCTTGCGCGAGTACTAAATCTCACGGACAGGGGGGCCTCGTCATTGATTGTTACAGGTGAGACGGGGATTAGGAGGAGACCCCGACTGATGGGTAAAGGGGAGCACTAACACCAGAGGGACACCCACGGCGTCTCTTTTTGAGAGACGCCCTGGGGTTTCCTAATGGCCAAGGAGGGTCGGGACCTCGGTTTGACGCCTCCCCCGAAGGACGGCGCCTGTTTGTGCAGCAGAGTGTCGCCATCAGGAGGCTGGGGCGTAAGAGAGCCACACAGCCCGCAGGGTGAGCGCTCCCTACTGGTCCCAGTCACACCTCTTGCAGGAGCAGCAGCAACCGGAGCTTTTCCGGGGTGGAATCTCCCATCCGGGTGCCGGCCAGGCTCACACCTGCTGGGCTGCCCCGGGGGTGAGCCCAGTCGAGAGTCGCAGGGCCAGATCTAGTCACCGGGGAGAAACGATGCAAGTGAAGGATTGCTCGGCTCTCGGCACTTGAAAAGACCGACAAATGTCTCGTTCCCGCCGGAGCTGAATGTACCCGCATGTGTGGTGTCGTCTTCTTCCCCCGCCCCGCTGTGTTTGCTGTATTGTCTCTGAAGCCGGCCCCCCCGAGACGAGACGGGCTGTTCCTGTGCCCCAATTAACACTTTACAGGTGCCATTCCCCGGCATTGTGGCCATTGTCGGTGCTCACACGCGATAAGATAAGGCGGAGGAGAGCGGGGCATGCCCAGCGGCAGACATTCAAGGAGGGGGCAGTGCGAGGTGAGGTGAGGTGCGACACGCCGGAGCCCCGACGCAGCTAATGCGGAGCACTTGTTGGACTGGCATCGAAAGGACGTGTGCGCACGGAGCGAGCCTTCCCTGCGGCGGAGCGCGGGAACTTTCTCCCCCCCTCCCGCTGCAGGAGTTGTGTGCGCTGCAGCGGTGCCGAGAGAAAAGCACAGAAGGCAGCAGGCTCTGGAGAGCAGGTAAGAGACGGAGCCTTGTGGGCAGGCGAGCAGGCCCGTTTTTTGGAAATTGCTGAAAAGGTTTGTTCGGTGTGTGGCAGGCGCACGTCGCGAGCTTGCGTGGCGATCTGCCGGTCTGGAGTTATGCAAATGAGGCCGAATTGCATCCCGGGACATGCTGCGAATGCGCAACGGCGACTGCAGATGTGTAGGAAACGGCGCGCTCGTTTTCTCGTTTTGCCCACACTTTTGAGTGTTAGTGTGGCGTGTGAGTGTGTGAAAGAGTGGGCCCAGCAGGAGGCGGTGGCGTGCGGGGCGAGGAGGTGGCCTGGGCTGCGCGATTTGTGCTGTGGGTGCGGGCCGCTTGCAGGGGCCTGTTTAACTCATACTTACCTGGCAGGGGAGATACCTTGATCAAGAAGGAGGTTCACCCAGGGCGAGGCTCGGCCATTGCACTCCGGCTGTGCTGACCCCTGCGAATTCCCCAAATGTGGGAATCTCGACTGCATAATTTCTGGTAGTGGGGGACTGCGTTCGCGCTCTACCCTGATGTGCTTGGTCCAAAATCAGATACAGGAAGGTTAGGACACCACGAGCTGCGTGGCTGCGGAAGGATCCCGGTTCGACAGGAGTGGACGCCGCTGCTGGTTCTCGCTGGCTTTTAGTTAGGGGTCCGGAGAAGCATCTCAAGCTAGTTCCACTACTCCTTCCGGACGTTCATTCCCTTTTCAAAGTCAGTCGTTTTGCTGTAGTCTGCGTTCTTTAGGCTGATTATCGAGGTTAGCCTTTATTTGGTCATGGGGGGCCTCGGTACTGTATGCTGAGTCTAAAGACAGTTTCACCCGTTTTCTGATTGCTCGGTTCTGTACCAGTGCAGACATGTCAAACAGTGAATGGCTGTACCTCTATTGTATCCGTGCTCAATGAATGAAATCGGTAACAAATGAATATATGTCTAGTTATACGAAAAACGAGTGGTTTATCGACTCATCTTCATTTGCAGATTTAGAGGCAGCTTCGATATTCGTTTTACAGACGGGTTTTTTTTTTGGAATATGGGTCACACACATGCCACAGCAACAAAACATCTCTAGAGATGAGGCTATAGATCACCTTTCCATCCTGCAGGTTTTCCTCCCAAAGCCTACGGCACCAACGGCGACCCCTGCTGGCCGGGAGAGCAAAAGCTTACAGCACCTGGTATTCCCAGGCAGTCTCCCATCCAAGTACTAACCAGGCCCGACGCTGCTTAGCTTCCGAGATCAGACGAGATCGGGCGTGTTCAGGGTGGTGTGGCTGAAAGCGAAAGCCCCGGCGCCTGACTCGCTACTTGAAGCTGTGTGTGGCGGGGGTTCCGTGCCCCCCGAGCGGGACTGAAGGATCGTTCGTGTGCAACTCTTTGGAAAGGAGCTGCTTTTTCTCTTGCGCGAGTACTAAATCTCACTGACAGGGGGGCCTCGTCATTGATTGTTACAGGTGAGACGGGGATTAGGAGGAGACCCCGACTGATGGGTAAAGGGGAGCACTAACACCAGAGGGACACCCCCGGCGTCTCTTTTTGAGAGACGCCCTGGGGTTTCCTAATAGCCAAGGAGGGTCGGGACCTCGGTTTGACGCCTCCCCCGAAGGACGGCGCCTGTTTGTGCAGCAGAGTGTCGCCATCAGGAGGCTGGGGCGTAAGAGAGCCACACAGCCCGCAGGGTGAGCGCTCCCTACTGGTCCCAGTCACACCTCTTGCAGGAGCAGCAGCAACCGGAGCTTTTCCGGGGTGGAATCTCCCATCCGGGTGCCGGCCAGGCTCACACCTGCTGGGCTGCCCCGGGGGTGAGCCCAGTCGAGAGTCGCAGGGCCAGATCTAGTCACCGGGGAGAAACGATACAAGTGAAGGATTGCTCGGCTCTCGGCACTTGAAAAGACCGACAAATGTCTCGTTCCCGCCGGAGCTGAATGTACCCGCATGTGTGGTGTCGTCTTCTTCCCCCGCCCCGCTGTGTTTGCTGTATTGTCTCTGAAGCCGGCCCCCCCGAGACGAGACGGGCTGTTCCTGTGCCCCAATTAACACTTTACAGGTGCCATTCCCCGGCATTGTGGCCATTGTCGGTGCTCACACGCGATAAGATAAGGCGGAGGAGAGCGGGGCATGCCCAGCGGCAGACATTCAAGGAGGGGGCAGTGCGAGGTGAGGTGAGGTGCGACACGCCGGAGCCCCGACGCAGCTAATGCGGAGCACTTGTTGGACTGGCATCGAAAGGACGTGTGCGCACGGAGCGAGCCTTCCCTGCGGCGGAGCGCGGGAACTTTCTCCCCCCCTCCCGCTGCAGGAGTTGTGTGCGCTGCAGCGGTGCCGAGAGAAAAGCACAGAAGGCAGCAGGCTCTGGAGAGCAGGTAAGAGACGGAGCCTTGTGGGCAGGCGAGCAGGCCCGTTTTTTGGAAATTGCTGAAAAGGTTTGTTCGGTGTGTGGCAGGCGCATGTCTCGAGCTTGCGTGGCGATCTGCCGGTCTGGAGTTATGCAAATGAGGCCGAATTGCATCCCGGGACATGCTGCGAATGCGCAACGGCGACTGCAGATGTGTAGGAAACGGCGCGCTCGTTTTCTCGTTTTGCCCACACTTTTGAGTGTTAGTGTGGCGTGTGAGTGTGTGAAAGAGTGGGCCCAGCAGGAGGCGGTGGCGTGCGGGGCGAGGAGGTGGCCTAGGCTGCGCGATTTGTGCTGTGGGTGCGGGCCGCTTGCAGGGGCCTGTTTAACTCATACTTACCTGGCAGGGGAGATACCTTGATCAAGAAGGAGGTTCACCCAGGGCGAGGCTCGGCCATTGCACTCCGGCTGTGCTGACCCCTGCGAATTCCCCAAATGTGGGAATCTCGACTGCATAATTTCTGGTAGTGGGGGACTGCGTTCGCGCTCTCCCCTGATGTGCTTGGTCCAAAATCAGATACGGGAGGGTTAGGACACCACGAGCTGCGTGGCTGCGGAAGGATCCCGGTTCGACAGGAGTGGACGCCGCTGCTGGTTCTCGCTGGCTTTTAGTTAGGGGTCCGGAGAAGCATCTCAAGCTAGTTCCACTACTCCTTCCGGACGTTCATTCCCTTTTCAAAGTCAGTCGTTTTGCTGTAGTCTGCGTTCTTTAGGCTGATTATCGAGGTTAGCCTTTATTTGGTCATGGGGGGCCTCGGTACTGTATGCTGAGTCTAAAGACAGTTTCACCCGTTTTCTGATTGCTCGGTTCTGTACCAGTGCAGACATGTCAAACAGTGAATGGCTGTACCTCTATTGTATCCGTGCTCAATGAATGAAATCGGTAACAAATGAATATATGTCTAGTTATACGAAAAACGAGTGGTTTATCGACTCATCTTCATTTGCAGATTTAGAGGCAGCTTCGATATTCGTTTTACAGACGGGTTTTTTTTTTTGAATATGGGTCACACACATGCCACAGCAACAAAACATCTCTAGAGATGAGGCTATAGATCACCTTTCCATCCTGCAGGTTTTCCTCCCAAAGCCTACGGCACCAACGGCGACCCCTGCTGGCCGGGAGAGCAAAAGCTTACAGCACCTGGTATTCCCAGGCAGTCTCCCATCCAAGTACTAACCAGGCCCGACGCTGCTTAGCTTCCGAGATCAGACGAGATCGGGCGTGTTCAGGGTGGTGTGGCCGTAAGCGAAAGCCCCAGCGCCTGACTCGCTACTTGAAGCTGTGTGTGGCGGGGGTTCCGTGCCCCCCGAGCGGGACTGAAGGATCGTTCGTGTGCAACTCTTTGGAAAGGAGCTGCTTTCCAAATCGCATTGCGTGCCTGGATGTTGGCGAATGCGCTCCCTTGTGTTGGCTCGTCCCGCACTGGAGGAGGACAAACAATCTGCACGGAGGAGCACCAGGCAAGTCTTCACCAGACAAAAACCTCCAGTGCACAGCACTCTGGAAACATTTCGGGGCTTTCGCGTGTTTATTTCAGCACGTAAAGCGCACCGGTCCAACACGTCGGCCGGGCGCGCGGCGCCTCCGCTCTCTTGTGGCCTTGCGGCGTCAGAGCAAGAGGCTCCTTCTCGCTGCTCTTCCGCTGTGTTGCAGGGCCCCGAGAGGGAACCCGGAGCGCGCACTTTGTGGGGGGCGGGGGACCGCGTTCGCGCTCTGCCCCCGGTCTCTTGCGCGAGTACTAAATCTCACGGACAGGGGGGCCTCGTCATTGATTGTTACAGGTGAGACGGGGATTAGGAGGAGACCCCGACTGATGTGTAAAGGGGAGCACTAACACCAGAGGGACACCCCCGGCGTCTCTTTTTGAGAGACGCCCTGGGGTTTCCTAATGGCCAAGGAGGGTCGGGACCTCGGTTTGACGCCTCCCCCGAAGGACGGCGCCTGTTTGTGCAGCAGAGTGTCGCCATCAGGAGGCTGGGGCGTAAGAGAGCCACACAGCCCGCAGGGTGAGCGCTCCCTACTGGTCCCAGTCACACCTCTTGCAGGAGCAGCAGCAACCGGAGCTTTTCCGGGGTGGAATCTCCCATCCGGGTGCCGGCCAGGCTCACACCTGCTGGGCTGCCCCGGGGGTGAGCCCAGTCGAGAGTCGCAGGGCCAGATCTAGTCACCGGGGAGAAACGATACAAGTGAAGGATTGCTCGGCTCTCGGCACTTGAAAAGACCGACAAATGTCTCGTTCCCGCCGGAGCTGAATGTACCCGCATGTGTGGTGTCGTCTTCTTCCCCCGCCCCGCTGTGTTTGCTGTATTGTCTCTGAAGCCGGCCCCCCCGAGACGAGACGGGCTGTTCCTGTGCCCCAATTAACACTTTACAGGTGCCATTCCCCGGCATTGTGGCCATTGTCGGTGCTCACACGCGATAAGATAAGGCGGAGGAGAGCGGGGCATGCCCAGCGGCAGACATTCAAGGAGGGGGCAGTGCGAGGTGAGGTGAGGTCCGACACGCCGGAGCCCCGACGCAGCTAATGCGGAGCACTTGTTGGACTGGCATCGAAAGGACGTGTGCGCACGGAGCGAGCCTTCCCTGCGGCGGAGCGCGGGAACTTTCTCCCCCCCTCCCGCTGCAGGAGTTGTGTGCGCTGCAGCTGTGCCGAGAGAAAAGCACAGAAGGCAGCAGGCTCTGGAGAGCAGGTAAGAGACGGAGCCTTGTGGGCAGGCGAGCAGGCCCGTTTTTTGGAAATTGCTGAAAAGGTTTGTTCGGTGTGTGGCAGGCGCACGTCGCGAGCTTGCGTGGCGATCTGCCGGTCTGGAGTTATGCAAATGAGGCCGAATTGCATCCCGGGACATGCTGCGAATGCGCAACGGCGACTGCAGATGTGTAGGAAACGGCGCGCTCGTTTTCTCGTTTTGCCCACACTTTTGAGTGTTAGTGTGGCGTGTGAGTGTGTGAAAGAGTGGGCCCAGCAGGAGGCGGTGGCGTGCGGGGCGAGGAGGTGGCCTAGGTTGCGCGATTTGTGCTGTGGGTGCGGGCCGCTTGCAGGGGCCTGTTTAACTCATACTTACCTGGCAGGGGAGATACCTTGATCAGCCTGTAGGTGGAGTAGTTGGATTGTTTTTCTTTTGTTGGAAGCAGTGTTCGATTTGCGGTTTTTGAAATGGCAACCTTTGGATCCCGTAAGAATGCTGTACGTTTTGAGCTCTTGGATGACCTCTTCATGGATCGTATGCAGTTCAGCAGAAAAGTGTTACAGAAGGAACTTGGCTTTGAACCTCGGCACTTGGATTTCATCTTCGCTCTCCCAGGTCAGAAAGCATTTGAGGTTGTATTTGCTACCTATCCTCTGTTTGAACAATGCGTGGATGTGTTTGAGGCAAAAAGAGGCAAAGTTCCTGCACTTGAGAAGATCAACTTGCAGCCTCTGACACAGAGAGAGAGGAAAACGGTGCATGTTGTTATGTTCTCGGAACTGGCAAAGACGGAGGACATTCACACCTGGCTTAACCAGTACTGCACCGTCCACCATGGAACTGAGGTTAGAGATGTTGATGGTATAAAAACAGGAGCAAGAAAATTCGAGGTTCGCTTGCTACCGGACAGCGTAAATGGAGGCTTAAGGCACCTGCCCTCTACAATCCGGCTGGGCGCCTGCAATGGCTATGTGTTTTATGTGGGACAACCAAAGGTGTGTCGGCGCTGTGGTGCTGTGGGACACCTGGCATCGTCCTGCACTGTGAAATGCTGCAAGACCTGTGGCAAACAGGGACATTTAGCCTCTGACTGTTCAATGCTGCCAAAGTGCAATTTATGTGGCTCGGAAGGACACGTTTTTAAGAACTGCCCTCACGCCTACGCCAATAAACTCAAAATGAGAAAGGATGAGGCAGTGCTTGTTTCAGCCAAACCGGCCCGAAAATCCAAAGCAAACAACAAGTCAAACAAAGAACCCTTGTTGGACAAAGACTCTCAGCCTCCAGCCAGGATCAGTCCTGCTGTGGCTCCGGGGCTGGTGGAAGAGAAATCCACTACGCCCCCACAACCGCAGACTGCACCAGACAAGCACGAGGGTTTGAAAACCCCCGAGAACAGCGAGGACCCCTCCCCCACTCCTGCTCCTCAGAACGAGGGCCAGTGTGGGGCCCCCCGGTGGAGCGGGTCCAGCGAGGATACCCAGGATTCAGCGGAGCTGCTTTTCTCAGACTCTGCAAGTGCTACAGATGCCCTCCTCTCCTCCATCCAGTCCATCACGGAGGATCTGCAGCAGCTGGTGGGTGAGGGGGAAGAGGAGACTGGTGCATCGGCTGCACCCCTTTCCCCTCAGTGCTCCCAGGAGCTGGACTTGAGGAAAAGAAAAAATGACTCTGTTTTCTCCCCGAGCGAGGAGGAAGGAGAGCATGGCGATGGGGACAGCTGGAACCTCTCCACCCCTCCCTCTACCCCCTTCCTTGAAATGGACTCTGTGAACGCTTTTACTGCTGCCACCCTGATGAAGGCTCATTCAGAGGATGGCTGGCAGGAAATTGGTAAGAAGAAAAAGAAAAAGAAAAAGGTAACAGGTGAGACCGAAGAGAAATGTGTTTTGTAAAGACTGGTTCCACTTTCTTATGTAATATGGCTCTTAACATAATTTCTCTTAACACAAGAGGTATCAATGACAGAGTTAAATGCCAGTCTGTCTTTGATTACCTCCAGCAGAGAGAGGGAGATGTGTTGATGTTGCAGGAGTGTGCTTTAGCCTATCAAGAGAGGTATAAAAGTTTTGAAGATAGGTGGGATAAAGGGCCTTCTGTTTGGTCAGGGGACAATAACAACAGAGCCTCTGGCGTGGCCATTCTTTTCAAAGGATGGGCATTCAAATTGAAAAGTATTCAGAGGGTCATAGATGGCAGGTTGCTGTGTGTGGATGTGGAATGGGGGACCGTTAACCTGCGGCTAATCAATGTGTATTGCCCTACTGACGTAGGAGGAAGGGTGGAGCTACTCAAGGCACTCTCCCCCCTATTGTTATGCAGCACAGACGTGATAGTGGGAGGGGATTTTAATTGTATCTTAGAGCACACAGACAGGCAGTCTAGCTCGCCGATAAAATTGGATTCCAGCTCACTGGCCCTGCAAAACTTAGTTCAAGACTTTAAACTCTCAGACACATATAGATGTATATATCCCACAACAGCAGGATATACATGGTCAGGGAGGAATAGCAGCTCCAGAATTGACTATTGCTTTGTCTCAGAGAGAGTGAAAGTTGTTGGGGTCACTCTTCAGCCTGTCTTCTTCTCAGATCATCAGGCTTTAGGGTGTAGAGTGGAACTCCAGGGCGGGACTGTCTTTGGCCCAGGCCTCTGGAAACTCAACACAAAGCTGCTAGAGAACGAGGGGGTAGTATCCCGCTACAAGGAGAAACTATCACAGTGGCTGTCCTTGCAGTGTCTGTACGGGTCAGTAGGAGAGTGGTGGGAGGAGGTGAAGGTGAGGACAAAGGCCTTTTTCATGGCTGAGGGAAGGAAGGCTGCTGCCAGACGGAGAGGAGTGCTAGCCAGGAAACAGAGGCAGCTGCAGCGTCTCTACACGATGCTGCACAGTGGCTTCGATGTGCTCGAGGATATCGCCCTTTTAAAAAAGGACATCCGGAGCATAGCCGAAGAAAGTAGTCGAGGAGTGCTGTTAAGAAGCAGAGTGCAGTTCTTGGAAGAAAATGAGAAGTGTACTCGCTTCTTTTTCAGGAAAGTGGTAGGCTCCAAGACTGTCATGGAAAGTGTAGTTGATGAGGAGGGACGAGAGAGAACAGAGCCGAGTGCTATCCTCTCCTGCACCGAGGCCTTCTACTCAAGACTGTACAGCTCTACAGAGGTAAAGGATGAAGATATTCATTTTTTTACCTCAAAGCTAGAAAACATTTTGAGTGAAGAAGATAGGGAAGTACTTGAGAGGGATTTGACAGTAGAAGAGCTGAGACAGGCTATGGAGAGCTTACAGAAGGGGAAAACTCCGGGTGCTGACGGGCTCCCTAAAGAATTTTATTGCACCTTTTGGGATCTGCTTCAGGATCCGCTACTGCTCCTATTCGAGGAAAGCTACAAGACAGAATTGCTGCCTGACTCCTTAAGAGAAGGCACTATCTCTCTCTTGTTTAAGAAAGGAGCAAAAAATGACATAAAGAACTGGAGACCCCTCAGCCTGTTAGGCGTGGACACTAAGATCCTGTCCAAAGCCCTTTTCCTGCGCCTACAAAATGTAGTGGCCTCACTGGTAGGGAAAGAACAGACTTGTGGGATAGCAGGACGCCTGATGAGCGACAACCTGGCCTTGTTGAGGGATGTCTGTCTGTACTCTGAGGATCGCTCCCTCCCTCTGTGCATTTTAGGTGTAGACCTAGAAAAGGCCTTTGACCGCCTAAACCGGCAGTACTTAACATCGGTACTTGAGCACATGAAGTTTGGCCCCATCATGAGAAAGTGGATTAACCTGCTGTACATAGGTAGCAACAGCAGAGTCATGGTTAATGGCAATAGATCACGCACCTTTGAAGTCTGTTCAGGGGTGAGGCAGGGCTGCCCATTATCCCCCTTGTTATTCGTTTTGGCTATGGAGCCCTTAGCCTGTGCCTTGCGCCAGGATCAGGCCATTAATGGGATACCAGTGCCTGGAAGTGGGGGAGGAGAGGTAAAGACATCTCTATACATGGATGACGTCACCCTGCTCCTCTCTGACAATGCCTCAATTAGCAGAGCTCTGCAGTGCTGTGATCGGTTCTCTTTGGCTTCCTCCGCAAAAATTAACACATCTAAGAGTGAGATTTTTTATCAGAACTGGAGGGAGCCAAAAGAAGGACATGATCTCAGGCTGCAAGAGAAGAGAATTAAGGTCCTGGGGGTGTATTTTGGAGAAGAGATGGGAACAGTAAATTGGCAGAACAAATTGCCAATCTTAAACAAAAAACTGATGCAATGGAAGGACCGAGACCTCACCATGACAGGGAAGGTGCTGGTCATCAAAGCCGAGCTCTTGCCTGTCTTGAATTTTCTGGCTTCTACCTTCCCAATCCCACACCGTGTTGCGGCGGTGCTGAGGAGATTGATGTTTCAATTTCTATGGGGTGGGAAGCAGGAAAGACTCAGAAGGGAAATAATGTACAGGCCGCTACCCTCAGGGGGGAAGTCTGTCCCAGATATTGCTACGAAGCTGCTGTGCATTTTCCTGGCCTCTGTGCTGAGAGGCTTTGCAACAGCACCTGCAGCGCGTACCTGGACTTATTTTTCCAGGCTCTGGGTAGGTAGGGAGGTGTTCAGAGTGTGGGGTGTCAGACCCAAGCTGGACGTCCCACTCTCTGACACATGCCCTGCAATTTATGGGACAGTTAAAAGTTTTCTAAGATCTCACCCAATTGGCCATATTCCCCTCCGAGATGTCAGCGTCCAAAAACTGGAAGATTTCGTAGCACCCCAGAACAATAGGCAGACCCCTGTGGGCATTTTAACATCAGCCCAAACAAGGAAGGTGTGGAAACACACATCCTCTAAATTTCTGTGCAACATTCACAGAGATTTAGCCTGGAGTGTCGTCCACCAGTGCTTACCGGTACGAACTTTCTTGTACCGTAGGGGCCTCACCCCCAGCCCTCGCTGCGTTAGGGTGGGCTGCGGCGAGGAGGAGACTGTGACCCATCTCCTGTGGTCCTGCTTTTTTGCTAAGGCCTTCTGGGCACAGTTTGAAGATTGGTTGCAGGCTCTCTCGCCCCAATTTACCCTGACCGCTGCTTTCATCATATACGGCATCTCTCCTGTCAAACTTCCCCCTGACGTGTTTGACAGGATCTGGGCCGTGGTGAACAGTGGGAAAGACGCCCTGTGGAGAGTGAGGAACATGGGGCTGTTCAAAGGCATCGAGGTCCCAGTCAAGGCAGCAGGTAGCCTGGCCCTGTTCATCACCCGAGAGAACTATTACCTCAGAGATCTGTGGAGAGAAGGGAGGGAGGAAGCAGAAAATCTGTGGGAAATAGAGGGCATTGGAGAGTATCTCAAGAAACTGTGAAAAACATTATCATGTTTAAATAAAGAATGTGATTTGCACCAGAAAAAAAGAAAATTGTTGCTATGTAACTGTTACCGTGTCAAAATGTAATGAGATGTGATCATATATACTGTTTTAAGTATGTATATTAATGTAAAGCTTTCTGATTTGTGATTTCCTGTATTTTTTTGTGAAAAGAAAATAAAGTTCTTAAAAATCGAAAATCGGTTCACCCAGGGCGAGGCTCGGCCATTGCACTCCGGCTGTGCTGACCCCTGCGAATTCCCCAAATGTGGGAATCTCGACTGCATAATTTCTGGTAGTGGGGGACTGCGTTCGCGCTCTCCCCTGATGTGCTTGGTCCAAAATCAGATACGGGAGGGTTAGGACACCACGAGCTGCTTGGCTGCGGAAGGATCCCGGTTCGACAGGAGTGGACGCCGCTGCTGGTTCTCGCTGGCTTTTAGTTAGGGGTCCGGAGAAGCATCTCAAGCTAGTTCCACTACTCCTTCCGGACGTTCATTCCCTTTTCAAAGTCAGTCGTTTTGCTGTAGTCTGCGTTCTTTAGGCTGATTATCGAGGTTAGCCTTTATTTGGTCATGGGGGGCCTCGGTACTGTATGCTGAGTCTAAAGACAGTTTCACCCGTTTTCTGATTGCTCGGTTCTGTACCAGTGCAGACATGTCAAACAGTGAATGGCTGTACCTCTATTGTATCCGTGCTCAATGAATGAAATCGGTAACAAATGAATATATGTCTAGTTATACGAAAAACGAGTGGTTTATCGACTCATCTTCATTTGCAGATTTAGAGGCAGCTTCGATATTCGTTTTACAGACGGGTTTTTTTTTTTGAATATGGGTCACACACATGCCACAGCAACAAAACATCTCTAGAGATGAGGCTATAGATCACCTTTCCATCCTTCAGGTTTTCCTCCCAAAGCCTACGGCACCAACGGCGACCCCTGCTGGCCGGGAGAGCAAAAGCTTACAGCACCTGGTATTCCCAGGCAGTCTCGCATCCAAGTACTAACCAGGCCCGAAGCTGCTTAGCTTCCGAGATCAGACGAGATCGGGCGTGTTCAGGGTGGTGTGGCCGTAAGCGAAAGCCCCAGCGCCTGACTCGCTACTTGAAGCTGTGTGTGGCGGGGGTTCCGTGCCCCCCGAGCGGGACTGAAGGATCGTTCGTGTGCAACTCTTTGGAAAGGAGCTGCTTTCCAAATCGCATTGCGTGCCTGGATGTTGGCGAATGCGCTCCCTTGTGTTGGCTCGTCCCGCACTGGAGGAGGACAAACAATCTGCACGGAGGAGCACCAGGCAAGTCTTCACCAGACAAAAACCTCCAGTGCACAGCACTCTGGAAACATTTCGGGGCTTTCGCGTGTTTATTTCAGCACGTAAAGCGCACCGGTCCAACACGTCGGCCGGGCGCGCGGCGCCTCCGCTCTCTTGTGGCCTTGCGGCGTCAGAGCAAGAGGCTCCTTCTCGCTGCTCTTCCGCTGTGTTGCAGGGCCCCGAGAGGGAACCCGGAGCGCGCACTTTGTGGGGGGCGGGGGACCGCGTTCGCGCTCTGCCCCCGGTCTCTTGCGCGAGTACTAAATCTCACGGACAGGGGGGCCTCGTCATTGATTGTTACAGGTGAGACGGGGATTAGGAGGAGACCCCGACTGATGTGTAAAGGGGAGCACTAACACCAGAGGGACACCCCCGGCGTCTCTTTTTGAGAGACGCCCTGGGGTTTCCTAATGGCCAAGGAGGGTCGGGACCTCGGTTTGACGCCTCCCCCGAAGGACGGCGCCTGTTTGTGCAGCAGAGTGTCGCCATCAGGAGGCTGGGGCGTAAGAGAGCCACACAGCCCGCAGGGTGAGCGCTCCCTACTGGTCCCAGTCACACCTCTTGCAGGAGCAGCAGCAACCGGAGCTTTTCCGGGGTGGAATCTCCCATCCGGGTGCCGGCCAGGCTCACACCTGCTGGGCTGCCCCGGGGGTGAGCCCAGTCGAGAGTCGCAGGGCCAGATCTAGTCACCGGGGAGAAACGATACAAGTGAAGGATTGCTCGGCTCTCGGCACTTGAAAAGACCGACAAATGTCTCGTTCCCGCCGGAGCTGAATGTACCCGCATGTGTGGTGTCGTCTTCTTCCCCCGCCCCGCTGTGTTTGCTGTATTGTCTCTGAAGCCGGCCCCCCCGAGACGAGACGGGCTGTTCCTGTGCCCCAATTAACACTTTACAGGTGCCATTCCCCGGCATTGTGGCCATTGTCGGTGCTCACACGCGATAAGATAAGGCGGAGGAGAGCGGGGCATGCCCAGCGGCAGACATACAAGGAGGGGGCAGTGCGAGGTGAGGTGAGGTCCGACACGCCGGAGCCCCGACGCAGCTAATGCGGAGCACTTGTTGGACTGGCATCGAAAGGACGTGTGTGCACGGAGCGAGCCTTCCCTGCGGCGGAGCGCGGGAACTTTCTCCCCCCCTCCCGCTGCAGGAGTTGTGTGCGCTGCAGCTGTGCCGAGAGAAAAGCACAGAAGGCAGCAGGCTCTGGAGAGCAGGTAAGAGACGGAGCCTTGTGGGCAGGCGAGCAGGCCCGTTTTTTGGAAATTGCTGAAAAGGTTTGTTCGGTGTGTGGCAGGCGCACGTCGCGAGCTTGCGTGGCGATCTGCCGGTCTGGAGTTATGCAAATGAGGCCGAATTGCATCCCGGGACATGCTGCGAATGCGCAACGGCGACTGCAGATGTGTAGGAAACGGCGCGCTCGTTTTCTCGTTTTGCCCACACTTTTGAGTGTTAGTGTGGCGTGTGAGTGTGTGAAAGAGTGGGCCCAGCAGGAGGCGGTGGCGTGCGGGGCGAGGAGGTGGCCTAGGTTGCGCGATTTGTGCTGTGGGTGCGGGCCGCTTGCAGGGGCCTGTTTAACTCATACTTACCTGGCAGGGGAGATACCTTGATCAAGAAGGAGGTTCACCCAGGGCGAGGCTCGGCCATTGCACTCCGGCTGTGCTGACCCCTGCGAATTCCCCAAATGTGGGAATCTCGACTGCATAATTTCTGGTAGTGGGGGACTGCGTTCGCGCTCTCCCCTGATGTGCTTGGTCCAAAATCAGATACGGGAGGGTTAGGACACCACGAGCTGCGTGGCTGCGGAAGGATCCCGGTTCGACAGGAGTGGACGCCGCTGCTGGTTCTCGCTGGCTTTTAGTTAGGGGTCCGGAGAAGCATCTCAAGCTAGTTCCACTACTCCTTCCGGACGTTCATTCCCTTTTCAAAGTCAGTCGTTTTGCTGTAGTCTGCGTTCTTTAGGCTGATTATCGAGGTTAGCCTTTATTTGGTCATGGGGGGCCTCGGTACTGTATGCTGAGTCTAAAGACAGTTTCACCCGTTTTCTGATTGCTCGGTTCTGTACCAGTGCAGACATGTCAAACAGTGAATGGCTGTACCTCTATTGTATCCGTGCTCAATGAATGAAATCGGTAACAAATGAATATATGTCTAGTTATACGAAAAACGAGTGGTTTATCGACTCATCTTCATTTGCAGATTTAGAGGCAGCTTCGATATTCGTTTTACAGACGGGTTTTTTTTTTTGAATATGGGTCACACACATGCCACAGCAACAAAACATCTCTAGAGATGAGGCTATAGATCACCTTTCCATCCTGCAGGTTTTCCTCCCAAAGCCTACGGCACCAACGGCGACCCCTGCTGGCCGGGAGAGCAAAAGCTTACAGCACCTGGTATTCCCAGGCAGTCTCCCATCCAAGTACTAACCAGGCCCGACGCTGCTTAGCTTCCGAGATCAGACGAGATCGGGCGTGTTCAGGGTGGTGTGGCCGTAAGCGAAAGCCCCGGCGCCTGACTCGCTACTTGAAGCTGTGTGTGGCGGGGGTTCCGTGCCCCCCGAGCGGGACTGAAGGATCGTTCGTGTGCAACTCTTTGGAAAGGAGCTGCTTTCCAAATCGCATTGCGTGCCTGGATGTTGGCGAATACGCTCCCTTGTGTTGGCTCGTCCCACACTGGAGGAGGACAAACAATCTGCACGGAGGAGCACCAGGCAAGTCTTCACCAGACAAAAACCTCCAGTGCACAGCACTCTGGAAACATTTCGGGGCTTTCGCGTGTTTATTTCAGCACGTAAAGCGCACCGGTCCAACACGTCGGCCGGGCGCGCGGCGCCTCCGCCCTCTTGTGGCCTTGCAGCGTCAGAGCAAGAGGCTCCTTCTCGCTGCCCTTCCGCTGTGTTGCAGGGCCCCGAGAGGGAACCCGGAGCGCGCACTTTGTGGGGGGCGGGGGACCGCGTTCGCGCTCTGCCCCCGGTCTCTTGCGCGAGTACTAAATCTCACGGACAGGGGGGCCTCGTCATTGATTGTTACAGGTGAGACGGGGATTAGGAGGAGACCCCGACTGATGGGTAAAGTGGAGCACTAACACCAGAGGGACACCCCCGGCGTCTCTTTTTGAGAGACGCCCTGGGGTTTCCTAATGGCCAAGGAGGGTCGGGACCTCGGTTTGACGCCTCCCCCGAAGGACGGCGCCTGTTTGTGCAGCAGAGTGTCGCCATCAGGAGGCTGGGGCGTAAGAGAGCCACACAGCCCGCAGGGTGAGCGCTCCCTACTGGTCCCAGTCACACCTCTTGCAGGAGCAGCAGCAACCGGAGCTTTTCCGGGGTGGAATCTCCCATCCGGGTGCCGGCCAGGCTCACACCTGCTGGGCTGCCCCGGGGGTGAGCCCAGTCGAGAGTCGCAGGGCCAGATCTAGTCACCGGGGAGAAACGATACAAGTGAAGGATTGCTCGGCTCTCGGCACTTGAAAAGACCGACAAATGTCTCGTTCCCACCGGAGCTGAATGTACCCGCATGTGTGGTGTCGTCTTCTTCCCCCGCCCCGCTGTGTTTGCTGTATTGTCTCTGAAGCCGGCCCCCCCGAGACGAGACGGGCTGTTCCTGTGCCCCAATTAACACTTTACAGGTGCCATTCCCCGGCATTGTGGCCATTGTCGGTGCTCACACGCGATAAGATAAGGCGGAGGAGAGCGGGGCATGCCCAGCGGCAGACATTCAAGGAGGGGGCAGTGCGAGGTGAGGTGAGGTGCGACACGCCGGAGCCCCGACACAGCTAATGCGGAGCACTTGTTGGACTGGCATCGAAAGGACGTGTGCGCACGGAGCGAGCCTTCCCTGCGGCGGAGCGCGGGAACTTTCTCCCCCCCTCCCGCTGCAGGAGTTGTGTGCGCTGCAGCGGTGCCGAGAGAAAAGCACAGAAGGCAGCAGGCTCTGGAGAGCAGGTAAGAGACGGAGCCTTGTGGGCAGGCGAGCAGGCCCGTTTTTTGGAAATTGCTGAAAAGGTTTGTTCGGTGTGTGGCAGGCGCACGTCGCGAGCTTGCGTGGCCTAGGCTGCGCGATTTGTGCTGTGGGTGCGGGCCGCTTGCAGGTGCCTGTTTAACTCATACTTACCTGGCAGGGGAGATACCTTGATCAAGAAGGAGGTTCACCCAGGGTGAGGCTCGGCCATTGCACTCCGGCTGTGCTGACCCCTGCGAATTCCCCAAATGTGGGAATCTCGACTGCATAATTTCTGGTAGTGGGGGACTGCGTTCGCGCTCTCCCCTGATGTGCTTGGTCCAAAATCAGATACGGGAGGGTTAGGACACCACGAGCTGCGTGGCTGCGGAAGGATCCCGGTTCGACAGGAGTGGACGCCGCTGCTGGTTCTCGCTGGCTTTTAGTTAGGGGTCCGGAGAAGCATCTCAAGCTAGTTCCACTACTCCTTCCGGACGTTCATTCCCTTTTCAAAGTCAGTCGTTTTGCTGTAGTCTGCGTTCTTTAGGCTGATTATCGAGGTTAGCCTTTATTTGGTCATGGGGGGCCTCGGTACTGTATGCTGAGTCTAAAGACAGTTTCACCCGTTTTCTGATTGCTCGGTTCTGTACCAGTGCAGACATGTCAAACAGTGAATGGCTGTACCTCTATTGTATCCGTGCTCAATGAATGAAATCGGTAACAAATGAATATATGTCTAGTTATACGAAAAACGAGTGGTTTATCGACTCATCTTCATTTGCAGATTTAGAGGCAGCTTCGATATTCGTTTTACAGACGGGTTTTTTTTTTTGAATATGGGTCACACACATGCCACAGCAACAAAACATCTCTAGAGATGAGGCTATAGATCACCTTTCCATCCTGCAGGTTTTCCTCCCAAAGCCTACGGCACCAACGGCGACCCCTGCTGGCCGGGAGAGCAAAAGCTTACAGCACCTGGTATTCCCAGGCAGTCTCCCATCCAAGTACTAACCAGGCCCGACGCTGCTTAGTTTCCGAGATCAGACAAGATCGGGCGTGTTCAGGGTGGTGTGGCCGTAAGCGAAAGCCCCGGCGCCTGACTCGCTACTTGAAGCTGTGTGTGGCGGGGGTTCCGTGCCCCCCGAGCGGGACTGAAGGATCGTTCGTGTGCCACTCTTTGGAAAGGAGCTGCTTTCCAAATCGCATTGCGTGCCTGGATGTTGGCGAATGCGCTCCCTTGTGTTGGCTCGTCCCGCACTGGAGGAGGACAAACAATCTGCACGGAGGAGCACCAGGCAAGTCTTCACCAGACAAAAACCTCCAGTGCACAGCACTCTGGAAACATTTCGGGGCTTTCGCGTGTTTATTTCAGCACGTAAAGCGCACCGGTCCAACACGTCGCCCGGGCGCGCGGCGCCTCTGCCCTCTGGTGGCCTTGCGGCGTCAGAGCAAGAGGCTCCTTCTCGCTGCCCTTCCGCTGTGTTGCAGGGCCCCGAGAGGGAACCCGGAGCGCGCACTTTGTGGGGGGCGGGGGACCGCGTTCGCGCTCTGCCCCCGGTCTCTTGCGCGAGTACTAAATCTCACGGACAGGGGGGCCTCGTCATTGATTATTACAGGTGAGACGGGGATTAGGAGGAGACCCCGACTGATGGGTAAAGGGGAGCACTAACACCAGAGGGACACCCCCGGCGTCTCTTTTTGAGAGACGCCCTGGGGTTTCCTAATGGCCAAGGAGGGTCGGAACCTCGGTTTGACGCCTCCCCCGAAGGACGGCGCCTGTTTGTGCAGCAGAGTGTCGCCATCAGGAGGCTGGGGCGTAAGAGAGCCACACAGCCCGCAGGGTGAGCGCTCCCTACTGGTCCCAGTCACACCTCTTGCAGGAGCAGCAGCAACCGGAGCTTTTCCGGGGTGGAATATCCCATCCGGGTGCCGGCCAGGTTCACACCTGCTGGGCTGCCCCGGGGGTGAGCCCAGTCGAGAGTCGCAGGGCCAGATCTAGTCACCGGGGAGAAACGATACAAGTGAAGGATTGCTCGGCTCTCGGCACTTGAAAAGACCGACAAATGTCTCGTTCCCGCCGGAGCTGAATGTACCCGCATGTGTAGTGTCGTCTTCTTCCCCCGCCCCGCTGTGTTTGCTGTATTGTCTCTGAAGCCGGCCCCCCCGAGACGAGACGGGCTGTTCCTGTGCCCCAATTAACACTTTACAGGTGCCATTCCCCGGCATTGTGGCCATTGTCGGTGCTCACACGCGATAAGATAAGGCGGAGGAGAGCGGGGCATGCCCAGCGGCAGACATTCAAGGAGGGGGCAGTGCGAGGTGAGGTGAGGTGCGACACGCCGGAGCCCCGACACAGCTAATGCGGAGCACTTGTTGGACTGGCATCGAAAGGACGTGTGCGCACGGAGCGAGCCTTCCCTGCGGCGGAGCGCGGGAACTTTCTCCCCCCCTCCCGCTGCAGGAGTTGTGTGCGCTGCAGCGGTGCCGAGAGAAAAGCACAGAAGGCAGCAGGCTCTGGAGAGCAGGTAAGAGACGGAGCCTTGTGGGCAGGCGAGCAGGCCCGTTTTTTGGAAATTGCTGAAAAGGTTTGTTCGGTGTGTGGCAGGCGCACGTCGCGAGCTTGCGTGGCCTAGGCTGCGCGATTTGTGCTGTGGGTGCGGGCCGCTTGCAGGGGCCTGTTTAACTCATACTTACCTGGCAGGGGAGATACCTTGATCAAGAAGGAGGTTCACCCAGGGTGAGGCTCGGCCATTGCACTCCGGCTGTGCTGACCCCTGCGAATTCCCCAAATGTGGGAATCTCGACTGCATAATTTCTGGTAGTGGGGGACTGCGTTCGCGCTCTCCCCTGATGTGCTTGGTCCAAAATCAGATACGGGAGGGTTAGGACACCACGAGCTGCGTGGCTGCGGAAGGATCCCGGTTCGACAGGAGTGGACGCCGCTGCTGGTTCTCGCTGGCTTTTAGTTAGGGGTCCGGAGAAGCATCTCAAGCTAGTTCCACTACTCCTTCCGGACGTTCATTCCCTTTTCAAAGTCAGTCGTTTTGCTGTAGTCTGCGTTCTTTAGGCTGATTATCGAGGTTAGCCTTTATTTGGTCATGGGGGGCCTCGGTACTGTATGCTGAGTCTAAAGACAGTTTCACCCGTTTTCTGATTGCTCGGTTCTGTACCAGTGCAGACATGTCAAACAGTGAATGGCTGTACCTCTATTGTATCCGTGCTCAATGAATGAAATCGGTAACAAATGAATATATGTCTAGTTATACGAAAAACGAGTGGTTTATCGACTCATCTTCATTTGCAGATTTAGAGGCAGCTTCGATATTCGTTTTACAGACGGGTTTTTTTTTTTGAATATGGGTCACACACATGCCACAGCAACAAAACATCTCTAGAGATGAGGCTATAGATCACCTTTCCATCCTGCAGGTTTTCCTCCCAAAGCCTACGGCACCAACGGCGACCCCTGCTGGCCGGGAGAGCAAAAGCTTACAGCACCTGGTATTCCCAGGCAGTCTCCCATCCAAGTACTAACCAGGCCCGATGCTGCTTAGCTTCCGAGATCAGACGAGATCGGGCGTGTTCAGGGTGGTGTGGCCATAAGCGAAAGCCCCGGCGCCTGACTCGCTACTTGAAGCTGTGTGTGGCGGGGGTTCCGTGCCCCCCGAGCGGGACTGAAGGATCGTTCGTGTGCCACTCTTTGGAAAGGAGCTGCTTTCCAAATCGCATTGCGTGCCTGGATGTTGGCGAATGCGCTCCCTTGTGTTGGCTCGTCCCGCACTGGAGGAGGACAAACAATCTGCACGGAGGAGCACCAGGCAAGTCTTCACCAGACAAAAACCTCCAGTGCACAGCACTCTGGAAACATTTCGGGGCTTTCGCGTGTTTATTTCAGCACGTAAAGCGCACCGGTCCAACACGTCGGCCGGGCGCGCGGCGCCTCCGCCCTCTTGTGGCCTTGCGGCGTCAGAGCAAGAGGCTCCTTCTCGCTGCCCTTCCGCTGTGTTGCAGGACCCGGAGCGCGCACTTTGTGGGGGGCGGGGGACCGCGTTCGCGCTCTGCCCCCGGTCTCTTGCGCGAGTACTAAATCTCACGGACAGGGGGGCCTCGTCATTGATTGTTACAGGTGAGACGGGGATTAGGAGGAGACCCCGACTGATGGGTAAAGGGGAGCACTTACACCAGAGGGACACCCCCGGCATCTCTTTTTGAGAGACGCCCTGGGGTTTCCTAATGGCCAAGGAGGGTCGGGACCTCGGTTTGACCTCTGTTTGTGCAGCAGAGTGTCGCCATCAGGAGGCTGGGGCGTAAGAGAGCCACACAGCCCGCAGGGTGAGCGCTCCCTACTGGTCCCAGTCACACCTCTTGCAGGAGCAGCAGCAACCGGAGCTTTTCCGGGGTGGAATCTCCCATCCGGGTGCCGGCCAGGCTCACACCTGCTGGGCTGCCCCGGGGGTGAGCCCAGTCGAGAGTCGCAGGGCCAGATCTAGTCACCGGGGAGAAACGATACAAGTGAAGGATTGCTCGGCTCTCGGCACTTGAAAAGACCGACAAATGTCTCGTTCCCGCCGGAGCTGAATGTACCCGCATGTGTGGTGTCGTCTTCTTCCCCCGCCCCGCTGTGTTTGCTGTATTGTCTCTGAAGTCGGCCCCCCCGAGACGAGACGGGCTGTTCCTGTGCCCCAATTAACACTTTACAGGTGCCATTCCCCGGCATTGTGGCCATTGTCGGTGCTCACACGCGATAAGATAAGGCGGAGGAGAGCGGGGCATGCCCAGCGGCAGACATTCAAGGAGGGGGCAGTGCGAGGTGAGGTGCGACACGCCGGAGCCCCGACGCAGCTAATGCGGAGCACTTGTTGGACTGGCATCGAAAGGACGTGTGCGCACGGAGCGAGCCTTCCCTGCGGCGGAGCGCGGGAACTTTCTCCCCCCCTCCTGCTGCAGGAGTTGTGTGCGCTGCAGCGGTGCCGAGAGAAAAGCACAGAAGGCAGCAGGCTCTGGAGAGCAGGTAAGAGACGGAGCCTTGTGGGCAGGCGAGCAGGCCCGTTTTTTGGAAATTGCTGAAAAGGTTTGTTCGGTGTGTGGCAGGCGCACGTCGCGAGCTTGCGTGGCCTAGGCTGCGCGATTTGTGCTGTGGGTGCGGGCCGCTTGCAGGGGCCTGTTTAACTCATACTTACCTGGCAGGGGAGATACCTTGATCAAGAAGGAGGTTCACCCAGGGTGAGGCTCGGCCATTGCACTCCGGCTGTGCTGACCCCTGCGAATTCCCCAAATGTGGGAATCTCGACTGCATAATTTCTGGTAGTGGGGGACTGCGTTCGCGCTCTCCCCTGATGTGCTTGGTCCAAAATCAGATACGGGAGGGTTAGGACACCACGAGCTGCGTGGCTGCGGAAGGATCCCGGTTCGACAGGAGTGGACGCCGCTGCTGGTTCTCGCTGGCTTTTAGTTAGGGGTCCGGAGAAGCATCTCAAGCTAGTTCCACTACTCCTTCCGGATGTTCATTCCCTTTTCAAATCAGTCGTTTTGCTGTAGTCTGCGTTCTTTAGGCTGATTATCGAGGTTAGCCTTTATTTGGTCATGGGGGGCCTCGGTACTGTATGCTGAGTCTAAAGACAGTTTCACCCGTTTTCTGATTGCTCGGTTCTGTACCAGTGCAGACATGTCAAACAGTGAATGGCTGTACCTCTATTGTATCCGTGCTCAATGAATGAAATCGGTAACAAATGAATATATGTCTAGTTATACGAAAAACGAGTGGTTTATCGACTCATCTTCATTTGCAGATTTAGAGGCAGCTTCGATATTCGTTTTACAGACGGGTTTTTTTTTTTGAATATGGGTCACACACATGCCACAGCAACAAAACATCTCTAGAGATGAGGCTATAGATCACCTTTCCATCCTGCAGGTTTTCCTCCCAAAGCCTACGGCACCAACGGCGACCCCTGCTGGCCGGGAGAGCAAAAGCTTACAGCACCTGGTATTCCCAGGCAGTCTCCCATCCAAGTACTAACCAGGCCCGACGCTGCTTAGCTTCCGAGATCAGACGAGATCGGGCGTGTTCAGGGTGGTGTGGCCATAAGCGAAAGCCCCGGCGCCTGACTCGCTACTTGAAGCTGTGTGTGGCGGGGGTTCCGTGCCCCCCGAGCGGGACTGAAGGATCGTTCGTGTGCCACTCTTTGGAAAGGAGCTGCTTTCCAAATCGCATTGCGTGCCTGGATGTTGGCGAATGCGCTCCCTTGTGTTGGCTCGTCCCGCACTGGAGGAGGACAAACAATCTGCACGGAGGAGCACCAGGCAAGTCTTCACCAGACAAAAACCTCCAGTGCACAGCACTCTGGAAACATTTCGGGGCTTTCGCGTGTTTATTTCAGCACGTAAAGCGCACCGGTCCAACACGTCGGCCGGGCGCGCGGCGCCTCCGCCCTCTTGTGGCCTTGCGGCGTCAGAGCAAGAGGCTCCTTCTCGCTGCCCTTCCGCTGTGTTGCAGGACCCGGAGCGCGCACTTTGTGGGGGGCGGGGGACCGCGTTCGCGCTCTGCCCCCGGTCTCTTGCGCGAGTACTAAATCTCACGGACAGGGGGGCCTCGTCATTGATTGTTACAGGTGAGACGGGGATTAGGAGGAGACCCCGACTGATGGGTAAAGGGGAGCACTTACACCAGAGGGACACCCCCGGCATCTCTTTTTGAGAGACGCCCTGGGGTTTCCTAATGGCCAAGGAGGGTCGGGACCTCGGTTTGACCTCTGTTTGTGCAGCAGAGTGTCGCCATCAGGAGGCTGGGGCGTAAGAGAGCCACACAGCCCGCAGGGTGAGCGCTCCCTACTGGTCCCAGTCACACCTCTTGCAGGAGCAGCAGCAACCGGAGCTTTTCCGGGGTGGAATCTCCCATCCGGGTGCCGGCCAGGCTCACACCTGCTGGGCTGCCCCGGGGGTGAGCCCAGTCGAGAGTCGCAGGGCCAGATCTAGTCACCGGGGAGAAACGATACAAGTGAAGGATTGCTCGGCTCTCGGCACTTGAAAAGACCGACAAATGTCTCGTTCCCGCCGGAGCTGAATGTACCCGCATGTGTGGTGTCGTCTTCTTCCCCCGCCCCGCTGTGTTTGCTGTATTGTCTCTGAAGCCGGCCCCCCCGAGACGAGACGGGCTGTTCCTGTGCCCCAATTAACACTTTACAGGTGCCATTCCCCGGCATTGTGGCCATTGTCGGTGCTCACACGCGATAAGATAAGGCGGAGGAGAGCGGGGCATGCCCAGCGGCAGACATTCAAGGAGGGGGCAGTGCGAGGTGAGGTGAGGTGCGACACGCCGGAGCCCCGACGCAGCTAATGCGGAGCACTTGTTGGACTGGCATCGAAAGGACGTGTGCGCACGGAGCGAGCCTTCCCTGCGGCGGAGCGCGGGAACTTTCTCCCCCCCTCCTGCTGCAGGAGTTGTGTGCGCTGCAGCGGTGCCGAGAGAAAAGCACAGAAGGCAGCAGGCTCTGGAGAGCAGGTAAGAGACGGAGCCTTGTGGGCAGGCGAGCAGGCCCGTTTTTTGGAAATTGCTGAAAAGGTTTGTTCGGTGTGTGGCAGGCGCACGTCGCGAGCTTGCGTGGCGATCTGCCGGTCTGGAGTTATGCAAATGAGGCCGAATTGCATCCCGGGACATGCTGCGAATGCGCAACGGCGACTGCAGATGTGTAGGAAACGGCGCGCTCGTTTTCTCGTTTTGCCCACACTTTTGAGTGTTAGTGTGGCGTGTGAGTGTGTGAAAGAGTGGGCCCAGCAGGAGGCGGTGGCGTGCGGGGCGAGGAGGTGGCCTAGGCTGCGCGATTTGTGCTGTGGGTGCGGGCCGCTTGCAGGGGCCTGTTTAACTCATACTTACCTGGCAGGGGAGATACCTTGATCAGCCTGTAGGTGGAGTAGTTGGATTGTTTTTCTTTTGTTGGAAGCAGTGTTCGATTTGCGGTTTTTGAAATGGCAACCTTTGGATCCCGTAAGAATGCTGTACGTTTTGAGCTCTTGGATGACCTCTTCATGGATCGTATGCAGTTCAGCAGAAAAGTGTTACAGAAGGAACTTGGCTTTGAACCTCGGCACTTGGATTTCATCTTCGCTCTCCCAGGTCAGAAAGCATTTGAGGTTGTATTTGCTACCTATCCTCTGTTTGAACAATGCGTGGATGTGTTTGAGGCAAAAAGAGGCAAAGTTCCTGCACTTGAGAAGATCAACTTGCAGCCTCTGACACAGAGAGAGAGGAAAACGGTGCATGTTGTTATGTTCTCGGAACTGGCAAAGACGGAGGACATTCACACCTGGCTTAACCAGTACTGCACCGTCCACCATGGAACTGAGGTTAGAGATGTTGATGGTATAAAAACAGGAGCAAGGAAATTCGAGGTTCGCTTGCTACCGGACAGCGTAAATGGAGGCTTAAGGCACCTGCCCTCTACAATCCGGCTGGGCGCCTGCAATGGCTATGTGTTTTATGTGGGACAACCAAAGGTGTGTCGGCGCTGTGGTGCTGTGGGACACCTGGCATCGTCCTGCACTGTGAAATGCTGCAAGACCTGTGGCAAACAGGGACATTTAGCCTCTGACTGTTCAATGCTGCCAAAGTGCAATTTATGTGGCTCGGAAGGACACGTTTTTAAGAACTGCCCTCACGCCTACGCCAATAAACTCAAAATGAGAAAGGATGAGGCAGTGCTTGTTTCAGCCAAACCGGCCCGAAAATCCAAAGCAAACAACAAGTCAAACAAAGAACCCTTGTTGGACAAAGACTCTCAGCCTCCAGCCAGGATCAGTCCTGCTGTGGCTCCGGGGCTGGTGGAAGAGAAATCCACTACGCCCCCACAACCGCAGACTGCACCAGACAAGCACGAGGGTTTGAAAACCCCCGAGAACAGCGAGGACCCCTCCCCCACTCCTGCTCCTCAGAACGAGGGCCAGTGTGGGGCCCCCCGGTGGAGCGGGTCCAGCGAGGATACCCAGGATTCAGCGGAGCTGCTTTTCTCAGACTCTGCAAGTGCTACAGATGCCCTCCTCTCCTCCATCCAGTCCATCACGGAGGATCTGCAGCAGCTGGTGGGTGAGGGGGAAGAGGAGACTGGTGCATCGGCTGCACCCCTTTCCCCTCAGTGCTCCCAGGAGCTGGACTTGAGGAAAAGAAAAAATGACTCTGTTTTCTCCCCGAGCGAGGAGGAAGGAGAGCATGGCGATGGGGACAGCTGGAACCTCTCCACCCCTCCCTCTACCCCCTTCCTTGAAATGGACTCTGTGAACGCTTTTACTGCTGCCACCCTGATGAAGGCTCATTCAGAGGATGGCTGGCAGGAAATTGGTAAGAAGAAAAAGAAAAAGAAAAAGGTAACAGGTGAGACCGAAGAGAAATGTGTTTTGTAAAGACTGGTTCCACTTTCTTATGTAATATGGCTCTTAACATAATTTCTCTTAACACAAGAGGTATCAATGACAGAGTTAAATGCCAGTCTGTCTTTGATTACCTCCAGCAGAGAGAGGGAGATGTGTTGATGTTGCAGGAGTGTGCTTTAGCCTATCAAGAGAGGTATAAAAGTTTTGAAGATAGGTGGGATAAAGGGCCTTCTGTTTGGTCAGGGGACAATAACAACAGAGCCTCTGGCGTGGCCATTCTTTTCAAAGGATGGGCATTCAAATTGAAAAGTATTCAGAGGGTCATAGATGGCAGGTTGCTGTGTGTGGATGTGGAATGGGGGACCGTTAACCTGCGGCTAATCAATGTGTATTGCCCTACTGACGTAGGAGGAAGGGTGGAGCTACTCAAGGCACTCTCCCCCCTATTGTTATGCAGCACAGACGTGATAGTGGGAGGGGATTTTAATTGTATCTTAGAGCACACAGACAGGCAGTCTAGCTCGCCGATAAAATTGGATTCCAGCTCACTGGCCCTGCAAAACTTAGTTCAAGACTTTAAACTCTCAGACACATATAGATGTATATATCCCACAACAGCAGGATATACATGGTCAGGGAGGAATAGCAGCTCCAGAATTGACTATTGCTTTGTCTCAGAGAGAGTGAAAGTTGTTGGGGTCACTCTTCAGCCTGTCTTCTTCTCAGATCATCAGGCTTTAGGGTGTAGAGTGGAACTCCAGGGCGGGACTGTCTTTGGCCCAGGCCTCTGGAAACTCAACACAAAGCTGCTAGAGAACGAGGGGGTAGTATCCCGCTACAAGGAGAAACTATCACAGTGGCTGTCCCTGCAGTGTCTGTACGGGTCAGTAGGAGAGTGGTGGGAGGAGGTGAAGGTGAGGACAAAGGCCTTTTTCATGGCTGAGGGAAGGAAGGCTGCTGCCAGACGGAGAGGAGTGCTAGCCAGGAAACAGAGGCAGCTGCAGCGTCTCTACACGATGCTGCACAGTGGCTTCGATGTGCTCGAGGATATCGCCCTTTTAAAAAAGGACATCCGGAGCATAGCCGAAGAAAGTAGTCGAGGAGTGCTGTTAAGAAGCAGAGTGCAGTTCTTGGAAGAAAATGAGAAGTGTACTCGCTTCTTTTTCAGGAAAGTGGTAGGCTCCAAGACTGTCATGGAAAGTGTAGTTGATGAGGAGGGACGAGAGAGAACAGAGCCGAGTGCTATCCTCTCCTGCACCGAGGCCTTCTACTCAAGACTGTACAGCTCTACAGAGGTAAAGGATGAAGATATTCATTTTTTTACCTCAAAGCTAGAAAACATTTTGAGTGAAGAAGATAGGGAAGTACTTGAGAGGGATTTGACAGTAGAAGAGCTGAGACAGGCTATGGAGAGCTTACAGAAGGGGAAAACTCCGGGTGCTGACGGGCTCCCTAAAGAATTTTATTGCACCTTTTGGGATCTGCTTCAGGATCCGCTACTGCTCCTATTCGAGGAAAGCTACAAGACAGAATTGCTGCCTGACTCCTTAAGAGAAGGCACTATCTCTCTCTTGTTTAAGAAAGGAGCAAAAAATGACATAAAGAACTGGAGACCCCTCAGCCTGTTAGGCGTAGACACTAAGATCCTGTCCAAAGCCCTTTTCCTGCGCCTACAAAATGTAGTGGCCTCACTGGTAGGGAAAGAACAGACTTGTGGGATAGCAGGACGCCTGATGAGCGACAACCTGGCCTTGTTGAGGGATGTCTGTCTGTACTCTGAGGATCGCTCCCTCCCTCTGTGCATTTTAGGTGTAGACCTAGAAAAGGCCTTTGACCGCCTAAACCGGCAGTACTTAACATCGGTACTTGAGCACATGAAGTTTGGCCCCATCATGAGAAAGTGGATTAACCTGCTGTACACAGGTAGCAACAGCAGAGTCATGGTTAATGGCAATAGATCACGCACCTTTGAAGTCTGTTCAGGGGTGAGGCAGGGCTGCCCATTATCCCCCTTGTTATTCGTTTTGGCTATGGAGCCCTTAGCCTGTGCCTTGCGCCAGGATCAGGCCATTAATGGGATACCAGTGCCTGGAAGTGGGGGAGGAGAGGTAAAGACATCTCTATACATGGATGACGTCACCCTGCTCCTCTCTGACAATGCCTCAATTAGCAGAGCTCTGCAGTGCTGTGATCGGTTCTCTTTGGCTTCCTCCGCAAAAATTAACACATCTAAGAGTGAGATTTTTTATCAGAACTGGAGGGAGCCAAAAGAAGGACATGATCTCAGGCTGCAAGAGAAGAGAATTAAGGTCCTGGGGGTGTATTTTGGAGAAGAGATGGGAACAGTAAATTGGCAGAACAAATTGCCAATCTTAAACAAAAAACTGATGCAATGGAAGGACCGAGACCTCACCATGACAGGGAAGGTGCTGGTCATCAAAGCCGAGCTCTTGCCTGTCTTGAATTTTCTGGCTTCTACCTTCCCAATCCCACACCGTGTTGCGGCGGTGCTGAGGAGATTGATGTTTCAATTTCTATGGGGTGGGAAGCAGGAAAGACTCAGAAGGGAAATAATGTACAGGCCGCTACCCTCAGGGGGGAAGTCTGTCCCAGATATTGCTACGAAGCTGCTGTGCATTTTCCTGGCCTCTGTGCTGAGAGGCTTTGCAACAGCACCTGCAGCGCGTACCTGGACTTATTTTTCCAGGCTCTGGGTAGGTAGGGAGGTGTTCAGAGTGTGGGGTGTCAGACCCAAGCTGGACGTCCCACTCTCTGACACATGCCCTGCAATTTATGGGACAGTTAAAAGTTTTCTAAGATCTCACCCAATTGGCCATATTCCCCTCCGAGATGTCAGCGTCCAAAAACTGGAAGATTTCGTAGCACCCCAGAACAATAGGCAGACCCCTGTGGGCATTTTAACATCAGCCCAAACAAGGAAGGTGTGGAAACACACATCCTCTAAATTTCTGTGCAACATTCACAGAGATTTAGCCTGGAGTGTCGTCCACCAGTGCTTACCGGTACGAACTTTCTTGTACCGTAGGGGCCTCACCCCCAGCCCTCGCTGCGTTAGGGTGGGCTGCGGCGAGGAGGAGACTGTGACCCACCTCCTGTGGTCCTGCTTTTTTGCTAAGGCCTTCTGGGCACAGTTTGAAGATTGGTTGCAGGCTCTCTCGCCCCAATTTACCCTGACCGCTGCTTTCATCATATACGGCATCTCTCCTGTCAAGCTTCCTCCTGACGTGTTTGACAGGATCTGGGCCGTGGTGAACAGTGGGAAAGACGCCCTGTGGAGAGTTAGGAACATGGGGCTGTTCAAAGGCATCGAGGTCCCAGTCAAGGCAGCAGGTAGCCTGGCCCTGTTCATCACCCGAGAGAACTATTACCTCAGAGATCTGTGGAGAGAAGGGAGGGAGGAAGCAGAAAATCTGTGGGAAATAGAGGGCATTGGACAGTATCTCAAGAAACTGTGAAAAACATTATCATGTTTAAGTAAAAAATGTGATTTGCACCAGAAAAAAAGAAATTGTTGCTATGTAACTGGTTCCGTGTCAAAATGTAATGAGATGTGATCATATATACTGTTTTAAGTATGTATATTAATGTAAAGCTTTCTGATTTGTGATTTCCTGTATTTTTTTGTGAAAAGAAAATAAAGTTCTTAAAAATCGAAATCGGTTCACCCAGGGTGAGGCTCGGCCATTGCACTCCGGCTGTGCTGACCCCTGCGAATTCCCCAAATGTGGGAATCTCGACTGCATAATTTCTGGTAGTGGGGGACTGCGTTCGCGCTCTCCCCTGATGTGCTTGGTCCAAAATCAGATACGGGAGGGTTAGGACACCACGAGCTGCGTGGCTGCGGAAGTATCCCGGTTCGACAGGAGTGGACGCCGCTGCTGGTTCTCGCTGGCTTTTAGTTAGGGGTCCGGAGAAGCATCTCAAGCTAGTTCCACTACTCCTTCCGGACGTTCATTCCCTTTTCAAAGTCAGTCGTTTTGCTGTAGTCTGCGTTCTTTAGGCTGATTATCGAGGTTAGCCTTTATTTGGTCATGGGGGGCCTCGGTACTGTATGCTGAGTCTAAAGACAGTTTCACCCGTTTTCTGATTGCTCGGTTCTGTACCAGTGCAGACATGTCAAACAGTGAATGGCTGTACCTCTATTGTATCCGTGCTCAATGAATGAAATCGGTAACAAATGAATATATGTCTAGTTATACGAAAAACGAGTGGTTTATCGACTCATCTTCATTTGCAGATTTAGAGGCAGCTTCGATATTCGTTTTACAGACGGGTTTTTTTTTTTGAATATGGGTCACACACATGCCACAGCAACAAAACATCTCTAGAGATGAGGCTATAGATCACCTTTCCATCCTGCAGGTTTTCCTCCCAAAGCCTACGGCACCAACGGCGACCCCTGCTGGCCGGGAGAGCAAAAGCTTACAGCACCTGGTATTCCCAGGCAGTCTCCCATCCAAGTACTAACCAGGCCCGACGCTGCTTAGCTTCCGAGATCAGACGAGATCGGGCGTGTTCAGGGTGGTGTGGCCATAAGCGAAAGCCCCGGCGCCTGACTCGCTACTTGAAGCTGTGTGTGGCGGGGGTTCCGTGCCCCCCGAGCGGGACTGAAGGATCGTTCGTGTGCCACTCTTTGGAAAGGAGCTGCTTTCCAAATCGCATTGCGTGCCTGGATGTTGGCGAATGCGCTCCCTTGTGTTGGCTCGTCCCGCACTGGAGGAGGACAAACAATCTGCACGGAGGAGCACCAGGCAAGTCTTCACCAGACAAAAACCTCCAGTGCACAGCACTCTGGAAACATTTCGGGGCTTTTGCGTGTTTATTTCAGCACGTAAAGCGCACCGGTCCAACACGTCGGCCGGGCGCGCGGCGCCTCCGCCCTCTTGTGGCCTTGCGGCGTCAGAGCAAGAGGCTCCTTCTCGCTGCCCTTCCGCTGTGTTGCAGGACCCGGAGCGCGCACTTTGTGGGGGGTGGGGGACCGTGTTCGCGCTCTGCCCCCGGTCTCTTGCGCGAGTACTAAATCTCACGGACAGGGGGGCCTCGTCATTGATTGTTACAGGTGAGACGGGGATTAGGAGGAGACCCCGACTGATGGGTAAAGGGGAGCACTTACACCAGAGGGACACCCCCGGCATCTCTTTTTGAGAGACGCCCTGGGGTTTCCTAATGGCCAAGGAGGGTCGGGACCTCGGTTTGACCTCTGTTTGTGCAGCAGAGTGTCGCCATCAGGAGGCTGGGGCGTAAGAGAGCCACACAGCCCGCAGGGTGAGCGCTCCCTACTGGTCCCAGTCACACCTCTTGCAGGAGCAGCAGCAACCGGAGCTTTTCCGGGGTGGAATCTCCCATCCGGGTGCCGGCCAGGCTCACACCTGCTGGGCTGCCCCGGGGGTGAGCCCAGTCGAGAGTCGCAGGGCCAGATCTAGTCACCGGGGAGAAACGATACAAGTGAAGGATTGCTCGGCTCTCGGCACTTGAAAAGACCGACAAATGTCTCGTTCCCGCCGGAGCTGAATGTACCCGCATGTGTGGTGTCGTCTTCTTCCCCCGCCCCGCTGTGTTTGCTGTATTGTCTCTGAAGCCGGCCCCCCCGAGACGAGACGGGCTGTTCCTGTGCCCCAATTAACACTTTACAGGTGCCATTCCCCGGCATTGTGGCCATTGTCGGTGCTCACACGCGATAAGATAAGGCGGAGGAGAGCGGGGCATGCCCAGCGGCAGACATTCAAGGAGGGGGCAGTGCGAGGTGAGGTGAGGTGCGACACGCCGGAGCCCCGACGCAGCTAATGCGGAGCACTTGTTGGACTGGCATCGAAAGGACGTGTGCGCACGGAGCGAGCCTTCCCTGCGGCGGAGCGCGGGAACTTTCTCCCCCCCTCCCGCTGCAGGAGTTATGTGCGCTGCAGCGGTGCCGAGAGAAAAGCACAGAAGGCAGCAGGCTCTGGAGAGCAGGTAAGAGACGGAGCCTTGTGGGCAGGCGAGCAGGCCCGTTTTTTGGAAATTGCTGAAAAGGTTTGTTCGGTGTGTGGCAGGCGCACGTCGCGAGCTTGCGTGGCGATCTGCCGGTCTGGAGTTATGCAAATGAGGCCGAATTGCATCCCGGGACATGCTGCGAATGCGCAACGGCGACTGCAGATGTGTAGGAAACGGCGCGCTCGTTTTCTCGTTTTGCCCACACTTTTGAGTGTTAGTGTGGCGTGTGAGTGTGTGAAAGAGTGGGCCCAGCAGGAGGCGGTGGCGTGCGGGGCGAGGAGGTGGCCTAGGCTGCGCGATTTGTGCTGTGGGTGCGGGCCGTTTGCAGGGGCCTGTTTAACTCATACTTACCTGGCAGGGGAGATACCTTGATCAGCCTGTAGGTGGAGTAGTTGGATTGTTTTTCTTTTGTTGGAAGCAGTGTTCGATTTGCGGTTTTTGAAATGGCAACCTTTGGATCCCGTAAGAATGCTGTACGTTTTGAGCTCTTGGATGACCTCTTCATGGATCGTATGCAGTTCAGCAGAAAAGTGTTACAGAAGGAACTTGGCTTTGAACCTCGGCACTTGGATTTCATCTTCGCTCTCCCAGGTCAGAAAGCATTTGAGGTTGTATTTGCTACCTATCCTCTGTTTGAACAATGCGTGGATGTGTTTGAGGCAAAAAGAGGCAAAGTTCCTGCACTTGAGAAGATCAACTTGCAGCCTCTGACACAGAGAGAGAGGAAAACGGTGCATGTTGTTATGTTCTCGGAACTGGCAAAGACGGAGGACATTCACACCTGGCTTAACCAGTACTGCACCGTCCACCATGGAACTGAGGTTAGAGATGTTGATGGTATAAAAACAGGAGCAAGGAAATTCGAGGTTCGCTTGCTACCGGACAGCGTAAATGGAGGCTTAAGGCACCTGCCCTCTACAATCCGGCTGGGCGCCTGCAATGGCTATGTGTTTTATGTGGGACAACCAAAGGTGTGTCGGCGCTGTGGTGCTGTGGGACACCTGGCATCGTCCTGCACTGTGAAATGCTGCAAGACCTGTGGCAAACAGGGACATTTAGCCTCTGACTGTTCAATGCTGCCAAAGTGCAATTTATGTGGCTCGGAAGGACATGTTTTTAAGAACTGCCCTCACGCCTACGCCAATAAACTCAAAATGAGAAAGGATGAGGCAGTGCTTGTTTCAGCCAAACCGGCCCGAAAATCCAAAGCAAACAACAAGTCAAACAAAGAACCCTTGTTGGACAAAGACTCTCAGCCTCCAGCCAGGATCAGTCCTGCTGTGGCTCCGGGGCTGGTGGAAGAGAAATCCACTACGCCCCCACAACCGCAGACTGCACCAGACAAGCACGAGGGTTTGAAAACCCCCGAGAACAGCGAGGACCCCTCCCCCACTCCTGCTCCTCAGAACGAGGGCCAGTGTGGGGCCCCCCGGTGGAGCGGGTCCAGCGAGGATACCCAGGATTCAGCGGAGCTGCTTTTCTCAGACTCTGCAAGTGCTACAGATGCCCTCCTCTCCTCCATCCAGTCCATCACGGAGGATCTGCAGCAGCTGGTGGGTGAGGGGGAAGAGGAGACTGGTGCATCGGCTGCACCCCTTTCCCCTCAGTGCTCCCAGGAGCTGGACTTGAGGAAAAGAAAAAATGACTCTTTTTTCTCCCCGAGCGAGGAGGAAGGAGAGCATGGCGATGGGGACAGCTGGAACCTCTCCACCCCTCCCTCTACCCCCTTCCTTGAAATGGACTCTGTGAACGCTTTTACTGCTGCCACCCTGATGAAGGCTCATTCAGAGGATGGCTGGCAGGAAATTGGTAAGAAGAAAAAGAAAAAGAAGAAGGTAACAGGTGAGACCGAAGAGAAATGTGTTTTGTAAAGACTGGTTCCACTTTCTTATGTAATATGGCTCTTAACATAATTTCTCTTAACACAAGAGGTATCAATGACAGAGTTAAATGCCAGTCTGTCTTTGATTACCTCCAGCAGAGAGAGGGAGATGTGTTGATGTTGCAGGAGTGTGCTTTAGCCTATCAAGAGAGGTATAAAAGTTTTGAAGATAGGTGGGATAAAGGGCCTTCTGTTTGGTCAGGGGACAATAACAACAGAGCCTCTGGCGTGGCCATTCTTTTCAAAGGATGGGCATTCAAATTGAAAAGTATTCAGAGGGTCATAGATGGCAGGTTGCTGTGTGTGGATGTGGAATGGGGGACCGTTAACCTGAGGCTAATCAATGTGTATTGCCCTACTGACGTAGGAGGAAGGGTGGAGCTACTCAAGGCACTCTCCCCCCTATTGTTATGCAGCACAGACGTGATAGTGGGAGGGGATTTTAATTGTATCTTAGAGCACACAGACAGGCAGTCTAGCTCGCCGATAAAATTGGATTCCAGCTCACTGGCCCTGCAAAACTTAGTTCAAGACTTTAAACTCTCAGACACATATAGATGTATATATCCCACAACAGCAGGATATACATGGTCAGGGAGGAATAGCAGCTCCAGAATTGACTATTGCTTTGTCTCAGAGAGAGTGAAAGTTGTTGGGGTCACTCTTCAGCCTGTCTTCTTCTCAGATCATCAGGCTTTAGGGTGTAGAGTGGAACTCCAGGGCGGGACTGTCTTTGGCCCAGGCCTCTGGAAACTCAACACAAAGCTGCTAGAGAACGAGGGGGTAGTATCCCGCTACAAGGAGAAACTATCACAGTGGCTGTCCCTGCAGTGTCTGTACGGGTCAGTAGGAGAGTGGTGGGAGGAGGTGAAGGTGAGGACAAAGGCCTTTTTCATGGCTGAGGGAAGGAAGGCTGCTGCCAGACGGAGAGGAGTGCTAGCCAGGAAACAGAGGCAGCTGCAGCGTCTCTACACGATGCTGCACAGTGGCTTCGATGTGCTCGAGGATATCGCCCTTTTAAAAAAGGACATCCGGAGCATAGCCGAAGAAAGTAGTCGAGGAGTGCTGTTAAGAAGCAGAGTGCAGTTCTTGGAAGAAAATGAGAAGTGTACTCGCTTCTTTTTCAGGAAAGTGGTAGGCTCCAAGACTGTCATGGAAAGTGTAGTTGATGAGGAGGGACGAGAGAGAACAGAGCCGAGTGCTATCCTCTCCTGCACCGAGGCCTTCTACTCAAGACTGTACAGCTCTACAGAGGTAAAGGATGAAGATATTCATTTTTTTACCTCAAAGCTAGAAAACATTTTGAGTGAAGAAGATAGGGAAGTACTTGAGAGGGATTTGACAGTAGAAGAGCTGAGACAGGCTATGGAGAGCTTACAGAAGGGGAAAACTCCGGGTGCTGACGGGCTCCCTAAAGAATTTTATTGCACCTTTTGGGATCTGCTTCAGGATCCGCTACTGCTCCTATTCGAGGAAAGCTACAAGACAGAATTGCTGCCTGACTCCTTAAGAGAAGGCACTATCTCTCTCTTGTTTAAGAAAGGAGCAAAAAATGACATAAAGAACTGGAGACCCCTCAGCCTGTTAGGCGTGGACACTAAGATCCTGTCCAAAGCCCTTTTCCTGCGCCTACAAAATGTAGTGGCCTCACTGGTAGGGAAAGAACAGACTTGTGGGATAGCAGGACGCCTGATGAGCGACAACCTGGCCTTGTTGAGGGATGTCTGTCTGTACTCTGAGGATCGCTCCCTCCCTCTGTGCATTTTAGGTGTAGACCTAGAAAAGGCCTTTGACCGCCTAAACCGGCAGTACTTAACATCGGTACTTGAGCACATGAAGTTTGGCCCCATCATGAGAAAGTGGATTAACCTGCTGTACACAGGTAGCAACAGCAGAGTCATGGTTAATGGCAATAGATCACGCACCTTTGAAGTCTGTTCAGGGGTGAGGCAGGGCTGCCCATTATCCCCCTTGTTATTCGTTTTGGCTATGGAGCCCTTAGCCTGTGCCTTGCGCCAGGATCAGGCCATTAATGGGATACCAGTGCCTGGAAGTGGGGGAGGAGAGGTAAAGACATCTCTATACATGGATGACGTCACCCTGCTCCTCTCTGACAATGCCTCAATTAGCAGAGCTCTGCAGTGCTGTGATCGGTTCTCTTTGGCTTCCTCCGCAAAAATTAACACATCTAAGAGTGAGATTTTTTATCAGAACTGGAGGGAGCCAAAAGAAGGACATGATCTCAGGCTGCAAGAGAAGAGAATTAAGGTCCTGGGGGTGTATTTTGGAGAAGAGATGGGAACAGTAAATTGGCAGAACAAATTGCCAATCTTAAACAAAAAACTGATGCAATGGAAGGACCGAGACCTCACCATGACAGGGAAGGTGCTGGTCATCAAAGCCGAGCTCTTGCCTGTCTTGAATTTTCTGGCTTCTACCTTCCCAATCCCACACCGTGTTGCGGCGGTGCTGAGGAGATTGATGTTTCAATTTCTATGGGGTGGGAAGCAGGAAAGACTCAGAAGGGAAATAATGTACAGGCCGCTACCCTCAGGGGGGAAGTCTGTCCCAGATATTGCTACGAAGCTGCTGTGCATTTTCCTGGCCTCTGTGCTGAGAGGCTTTGCAACAGCACCTGCAGCGCGTACCTGGACTTATTTTTCCAGGCTCTGGGTAGGTAGGGAGGTGTTCAGAGTGTGGGGTGTCAGACCCAAGCTGGACGTCCCACTCTCTGACACATGCCCTGCAATTTATGGGACAGTTAAAAGTTTTCTAAGATCTCACCCAATTGGCCATATTCCCCTCCGAGATGTCAGCGTCCAAAAACTGGAAGATTTCGTAGCACCCCAGAACAATAGGCAGACCCCTGTGGGCATTTTAACATCAGCCCAAACAAGGAAGGTGTGGAAACACACATCCTCTAAATTTCTGTGCAACATTCACAGAGATTTAGCCTGGAGTGTCGTCCACCAGTGCTTACCGGTACGAACTTTCTTGTACCGTAGGGGCCTCACCCCCAGCCCTCGCTGCGTTAGGGTGGGCTGCGGCGAGGAGGAGACTGTGACCCATCTCCTGTGGTCCTGCTTTTTTGCTAAGGCCTTCTGGGCACAGTTTGAAGATTGGTTGCAGGCTCTCTCGCCCCAATTTACCCTGACCGCTGCTTTCATCATATACGGCATCTCTCCTGTCAAACTTCCCCCTGACGTGTTTGACAGGATCTGGGCCGTGGTGAACAGTGGGAAAGACGCCCTGTGGAGAGTGAGGAACATGGGGCTGTTCAAAGGCATCGAGGTCCCAGTCAAGGCAGCAGGTAGCCTGGCCCTGTTCATCACCCGAGAGAACTATTACCTCAGAGATCTGTGGAGAGAAGGGAGGGAGGAAGCAGAAAATCTGTGGGAAATAGAGAGCATTGGACAGTATCTCAAGAAACTGTGAAAAACATTATCATGTTTAAATAAAGAATGTGATTTGCACCAGAAAAAAAGAAAATTGTTGCTATGTAACTGTTACCGTGTCAAAATGTAATGAGATGTGATCATATATACTGTTTTAAGTATGTATATTAATGTAAAGCTTTCTGATTTGTGATGTCCTGTATTTTTTTGTGAAAAGAAAATAAAGTTCTTAAAAATCGAAATCGGTTCACCCAGGGTGAGGCTCGGCCATTGCACTCCGGCTGTGCTGACCCCTGCGAATTCCCCAAATGTGGGAATCTCGACTGCATAATTTCTGGTAGTGGGGGACTGCGTTCGCGCTCTCCCCTGATGTGCTTGGTCCAAAATCAGATACGGGAGGGTTAGGACACCACGAGCTGCGTGGCTGCGGAAGGATCCCGGTTCGACAGGAGTGGACGCCGCTGCTGGTTCTCGCTGGCTTTTAGTTAGGGGTCCGGAGAAGCATCTCAAGCTAGTTCCACTACTCCTTCCGGACGTTCATTCCCTTTTCAAAGTCAGTCGTTTTGCTGTAGTCTGCGTTCTTTAGGCTGATTATCGAGGTTAGCCTTTATTTGGTCATGGGGGGCCTCGGTACTGTATGCTGAGTCTAAAGACAGTTTCACCCGTTTTCTGATTGCTCGGTTCTGTACCAGTGCAGACATGTCAAACAGTGAATGGCTGTACCTCTATTGTATCCGTGCTCAATGAATGAAATCGGTAACAAATGAATATATGTCTAGTTATACGAAAAACGAGTGGTTTATCGACTCATCTTCATTTGCAGATTTAGAGGCAGCTTCGATATTCGTTTTACAGACGGGTTTTTTTTTTTGAATATGGGTCACACACATGCCACAGCAACAAAACATCTCTAGAGATGAGGCTATAGATCACCTTTCCATCCTGCAGGTTTTCCTCCCAAAGCCTACGGCACCAACGGCGACCCCTGCTGGCCGGGAGAGCAAAAGCTTACAGCACCTGGTATTCCCAGGCAGTCTCCCATCCAAGTACTAACCAGGCCCGACGCTGCTTAGCTTCCGAGATCAGACGAGATCGGGCGTGTTCAGGGTGGTGTGGCCGTAAGCGAAAGCCCCGGCGCCTGACTCGCTACTTGAAGCTGTGTGTGGCGGGGGTTCCGTGCCCCCCGAGCGGGACTGAAGGATCGTTCGTGTGCCACTCTTTGGAAAGGAGCTGCTTTCCAAATCGCATTGCGTGCCTGGATGTTGGCGAATGCGCTCCCTTGTGTTGGCTCGTCCCGCACTGGAGGAGGACAAACAATCTGCACGGAGGAGCACCAGGCAAGTCTTCACCAGACAAAAACCTCCAGTGCACAGCACTCTGGAAACATTTCGGGGCTTTTGCGTGTTTATTTCAGCACGTAAAGCGCACCGGTCCAACACGTCGGCCGGGCGCGCGGCGCCTCCGCCCTCTTGTGGCCTTGCGGCGTCAGAGCAAGAGGCTCCTTCTCGCTGCCCTTCCGCTGTGTTGCAGGACCCGGAGCGCGCACTTTGTGGGGGGCGGGGGACCGCCTTCGCGCTCTGCCCCCGGTCTCTTGCGCGAGTACTAAATCTCACGGACAGGGGGGCCTCGTCATTGATTGTTACAGGTGAGACGGGGATTAGGAGGAGACCCCGACTGATGGGTAAAGGGGAGCACTTACACCAGAGGGACACCCCCGGCATCTCTTTTTGAGAGACGCCCTGGGGTTTCCTAATGGCCAAGGAGGGTCGGGACCTCGGTTTGACCTCTGTTTGTGCAGCAGAGTGTCGCCATCAGGAGGCTGGGGCGTAAGAGAGCCACACAGCCCGCAGGGTGAGCGCTCCCTACTGGTCCCAGTCACACCTCTTGCAGGAGCAGCAGCAACCGGAGCTTTTCCGGGGTGGAATCTCCCATCCGGGTGCCGGCCAGGCTCACACCTGCTGGGCTGCCCCGGGGGTGAGCCCAGTCGAGAGTCGCAGGGCCAGATCTAGTCACCGGGGAGAAACGATACAAGTGAAGGATTGCTCGGCTCTCGGCACTTGAAAAGACCGACAAATGTCTCGTTCCCGCCGGAGCTGAATGTACCCGCATGTGTGGTGTCGTCTTCTTCCCCCGCCCCGCTGTGTTTGCTGTATTGTCTCTGAAGCCGGCCCCCCCGAGACGAGACGGGCTGTTCCTGTGCCCCAATTAACACTTTACAGGTGCCATTCCCCGGCATTGTGGCCATTGTCGGTGCTCACACGCGATAAGATAAGGCGGAGGAGAGCGGGGCATGCCCAGCGGCAGACATTCAAGGAGGGGGTAGGGCGAGGTGAGGTGAGGTGCGACACGCCGGAGCCCCGATGCAGCTAATGCGGAGCACTTGTTGGACTGGCATCGAAAGGACGTGTGTGCACGGAGCGAGCTTTCCCTGCGGCGGAGCGCGGGAACTTTCTCCCCCCCTCCCGCTGCAGGAGTTGTGTGCACTGCAGCGGTGCCGAGAGAAAAGCACAGAAGGCAGCAGGCTCTGGAGAGCAGGTAAGAGACGGAGCCTTGTGGGCAGGCGAGCAGGCCCGTTTTTTGGAAATTGCTGAAAAGGTTTGTTCGGTGTGTGGCAGGCGCACGTCGCGAGCTTGCGTGGAGATCTGCCGGTCTGGAGTTATGCAAATGAGGCCGAATTGCATCCCGGGACATGCTGCGAATGCGCAACGGCGACTGCAGATGTGTAGGAAACGGCGCGCTCGTTTTCTCGTTTTGCCCACACTTTTGAGTGTTAGTGTGGCGTGTGAGTGTGTGAAAGAGTGGGCCCAGCAGGAGGCGGTGGCGTGCGGGGCGAGGAGGTGGCCTAGGCTGCGCGATTTGTGCTGTGGGTGCGGGCCGCTTGCAGGGGCCTGTTTAACTCATACTTACCTGGCAGGGGAGATACCTTGATCAAGAAGGAGGTTCACCCAGGGCGAGGCTCGGCCATTGCACTCCGGCTGTGCTGACCCCTGCGAATTCCCCAAATGTGGGAATCTCGACTGCATAATTTCTGGTAGTGGGGGACTGCGTTCGCGCTCTCCTGATGTGCTTGGACCAAAATCAGATACGGGAGGGTTAGGACACCACGAGCTGCGTGGCTGCGGAAGGATCCCGGTTCGACAGGAGTGGACGCCGCTGCTGGTTCTCGCTGGCTTTTAGTTAGGGGTCCGGAGAAGCATCTCAAGCTAGTTCCACTACTCCTTCCGGACGTTCATTCCCTTTTCAAAGTCAGTCGTTTTGCTGTAGTCTGCGTTCTTTAGGCTGATTATCGAGGTTAGCCTTTATTTGGTCATGGGGGGCCTCGGTACTGTATGCTGAGTCTAAAGACAGTTTCACCCGTTTTCTGATTGCTCGGTTCTGTACCAGTGCAGACATGTCAAACAGTGAATGGCTGTACCTCTATTGTATCCGTGCTCAATGAATGAAATCGGTAACAAATGAATATATGTCTAGTTATACGAAAAACGAGTGGTTTATCGACTCATCTTCATTTGCAGATTTAGAGGCAGCTTCAATATTCGTTTTACAGACGGGTTTTTTTTTTTTGAATATGGGTCACACACATGCCACAGCAACAAAACATCTCTAGAGATGAGGCTATAGATCACCTTTCCATCCTGCAGGTTTTCCTCCCAAAGCCTACGGCACCAACGGCGACCCCTGCTGGCCGGGAGAGCAAAAGCTTACAGCACCTGGTATTCCCAGGCAGTCTCCCATCCAAGTACTAACCAGGCCCGACGCTGCTTAGCTTCCGAGATCAGACGAGATCGGGCGTGTTCAGGGTGGTGTGGCCGTAAGCAAAAGCCCCGGCCCCTGACTCGCTACTTGAAGCTGTGTGTGGCGGGGGTTCCGTGCTCCCCGAGCGGGACTGAAGGATCGTTCGTGTGCCACTCTTTGGAAAGGAGCTGCTTTCCAAATCGCATTGCGTGCCTGGATGTTGGCGAATGCGCTCCCTTGTGTTGGCTCGTCCCGCACTGGAGGAGGACAAACAATCTGCACGGAGGAGCACCAGGCAAGTCTTCAGTGCACAGCACTCTGGAAACATTTCGGGGCTGTCGCGTGTTTATTTCAGCACGTAAAGCGCACCGGTCCAACACGTCGGCCGGGCGCGCGGCGCTTCCGCCCTGTTGCTGCCCCTGCAGCTGCTTCACTTTTCCCTTTAGTTGCCATCGATTTTTTTGTAGTGCTATACATATACGATTGAGGTATCTTAGAGTTCTCCTTCGAAGACCCAGCACTCTCTTTTCTTTTCCTAGTGTTACTCATATCGGACTTTTTAAACCTAAAAAAAAATCGTTTTTTTTTCTTTCAATTATAACTGAAGTTTAAACAACTAGTGTTAAGTCCTTATTTTTCTGTAGTCAAAAAAAGCAAAAATTAATATTCAGGTCATGAAAAACTCAAAAAAACTCCCCAACCACTAAACTTTACCTCCCACCTGAGCGCCATCTTGAACGCCCCTACCACCAGAGAATGCTCACGATTTCGGAAGCTGTCTCCGGGACGTGCTGATTCCACACATCCTGAATAAATCATGATATTGTTAGTTGCTGTAGCTAGACGTTCAAATGAGTTTCATGGCCAGATGGACTGTTTCCTCCAGCGGTATAATATTGCAGTGAGACAGCACGATGCCTGCAAGACTATGTCACGCTAAACGCCACAGATTGCGTTTGTCCGTTCGTGTCAGTCGTCCCGCAGCCACGGGAAGTGGGACACAAACATGCTGCAATGCTTTCAAGACGTTAGGATTTGTTTGTGCAACATCCAAGAATAGTACTTGTGGCTTGAATGTGAACTGTACGTGCCCGCCCCCTTTCCTCTGTAGTGCATGAGTTCCTCCCGGCATGCCCTTCGTCATTGTTCTGTCATCTTGTATTTAAAGGGTTGTATTTCTGCTGCTGAAAATAAGCAACGGTTTTCTCACAACGCCCTTTGTTCCCAACGGAGCCCTTGTCTGTCATGAAATTCTTCAAAACCTCAAGCTAGAAGAAGAAGAAGACGACAAATATGAAGCGTTACAGCAACGACATGCCATGAGACGATCGATAACGATTTCCATAGGATCCCCGCGGTTGCCTGGCAACCGTCAGCTTTGCGCAGTGGCAGTATCGTAGCCTGTGAGGTTTAGCCGAGGCGCGATTATTGCTAGTTGAAAACTTTTCCCAATACCCCGCTTCCACCGGTTTGCAATACAATCGGCGAAAACAATTTTTGACAGTCTCGTCAGAGACTGAGCAAGGTGTTTAAAGACAGATTTGGTCACGGTGATATCATGGTAGAAAGAAACGAGCTTGTTACGTGTCAACAGAAACGCTCTTTAGCTCTTTCAGCTTTATGCAGAGAACAGCGTCTGTCGAGATTACTTTTGTGTCAGCGCGAAACGCCGTGTGCTGTCAGTATGATTTCATATTGCTCATAGCGGCGCCTGGCTTTTGTCTGTCAAACGTTAGGTTGCGCTTCTTCATGCTGCATCGTCGGCATGAGTGGAGCATTTTAAACGTCTGTACTTACTGCGCCCCATAAGAAATCGTTTGTCCCCATTCAAAAGAGATTGTGCGATGTCCTGCAGCGTTCGCAAAGCAAACCTTTGACAGTTTGAAAAGAGGAATTTATTCTGCTTCCTGTGCGTGCAGTAGTTACAAAGTTGAACGTCTTTACACGATCTGCTGCAGTTTTCAGTGGGTGGGCTTTGTCAAATGGCTTGGAAAAACGCACTGTGTTTCGGCTCGGGAAACATCATGAGCAGTGTCCTGCATGTTTTCTGTGTATAGCTGTCTTTTAACGCATACAGAATTCATTCGAAATCATTGATTTCTCCAATTAACAAGGGTCCCTTTTTGAACCTGCCAGAAGCATTCTTTCAATGTAACAGATTTACTCCGGGGAAGGGCAGCATGACATTGAGAGTAGCTCAAGCTTTCAGCACCTTTATCTGACTGCATGTATGCAGACACTGCTCAGAATCCCCTGTAAGATTCTCCTTCAATTCCGTTTTGCAGTGCTTTAGCTCTTTCAAAAGGCTTCGCTTTGCTAGTCACAATCCAAGGCTCATGACAGCATTTGAAAACATTCGCAACTGCGTTGGCCGGGAATCGAACCTAGGTTAACTGCTTTGAAGGCAGCTATGCGCAACACTGGCTCGCTCCAGAATAAATCTCGCGTCGAGGGCATATTTTTTTCCATTTTACCGTGAGTCGGGCTCAGCTGCACAGAGGAGAGAGCAGAGCAATGAGGTCACGGGGACAGGGGAGTCACACGCTGGCGGTTTGAATACGCGGAAGATCACTGAGGGATCCACAGTATATGGACCCTCCGTGCGCCATCAGTCCACACTCCGGACTCTGAATCCTGCCATCCGAGTTAAGATCTCGGCGGAACCTGAGGCGCAGTTCCTTTTAAAACGTAATCTGGTGAGCATTTCTAGAATCGTACTTGTATAGATGCAGCCTTTAATGTGTTGCTAGGTTAAAATTGATGACTTCTTGTATTTCAGTAGGCAACTGCCCTCTTGATTTCGGATTTAATTTCTTTATTACAGGGGCGCTTTTATGAAGACAGAGTCATGTTCAGGTACTTTGCTTGATGGAGGAAGCTCATTTCGGACTCTGTGATCTGCTCACCTGGAAAGGTCTGCTATACTACTACAAGAGAGAAGTAGAGTCTGGAAGAAGGGACAATTTTATGATGCTTTGGAAGATAATGTTTTTTTTTTCTTATACTGAAAATGAAAGGTAGTTGTTTCTATATGGACTCAGTCTTTGGAATTTGTATATTTATATATTTCAGTGAACCCTCAGCCATTCCTTCTGTATTGTAATTCAATTTCTCTTTTAAAATTCCTTCCCCACTTCTAGGACCTGCAGTTGCTGAACTCCACAATGGCTTCTATTGGAAAGTCTGTGACTGAGACCAAGTAAGTGTTCACTTTTTTATGAAACCATTATTTATTTAGGAGCAATGAGCAATTCTTATATAAATGCAATAAAATCATTATGCTCAAACTATGAGAGAGAAAATTAAGGATAATTTAAGAAATCAGTCTTAGCTTGTTTCTATACACAGATGGTATTATTTATTTTCAAAGGAAACCCGCGCGGATTCCCCTGGTGTGCAAGATGTACCTGAATACTCTTGATCAGCTTCCTGCTCACTTGAAGAGGGCGTGTATGAAGCACGCCACGGCAGAAAAGATCAGGATGGCCTCTCAACAGGCGAGGGAGGACATGATGAATCACCTGAAGAATGGGGTCATCGTGGATTACCACAGAATAGAGATCGTGTCTGGTGAGGCAAACAGGATAGTGGTTGTAAGACTGCTAGAGTCCTTGGGCCTTTTTGTACATGGGAAGCCTGAAGACACATTGGCAAGGTGAGAAATTTTAAATCTGTAAGGCTTCTGTAGTTTCTTTTTGAAATCATTGTTACAACATATTATGTAAAAGCATGTTGAAAAGAATCTACCTGCATTCCAGCGGCCCTGAGCAAGAGGCCGCTGTCCAGGAGGAAGAGATGCCAGAGGCTGCTCTAGAAACTGAAACAGAAGCGGATAAGGAAGGGGAAGATGTGAGCTCTGAAGAACTCTATCAGCAGTAAGACTTTTATTTTTCAGATGTATCTATTTTTTACTAAAATTCTAATTTGTCTTATAGGTATAAAATGTTTAAACCGGTGTTTTATATCCTTACAGGCCCTCAGTAGTTAAAAAGTATCAGCAGGCCGGAAGAGAGTGGCCCAAGCTGGACTCTATAGAAAGCACTCCCTGGATGCTCCTCTCCTGATTGGATTCAAACAGTACCTTACCAAGGATCTGGGAGTGGCAAATTATTCTCAGGAGGTATTTATTTTTTAAAGGCATTTAAAATTAAGCAATGGTATCTTCATTGTAAATGTTTTTATTTCTTAGCTTAAAATTCACCCATGTGAAATGATGTCAGCCATAAACATCATGACTCTATATTTCCTACCTGAATCTATTCTACTTAAATTATTACATTATACACAATTTGAGTTCATTTTAAAAAGTAAAAGGTAATGAAAGGAATGCATTTTCATAAGAAAGATAATACCGATATGCATGTGATAATCTTCCTTATATCATGTAGTGCATCATTTGGACACTTTGTGGGCTTCAAATACAAAGAAAATCATGTTCTATGGTACAAGATAAATACAAAACTTAAGCTTTTATTTTAATTAGATTTCTTTATAAAGCATAAGCAATCATTTATTACATCGCTTATTGAATTAAATCTTTTGACAAGAGGTAAGACTTCTGTTACATTTAAACCCATGTTTAGCTGTGTTTTTTAGATTTAACTGAACCAATTTCTGTGTGTGATAATGTCCTTGAATTCTGACAACATCACACTAAATTACATGATATAAAACAGCTAATGTTTCTAGAGATAAAGTTTCTGAGATGCTTCTAATTACTTTTTATTACCAGGGACAGTTTAATTCACCTTGTACAGTACTGTAAGACCAAGATGCTTTTTTTAAAAGTTATTTAACATTTTATAGAACTTTGTCTACTATGGCAACATGATGTGCTTGGTGAAACTTGGAAAAATACTGCTTGGCCACTTATCTTAAGATAAAGATAGGATAAAGGTTTATCTTTTGCACCTACCTGACCCCCAGGGAAGGCCAATGCTTTCTAAGTTGATGGTTCCCTACAGTAGACTGTACTTTAATTTCAAAGGTAATGTATATTGACCCAAATCAGTTTTGGAATCCAATCTACTGACGAGATGGAGCACATCCTTTTTTCAGGATTTTAGCATCATACGTTTGGTATATTTAGTCCCTAATGCTAAAAGAAATGATCATAGAACATTTGGACACTTTGTGGGCTTGAAATACAAAGCAAATCATGTTCTATGGTACAAGATAAATACAAAACTTAAGCTTTTATTTTAATTAGATTTGTTTATAAAGCATAAGCAATCATTTATTACATTAATATATGTAAAAATAACATTTTAGCATCATATGTTTAGTATATTTAGTCCCTAATGCCGAAAGAAATGATCATTTGTTTAACATGCACGGGTCTGTCTCAAAGGATGCAGTACTCCTGAAGGGTCTCAAACCCTACATTTTGGATGCCTAGCTGTATCCCTCACTTGTGGCACCTCAGAATGACTTCTAACCTTACCTGTGGTGTATTCAGTCCCTATTGCTCAATGCACAGTGTACATACTGCATACATGTGTCTTGAGAATGAGGAATGGGCCCCTGAGACAGTCATTTGCCTGTTTCACAAACAGGGACCTGGACCTGGACCTAGACCTAGACCTAGACCTGGCCCGTACAGGGCTCAAACCCACGACCTTGGTGTTATTAGCACCACGCTCTAACCAACTGAGCTAACCTGCCTCACGACAGTGCTCCTCTCTGTGCTGCAAAAAATCAAACTCAGGGAATTTCTTTTGTCCTCCTTTGAATAGAAAGCCGTGTAATTCAGTGTACGGGCTTTCTCGTGCAGTTTCATGGTTCTTGTAACCCAAATCCTACACTGGCCTGAAGTGCCCCCCCATTTCACAGCATTTTTCAGCTGATTTAAAATGTACCTAAAGGAGAAGCATTATTGAAGACCATCAATTACCAAGAGCTTTTGTCAAAGGTTTTGGTGGTCATTTTGAATGACCACATAGCGCTGTGACCTCGGTTTTACATCTCATCCAAAAGACAGCACCCTTTTACAACACAGCATCTCCGTCACTATACTGGGGCATTGGGACCCGCACAGACCTCAGGGTGAGCGCCCCCCCGCCGGCACCATTAACACCACTTCCAGCTGGAAGCTTTGTTTTTCCCTGTAGCTCATCCTCATCCAGGAACTGACCTGGCTCACACCTGCTTAGCTTCAGTGGGTTTTTTGAGTTGCGAGTTGCAAGGGGATGCAAGTGATGGAGCCGCTTGCTGCAAAAGCCACTGCATTGGCCGGGAATCGAACCCGAGCCTCCCACGTGACAGGCGAGAATTCTACCACTGAACCACCAATGCTCAGTGCCTGGGCCTTCAAAAAAGAAGGTTTTTTGGTGCTCTGTGCAAAACGCGTCGACATCTGCTTCCAGCTGCAAAATGCCATTTGCGGACGCTGAAGAACTTATTTCCAAGGCAGCGGGTACAAGCGATTGGGCGGTTTAAAACCACCAGGAACAGCAAAGAGGCGCGCTTCTTTGCTTGTGCCGAAACAAACCGACTGAAGGCGGACAACGTAGTCGGCAGGATTGGAACCTGTGCGGGGAGACCCCAATGGATTTCTAGTCCATCGCCTTAACCACTCAGCCACGACTACAGCAAGCCCCACTGCCGCTGTGTTCTTGCTACAATCTTACCTGGATCGCGAGGCGCCGGCGGAAGCCTATTTCAAAGTCGTTCTCCGTTTCAAAAAAACATTTCCAAAATACAAGCCTTGCAGACAGACACGCCTCAGAGGACTTAAGGGTGGCTTCATGTCAAAATGATAAAGTCTCCCCGTCCGGACATGAAAATGCCACTTTGTTACACACAAAAAAAGAATCAACAACAGAGAAATGCCCACAAGCATTTGAAAAGCCGCACCACGTCGCACTTGAAATAGCTCTTACATTAGTGGTAGACACAGGAATCGCCTTTTTCTTTACGCTCTTACCAACGCGATGGAAAGCAAAACAAAGCAAAGCAGAGCAAAACAAAACAAACAAACGAAAACCCTCACGTCCTGCACTTGCATATAACGCCGTTACGTGCCCAAGCGGTATTGTACGTCATCCTAGCACTGCACCCCGGGTCGTACGGTATATGGGAACGAGCACACCCCACGAATCGTCTCGAATCACTCCCTACAGCTGTAAGGCGCCTTGAAGCGTGCACCCCCAACATTCTTCTTTGCGCATCTGTGAAAGGTAAACTCTTGAGCAAACTCTGAACCAGCTCTAAGGAAACTAATCCGATTAGACGTTACTTTGACTCATCTTCTTACGCTCAGTGCCGGATTGCTCAAACTCCAGCTAGGGTTAGGGTTAGCATTCCCACGCTACTTAGACACTTTGTTTACGCTCAGTGCTGGATTTTGGGAACTTCAGGACGAATGGGAATTTTCTCCTATCTGTCCATTCTGTTTTGTTTTGGAGACTCTTGGCTGCCTATGTTGTTCAGTGCAGCGTGAAGGAAACATTTTCCAAAACTGTGTCAGCTCAAAAGTTGTAAGAAAACCTCTCCAGGTGCTTTAACTCTCTTCATTTTTGTCATTTAATGTGACACTCGATGTATAACTGGAGCCTCACATATGCAAATGGTGAGGCTCCAGTTCGACACCCAGTTCCACACCACTTTCCAGTATATGACAAAAGCATGGCAGACTGTGCCGGACCAGCTGGTAACTTCCGCTTATTTTGACCATATTAAACATTGGAAATCTTCCCACTTGCATTTGTGACACTTGATTTTGGCTCCACCTAAGACACTCTTAAATCTTCAAACACTTTTCTCTTCTCCCGCAACACACTTGTCTGTCGGCACTATGTGGCAGCGTTGCATGACAACCCATCTCACCACGGAAAGGAACCTAACAGCTTTGGTAAGAGAGTAGAACTACCTGAAGAACTGCTTTCCATGGAAGCAGGACCAAGCGATGTAGCATTTTTATAGTACCAGGAAAGGAGAAGCAGCACTTCGCCTTTGCCGCACAGGCACAAGGTGACGTGCGGCAGACGCCGTAGTCGGCAGGATTCGAACCTGAGTGGGGAGTCCCCAATGGATTTCAAATCCATCGCCTTAACTACTCGGCCACGACTACAGCGAGCTCGCCGCCGCCGCATTCCTCCTATAATCTAACACGGAGTGTGAGGTGGCTGCGGAAACCTTTTTAAAGTCGCTCTCCGTTAAAAAAAAAAATACCTTTCACAAGATACATGCCGGCAGACAGACACGCCTCAGAGGGTTTAAGGCTGGCTTCACGTTCAAATGATAAAGTCTCCCCGTCCGGATGTCAAAATGCAACTTTGGCAGACAGAAAAAACATCAACAAACCACAAATGTGGACAAGGATTTTACAAGCTGCACCACACTGCACTTTCAAAAGCATTTACATTCGTGTTAGACGCAGGAATTGTCTTTGTTTTGCGCGCTTATGAACGCCATAGAAAATGAAACAAAACAAAAGCCCTCAGCTCCTGTACTTGATTATAATGCCGTTACGTGTCGAAGCAGGAATTTACGTCATCTTACCACTGCAACATGGGGAATAGAGGGAAATGAACACACGCTACGAATCGTCTCAATCACTCCCTAGAGTCGTAAGGCACATTGAAGGGTGCACCCCCATCATTAATCGTTGGGCCTCTGTAAAAGGAAAGCTGTTGAGCAGTCTTTGAAACAGCTCGGATGAAACACTTGATTGCTTCCATGTGCATCTGGAGCCCACTTCTTATTTTCACTTCACGCCGCCCAAAGCATTTCTAAAACAGGAGATTCGCGTTTGGGAATGCGCCCTGCCCTACAAATAAAACAGGTCTACGGGTCTGAAACCTGCTCCACGGAAAACAGTTCTGTTGCGCTTTTGATCAAAGGGAGATTCTCTGTTCTTACTTTTTGATGACATAACACCCAAAGGGGCTTCTTTGGAGCTGGATTCCAACCAGCATCCTAAAGTTTCTTGGCGGTATCCTTTACAGTCCTCTGTTCGGTCGACAAGGAACAGAAGGGGGCAGCTTTCCTCACACATACAGTGCAATGTACTGTAGTGTTCCCCTTCATTGAATTCGCAGTTCTGCATCAGACCTCTAACTCGTTTCCTTAGCTTGGATTTAAGCCACGAAGCAGGCCTCTACTGTATAAACGTCTAGAGGAATCACAAACTATTTGAGAGGCCATCATCCCAGGGGGAACTGACAAAGTCTATCCCTAAACACCTAGCGCAGTCTCTCGAGAGACTGTCAAAAATCGCTTTCTCCGTTTGTGCTGCAAGTAAGTGAAAACGCGGTCTCAACCCAGAGCCACTTGGCAGCAGCGGCACGTAAATACTGTTACTACCACTGCTCGATACCAACGTTAGCCTACTATACCATGTTCAGCCACCGCTAGAAAATGTAAGGCTCTAGTACTGGAGCAAACAAAAGGAGAGCCAACGTCAAACGTAGAGAGCGACGAGGATGGGATTCGAACCCATGCGTGCAGAGCACAATAGATTAGCAGTCCATCGCCTTAACCACTCGGCCACCTCGTCGATGAAACTGGGCTGTCCAGACATGGGTTGGCGCGCTCCAGATGATCTTTTTCTTTTTTTTCCCTCATACTCGAGGGTCATTTTCCTGTTCCACATGCGATTTCAACATTTTCCTTGGGAGATGTCAAGCCAGCAAGCCACTGCTGTGGTTCAGTGGCCAGTGTGGAGTTCAGTGGCCCTGTTGTACACAGAAAGCACATTGAGCTCCTTGGACATGAAAAGTTCCAGATAAAAGCCATTTGTCATCCTTTCTCTTGGTGTCGATGTTGCTATTGTATGTAAAGGTGGCAACTTGCTCAGCGAGCAGGCGGAGCACACACCGAATGCAGATGTGTCTGAGTGGTGTGTCCAAGTGGCTGCAAAAGGACAACACTACCGGGGCGCCATTGCTTAGTTGGTTAAAGCGCTTGTCTCTTAAACAGGAGATCCTGAGTCCGAATCCCAGTGTTGCCTTCTTTGTTCTGTCTTCTCGAACAGAACTGGTCCTTACAGACAACCGCCTACGGCTAGACTTAATTAAATGCAAGTATTCATTTCCTGTCTTTAACGCGACTTGTTTTTCTTAAAATGGATGGAACTTGCAAAACATGAAATACAAACATTGCTAATCAGCGCTAGCGGCTGGCAAAAAAAAAGAAGTCAGCAATGTTTTTTTTCTTTAACCTTAACCCTGCTAATGGAGAAGAGTTAAACGACCGAGTCTATGCAGCTTAAACGGTGCTCATGTCGGGTTCTTAGCTGAAAGGGTGGTAAATCACGCTCACCCCAGTCCTTAATCTTTTAAAAGGATACAAAATTGAACCTAGTCGCCACATCACATACATCCTGTTCAACGATAAAAAGGTGACATCTATCCTCGATCCAGAGTAAATCCCACAATGAGGGCATATTTTTTTCCACTTTACCATGAGTCGGGCTCAGCTGCACAGAGGCGAGAGCAGAGCAATGAGGTCACGGGGACAGGGGAGTCACACGCTGGCGGTTTAAACACGCGGAAGAAAACTGAGGGATCCACAGTATGTGGACCCTCCGTGCGCCATCAGTCCGCACTCCGGACTCTGAATCCTGCCATCCAAGTTAAGATCTCGGCGGAACCTGAGGCGCAGTTCCTTCTTAAAACGTAATCTGGTGAGCATTTCTAGAATCGTACTTGTATAGATGCAGCCTTTAATGTGTTGCTAGGTTAAAATTGATGACTTCTTGAACTTCAGTAGGCAACTGCCCTCTTGATTTCGGATTTAATTTCTTTATTACAGGGGCGCTTTTATGAAGACAGAGTCATGTTCAGGTACTTTGCTTGATGGAGGAAGCATATTTCGGACTCTGTGATCTGCTCACCTGGAAAGGTCTGCTGTACTACTACAAGAGAGAAGTAGAGTCTGGAAGAATGGACAATTTTATGATGCTTTGGAAGATAATGTTTTTTTTTTCTTTGAAATCGAAATGAATCAGAATATCAGTGCAAAAGACAAACTCTTGGTTTGGTTTAAAGAGATATGGTTTTAAAACAGACAAAATGTAGAAAACAGGTGTTTCTCACTTTTGGAAAAGAATGGACCGGGGGTAATATTTTACTAGGTGCAGTGCTCATCTCACTGGGTTACAGTCCTGCAGTGTCACAGCAGGGCCAGTGGCGCAATGGATAACGCGTCTGACTACGGATCAGGAGATTGCAGGTTCGACTCCTGCCTGGCTCGGGTCGTTTTTAAACGCATCGGGCTACTCCCTAAGTAGTCTGTGCTACTTACTGCATTGTAATCGTACCCAGTAAGAGATTTCCTTCATGTAAATGAACTGCACCTGACAGCTTTAGAAAAACACCTGGGCTCAGTACGGTGCTGAGAGCTCAGCGTTGCTGTTCTAATTAGCACGCACTGCATCGGCTATGAGCCCGAACCTTTCAATTATTCCGATCAGTAAGTCAACACGTAGTCCACATGAACGGTAGAAATATTCTCTTGTCTGTCTCTTGTTTGTATAGAACTGAATGTCCCTGACAATGTACTGTTAGTTTTAATTGAAGAACGGCATTTGTGTTCAAATATACCAGACAAGTTTATGTAACTGCTCATGCGACACTCAGTTGTAATTAGTCAAGAAATAAAGTCGAACAACAGCTGCGGGTTTGATTCTGAACGTATGAGATTGCAGCGCCTTTTACTTCCATTGACAAATGATAGAGATTCGAAGAGAGATCCTTCAGACCAGCAAGCAAACCCACGGCTATTTCGGTTTTCTATCTAGGCAACGTTGGTGTCTGCAATAGCATACATGAAAGCGTGATGCAATTTCTGTGGCTACATTTGTTGCACGTCATGCACAGTAAGAGTGTTTCTAACACCAAATAAAAAGTCAACAATTAGCGATCACGCCTTCTCCTCAGTTAACCCACTGAAACCCTTGCTGTTAACAGTTCTTTACTGCGTGCTTTACCAGCACCTACATATCGTGTCGGTTCTTTCAGCTTTATTCATTAGGTTTTCAAAGGCATAAGTAGAGCACCAGAGGTGCGAACGCAAAATGTGTAGTTATCTGAAGAATTGATTTCCATGGCAGCGGGTCCAAGCGATTTCGCGTTGTTATAGTACCAGGAAAGGGAAAGCGGCACTTCGCCTCTGCCGCGCAGGCACAAGGCGACGTGCGGCAGACGCCGGAGTCGGCAGGTTTCGAACCTACGCGGGGAAGCCCCAACGCATTTCGAGCCCATCGCCTTAACCACTCGAGCAGGACAAATGCGAGCTCGCCGCTGCCGCATTCCTCCTATAATCAAACACGGACTGCGATTTGGCTGCGGAAACCTTTTTAAAGTTGCTCTCCGTTAAAAAAAATACCTTTCACAAGATTCGTGGCGGCAGACAGACACGCCTCAGAGGGTTTAAGGCTGGCTTCACGTTCAAATGATAAAGTCCCCCAGTCCGGATGTCAAAATGCAACTTTGGCAGACAGAAAAAACATCAACAAACCAAAAATGTGGACAAGGATTTTACAACCTGCACCACACTGCACTTTCAAAAGCATTTACATTCGTGTTAGACGCAGGAATTGTCTTTGTTTTGCGCGCTTATGAACGCCATAGAAAATGAAACAAAACAAAAGCCCTCAGCTCCTGTACTTGATTATAATGCCGTTACGTGTCGAAGCAGGAATTTACGTCATCTTACCACTGCAACATGGGGAATAGAGGGAAATGAACACACGCTACGAATCGTCTCAATCACTCCCTAGAGTCGTAAGGCACATTGAAGGGTGCACCCCCATCATTAATCGTTGGGCCTCTGTAAAAGGAAAGCTGTTGAGCAGTCTTTGAAACAGCTCGGATGAAACACTTGATTGCTTCCATGTGCATCTGGGGTTCATTTCTTATTTACATTTAATTCAAGGGAAAGGCTTGGGTCAGTTTCAGACGGCCTCCAACAGCGAGATTCAAGCGCCCCACCTTCAGCCCAATCTGCGCCGCCAGAACGCCAACGGCTCCTCTGGTCTTTGGGGTGCGGTTGTGACCCCGTAACCTAAAGTGTTGGTGGCAGACAAATGGAGACTAACAGGTGATGTCCTAGGACATGACTACATTGTGACACTCGGTGGGGATGGTGACCATTGCTTGGAAAAGAGTGCGAGGCCCCTTTAGAAAAACATTTTGTTAACAGGCATTCTGCCTCAGCCTAAACACCTATAGCTTGCAAAGCGCATGCTATTAGACAGGCACCTCTGCAAGACCTTAAGAGTCTCTTAAACTAGTGATAGTAAGGTGTTCCCAATGGGCGATGTTTGGCTTTCAAATCATCTCTCTGTGGAAGCGCCGAGATGCAGCTGTTTAAGGCTTAGAAGCAGCTGACTGTTTCACTACCTAGCTGATTACTGTCAGTCAGGGAGCTCAGAGGTGAAAAGCCTGTCTGAGAGACAATTCGCCGTCGATCAGTTCAATATGTTCCGTTCCTGCTCGGTGCAACTGAGATCATCTTGGTAGCCGTGTAGCTCAGATGAGTGAGAGCGTGTGTGTGTGTACCACCGTGATTGGATGCTGGTCCTTCTCAGGTCACAGTAAACCTTCTGCTGCCTAACTTCCCTAATTTTGGGGATCCCTTTGAAAAAGCAAAGGAAAAAAAAACTGTCTCTCATCAGCGTGATTGACCCTACCCAGTATGCCCCAGTGGCCTAATGGCTAAGACACTGGCCTCCTAAAACAGGGATTGTGGGTTTGAGTCCCATCTGGGGTGCTCCTGTCCCATTTTGAGCGTACAAATGTCCTTGTGATTTGCAAAGCTACAACCCCACCTTACTCAGTGAGCGTCTCTGCTTTTCTCTCACATACAGTTGGGAGAAAAACTTTTGTAAACAGCCCTTCGGAATGATGTGGATTTCTGCATGAATGGCTCCTAACATGTGATCTTATCTTTATCTAAGTCATAATAATTAATAAAGAGAGTCTGATTTAACAAACAACACACGCCCAACATTTGACATTGCTGTTTCTTTATTGACCAAATGGTTTAAACAATCAAGGTCATTGATGGAAAAAGTACGTGAACCCTTATATTAAGGAGCTAGTGGAACCTCCTTTATGACAAAAACCTCAATTCCCACTTTCTGTAGTGGCTGGTCAGACCTGAGCAGCGGTTAGGAGGTATTTTGGCCTATTCCTCTATGCAAAACTGTTTCAGTTCATGTATATTTTTGGGATGTCTTGTGCTGAATGGCCTGCTTCAGATCACGCCACAGCACTTCAATGGGATTGGGGTCAGGACTCTTACTTGGCCATCCCAAAATATGGAATTTCTTCTGTTTCAGCCACTCTGTTGTTGATGTACTCCTTTGTTTTTGTCATGCTGCATGACCCAGCGTCTTTCGAGTTTTAGATCACAGGCAGACACCCTGACATTCTGCTGTAGAATTTCCTGATACATCTTTGAATTCATCGGTCCCTTGATGATTGCAAGCTGTACAGCCTCCGCCATGCTTCCCAGGTGGGATGAGGTTTTGGAGTTGGTATGCAGTGTTTTGTTATCTCCAAACATAACGCTGTGCACATTTACCAACAAGTTCAACTTTTGTCACGTCTGTCCACAGAACATTGTTCCAGGAGTTGCTGTGGAACATCCATGTGGTCTTTAGCAAACTTGAGAGGGGCAGTGGTGGTTTTTTTTGGGGGGGAGAGCAGTGGTTTCCTCCGTGGTGACCTCGCATGATCACCACTCCTGTTCAGATTTCTTCTTATGGTGGACTCATGGACACAGACGTAAGACAAAGTCAACCACCTGTTCGCTAGATCCCATCCCCACTCAGCTAGTCAAAGATTCCCTCGAAGGACTGGCAGGACCTATAATTAGTATGATGAATGCATCGCTTGCGTCAGGCGTTGTACCTGATCAATTTAAGGTAGCGGTTGTTAGACCGCTCCTTAAGAAGTCAAATTTGGATCCACAAGTTCTTAACAACTACAGGCCTGTCTCAAAGGTCCCATTTCAATCTAAAAGTTTTGAGAGAATAGTTGTTGCCCAACGTCAATCGTATCTGGATTCAAATAATATACTTGAGAAATTTCAATCTGGTTTCTGAAACAGCATTAACAAGAGCCTTAAATGATATTCTCTTAGCTACTGATGCGCGGAATGCAACAGTGCTAGGTTGCAACAGAGCTAGGAATGCAAACGTTAGGTTGCGCTTCTTCATGCTGCATGGTCGGCATGAGTGGAGCTTTTTAAACGTCTGTACTTAGTGCGCCTCATAAGAAATCGTTTGTCCCCGTTCAAAAGAGATTGTGCGATGTCCTGCAGCGTTCGCAAAGCAAACCTTTGACAGTTTGAAAAGAGGAATTTATTCTGCTTCCTGTGCGTGCAGTAGTTACAAAGTTGAACGTCTTTACACGATCTGCTGCAGTTTTCAGTGGGCGGGCTTTGTCAGATGGCTTGGAAAAACGCACTGTGTTTCGGCTCGGGAAACATCATGAGCAGTGTCCTGCATGTTTTCTGTGTATAGCTGTCTTTTAACGCATACAGAATTCATTCGAAATCATTGATTTCTCCAATTAACAAAGGTCCCTTAAAGGATGAGTCAAAGTAACGTCTAATCGGATTAGTTTCCTTAGAGCTGGTTTAGAGTTTGCTCAAGAGTTTACCTTTCACAGATGCGCAAAGAAGAATGTTGGGGGTGCACGCTTCAAGGCGCCTTACAGCTGTAGGGAGTGATTCGAGACGATTCGTGGCGTGTGCTCGTTCCCATATACCGTACGCCCCGGGGTGCAGTGCTAGGATGACGTATAATACCGCTTGGGCACGTAACGGCGTTATACGCAAGTGCGGGACATGAGGGTTTTCGTTTGTTCGTTTTGTTTTGCTCTGCTTTGCTTTGTTTTGCTTTCCATCGCGTTGGTAAGAGCGTAAATAAAAAGGCGATTCCTGCGTCTACCACTAATGTAAGAGCTATTTCAAGTGCGACGTGGTGCGGCTTTTCAAATGCTTGTGGGCATTTCTCTGTTGTTGATTCTTTTTTTGTGTGTAACAAAGTGGCATTTTCATGTCCGGACGGGGAGACTTTATCATTCCGACATGAAGCCACCCTTAAGTCCTCTGAGGCGTGTCTGTCTGCAAGGCTTGTATTTTGGAAATGTTTTTTTGAAACGGAGAACGACTTTGAAATAGGCTTCCGCCGGCGCCTCGCGATCCAGGTAAGATTGTAGCAAGAACGCAGCGGCAGTGGGGCTTGCTGTAGTCGTGGCCGAGTGGTTAAGGCCATGGACTAGAAATCCATTGGCGTCTCCCCGCGCAGATTCGAATCCTGCCGACTACGTTGTCCGCCTCCAGTCGGTGTGTTTCGGCGCAAGCAAAGAAGCGCGCCTCTTTGCTGTTCCTGGTGGTTTTAAAACGCCCAATCGCTTGTACCCGCTGCCTTGGAAATAAGTTCTTCAGCGTCCGCGAATGGCATTTTGCAGTTGGAAGCAGATGTCGACGCGTTTTGCACAGAGCACCAAAAAAGCGTCTTTTTTGAAGGCCCAGGCACTGAGCATTGGTGGTTCAGTGGTAGATTTCTCACCTGCCACGCAAGAGGCTCGGGTTCGATTCCCGGCCAATGCAGTGGCTTTTGCAGCGAGCGGCTCCATCACTTGCACCCCCTTGCAACTCGCAACTCAAAAAACCCACTGAAGCTAAGCAGGTGTGAGCCAGGTCAGTACCTGGATGAGGGTGAGCTACAGGGAAAAACAAAGCTTCCAGCTGGAAGCGGTGTTAATGGTGCCGGCGGGGGGGGGCGCTCACCCTGAGGTCTGTGCGGGTCCCAATGCCCCAGTATAGTGACGGAGATGCTGTGTTGTAAAAGGGTGCTGTCTTTCGGATGAGATGTAAAACCGAGGTCACAGCGCTCTGTGGTCATTAAAAATGACCACCAAAACCTTTGACAAAAGCTCTTGGTAATTGATGGTCTTCAATAATGCTTCTCCTTTAGGTACATTTTAAATCAGCTGAAAACTGTTGTGAAATGGGGGGGCACTTCAGGCCAGTGTAGGATTTGGGTTACAAGAACCATGAAACTGCACGAGAAAGCCCGTACACTGAATTACACGGCTTTCTATTCAAAGGAGGGCAAAAGAAATTCCCTGAGATCGATTTTTGCAGCACAGAGAGGAACACTGTCGTGAGGCCGTTTAGCTCAGCTGGTTAGAGCGTGGTGCTAATAACGCCAAGGTCTCGGGTTCGATCCCTGTACGGGCCAGGTCCTTTTCTCCTCTCTTACCAAAGCTGTTAGGTTCCTTTCCGTGGTGAGAGGGGTTGTCATGCAACGCTGCCACATAGTGCCGACAGACAAGAGTGTTGCGGGAGAAGAGAAAAGTGTTTGAAGATTCAAGAGTGTCTTAGGTGGAGCCAAAATCAAGTGTCACAAATGCAAGTGGGAGGATTTCCAATGTTTAATATGGTAAAAATAAGCGGAAGTTATCTGCCGGTCCGGCACAGTCTGCCATGCTTTTGCCATATACTGTAAAGTGGTGTCGAACTGCAAATGGTGAGGCTCCAGTTATACATCGAGTGTCACATTAAATGACAAAAATGAAGAGAGTTAAAGCAGCTGGAGAGGTTTTCTTACAACTTTTGAGCTGACACAGTTTTGGAAAATGTTTTCTTCACGCTGCACTGTACAACATAGGCAGCCAAGAGTCTCCAAAACAAAACAGAATGGACATATAGGAGAAAATTCCCACTCGTCCTGAAGTTCCCAAAATCCAGCACTGAGCGTAAACAAAGTGTCTAAGTAGCGTGGGAATGCTAACCCTAACCCTAGCTGGAGTTTGAGCAATCCAGCACTGAGCGTAAAAAGATGAGTCAAAGTAACGTCTAATCGGATTGGTTTCCTTAGAGCTGGTTCAGAGTTTGCTCAAGAGTTTACCTTTCACAGATGCGCAAAGAAGAATGTTGGGGGTGCACGCTTCAAGGCGCCTTACAGCTGTAGGGAGTGATTCGAGACGAATCGTGGCGTGTGCTCGTTCCCATATACCGTACGCCCCGGGGTGCAGCGCTAAGATGACGTACAATACCGCTTGGGCACGTAACGGCGTTATATGCAAGTGCGGGACGTGAGGGTTTTCGTTTGTTCGTTTTGTTTTGCTCTGCTTTGCTTTGTTGTCTTTCCATCGCGTTGGTAAGAGCGTAAATAAAAAGGCGATTCCTGCGTCTACCACTAATGTAAGAGCTATTTCAAGTGCGACGTGGTGCGGCTTTTCAAATGCTTGTGGGCATTTCTCTGTTGTTGATTCTTTTTTTGTGTGTAACAAAGTGGCATTTTCATGTCCGGACGGGGAGACTTTATCATTCCGACATGAAGCCACCCTTAAGTCCTCTGAGGCGTGTCTGTCTGCAAGGCTTGTATTTTGGAAATGTTTTTTTGAAACGGAGAACGACTTTGAAATAGGCTTCCGCCGGCGCCTCGCGATCCAGGTAAGATTGTAGCAAGAACGCAGCGGCGGTGGGGCTTTCTGTAGTCGTGGCCGAGTGGTTTAGGTGATGGACTAGAAATCCATTGGGGTCTCCCCGCGCAGGTTTGAATCCTGCCGACTACGTTGTCCGCCTCCAGTCGGTGTGTTCCGGCGCAAGCAAAGAAGCGCGCCTCTTTGCTGTTCCTGGTGGTTTTAAAATGCCCAATTGCTTGTACCCGCTGTCTCGGAAATAAGTTCTTCAGCGTCCGCGAATGGCATTTTGCAGCTGGAAGCAGATGTCGACGCGTTTTGCACAGAGCACCAAAAAAGCGTCTTTTTTGAAGGCCCAGGCACCGAGCATTGGTGGTTCAGTGGTAGAATTCTCGCCTGCCACGCGGGAGGCTCGGGTTCGATTCCCTGCCAATGCAGTAGCTTTTGCAGCGAGCGGCTCCATCACTTGCATCCCCTTGCAACTCGCAACTGAAAACCCACTGAAGCTAAGCAGGTGTGAGCCAGGTCAGTACCCGGATGAGGGTGAGCTACAGGGAAAAAGAAAGCTTCCAGCTGGAAGCGGTGTTAATGGTGCCGGCGGGGGGGCATTCACCCTGAGGGCTGTGCGGGTCCCAATTCCCCAGCATAGTGACAGAGAAATAATCATGTTTGGGCAACTTTGGTCACCCCCATTTAACTTCTGTGGCAGGAAAAGCACACTTTTCAAAACGTGTTTTTCAGCTCGCTGTGACCTCTGTTTTACATCTCATCCAAAAGACAGCGCCCTTTTACAACACAGCGTCTCTGTCACTATCATAAGTGACTGCCATCATAAGAATATGAGTCCAATATTTTAGAATATAGTCAGAATGACTTCTAACCTTACCTGTGGTGTCTTTAATCCCTATTGCTCAATGCATGGTGTACGTACTGCATAGATGTGTCTTGAGAATGAGGAATGGGCCCCTGAGACCGTCATTTACCTGTTTCACAAATGATCGTATTTTACTAGAGATTCTGTTTGGGATTCAGATGTGCATTCGGACAGCAATCCCTTTCAAGAAATGATACGTACTGGATGAGGTCAAAGGTGCTGGAACACTGTATTTAGGATGTGTTTGCAGTGATTGTGTGTCTCCTGCTTCATCGCAGTGATATATAGATGTGCTCCTGTAATTTATTGGTACATGCCCAGGGCAGTAAGCAGTCTGAGGATTTATTTCCAGACGGCATAGAGCAGTGAAGCAGTGAAGTAGTGCAACACACTGGATCATTATATTATTAGAATCTATTCTACTTAAATTATTACATTATACACAATTTGAGTTCATTTTAAAAAGTAAAAGGTAATGAAAGGAATGCATTTTCATAAGAAAGATAATACCGATATGCATGTGATAATCTTCCTTATATCATGTAGTGCGTCAGTTGGACACTTTGTGGGCTTGAAATACAAAGCAAATCATGTTCTATGGTACAAGATAAATACAAAACGTAAGCTTTTATTTTAATTAGATTTGTTTATAAAGCATAAGCAATCATTTATTACATTAATATATGTGAAAATGACATTTTAGCATCATAATATTACATAAAGGTCTCTAGCTTCAACACAGTGATATATATATATATGCTCAGTGATTTATTGGTACATGCCCAGGTCAATAATCAGAATGAGGATTTATTTCCAGACGGGCTACAGGTAGTGTTGTGAAATACTTCAACACACTGGATCGCAGATTTAGACCCCCTGCACTCTTACTCCTTAAAAACCAAAGAAATGAAGATATGTAGCAATCACATTGTAACAGGGGTGACAGTGACTTAATGCTTATACTAGTGGACTTTTGGTACCTTTAGGGTACGGTGTTCCCTGAAGGGCTCTCAAACCCCACATTTCAGATGCCTAGCTGTATCGCTGATGTGTTGCACCTCAGAATCACTTTTAAACCTTACCTCTGGTATCTTTAATCCCTATTGCTCAACGCATGGTGAAAGTATTGCATAATTGTGTCTGAAAATGGGCACCTGAGAGACTCATTTGCCTGTTTCACAAATGATCATATTTGACTAGAGATTCTGTTTGGGATTCAGTTGTGCATTCTGACAGCAATCCCTTTCAAAAAACGATACATTCTGGATGAGGTCAAAGGTGCAGGAACACTGTATTTAGGATGTGCTTGCAGTTATTCTGTGTCTCTAGCTTCAACACAGTGATATATATATATATGCTCAGTGATTTTTTGGTACATGCCCAGGGCAATAATCATTATGAGGATTTATTTCCAGATGTGCTAGGGGTAGTGTTGTGAAATACTTCAACACACTGGATCGCAGGTTTAGACCCCCTGCACTCTTACTCCTTAAAAACCTGAAGCGTCTGGCGTCTCGCCGACGTCGAACACCCCCCTCAGGCTGTACTCGTACTCGGCTAACTGCTGTGGAACCCTGCGTGAGCAGCCGCTGCGCCACGGTGACGGCTGGCGACCCACGGACGCCCCACTATCGGCCGGCTCCAGCCCCGGCTGGTCCTCTAGAGCCTCCCCACACGGCTCCTCCTCCCGGGCCCGGTAGGGGGCCAGGCGGTCTCGGTGCAGGACCACCACTCTCCCCCATGTTCGCAACCGGACACGGTAGCAGACCTCGCCCACCACCCAGAGTACCTCAGCGGGCCCCTCCCACGACGGCGCCAGCTTAGGGCTGAGGCATTTGCGGTGGCGCTGGTTGTACACCCAAACCGAGTCCCCGGGCTGGAAGGCAGGCCCCCTGCAGCGCAGGTCGTAGTGCCGCTTCTGCCGGACCCCCGCCTGTGTCAGGTGGGTCCGTGCAAAGCTGTGCACCTGCTGCATCCGCTGCCGCAGGTCCCACTCGTTGTCCGGTCCAGCCAGCGGTGCCGACCAGTCTCCGGGCGGCGGGCCGAAGACCAGGTCCACCGGGGTTCACATTTCCCGGCCCAGCATGAGTGAGGCCGGGGTGCACCCGGTGGATTCCTGGACCGCGGTCCTATACGCCCAGAGCGCAAGGGGGAGGTGGCGGTCCCAGTCCCGTTGGTGCCGGGACACCAGGGTGGCCAGCTGGGTGGTGAGCGTACGATTAAACCGCTCCACCAACCCGTTGCTCTGGGGATGCAGCGGTGTGGTCCGCGTCTTAGTGATCCCCAGGCGCTGGCACACTCTGGCTAAGACCTGGGACTCGAAGTTACGCCCCTGGTCACTATGTAATTCCTCCGGCACCCCCAGCCAGGCAAACATCCCCTCCAGCAGTGCATCGGCCACCGTGGGGGCACTCTGGTCCGGGAGGGCGTAGGCCTCCGGCCACTTCATAAAATAATCCATGGCCACCAAGACGTAGAGGTTCCCGGCCTCGGTGCGCGGAAACGGGCCCAAAACGTCCACCCCCACCCGCTCCATAGGAGCCCCCACCTGGTGTTGTTGGAGGGGGGCCCGAGAGCGCTCGGGGGGACCCTTCTGCGCCACGCACACTGCACACGTTCGGCAGTTCCGCTCCACGTCCCGGTGGCAAAGACCCCAATAAAAATGGCCTCGGAGGCGCTGCAGGGTTTTTTTACCGCCAAAGTGCCCCACGCCCGGCTGGCCATGCACTGCTCGGAGCACCGCCCCGCGGAGCGACCAAGGCACCATCAGCCGCCACCGTACCTCGCCACTGGAGGGTACCCGCCACCCCCGGCGCAGCACCCCGTCCTTTACCTCCAAGGCCTCCCACAGGGCGCAGAGGGCCTTGACGGACTTTGGGTTTGGGGCGAGCTTCTCTCGCATAGGCCGCACTCCGGCTACCACTCCCAGCATGCCCAGCGGTACTACGAGCGCCTAGGGGCGCTTCCTCCTCACCACCAGGCGAGGGCGTTACAATACATAGAATATGCATGTAAAACGAACAGATCTTATCGAGAGGGTTATCAGAATACAAAAGGTATATATTCAGTCAGTTACAAAGTGTTACACATATCAAGAGGACATACGTTCAGTATATCATTCATTTAGACCATTTCATAAATGAACCTGGTTATAACTTCTACATTAGATACTGAAAACAAGTACATAACTCTTAGGAATTAAATTGATATCAACTGGTTGGGATAACAATTGAATTCTCGAGCAGTAATGCAGTGAAGTTGAATACTCATCCAATCTCTGGGGATTCAGATCTCCTGCGGGCACAAAGAAGCGGTTGCACGCTTGTTTCTGTCCAATCCGCGCTCTCTGTCTAGGTGCCAGGCTGTGCTGTGCGGGTTGCGACGGTGCCCTGCTGATGCTCACTGACCGGCTAGTTAGTGTTGGCTTTAACTAGCAAAGTTTGTGCACAGGAGAAAAGATGACTATGGGTCCCAGCAAGTCAAGAAGAAGACCGGTTCGTTCCTGATGAAGAGCTAGTTCTGAATAGTGATTCAACTGTCCACAGTTCCGACCTGTTCACGAGGCCTGCTGCTGGTGCTAACCTCGGGTGGATCCTCTGGTTACTCTCTGGCAACCTCCGCTCTATACTCTTAGAAGGAAAGTTCTGGCACTCGGACACACTGGCCGTTCCGTGGTTGTCCGGGCTGAGTCTCAGGATGGTCAGGAGGTGCGCTGTGAGAATGTCCTGCCCTTGGGAGCCTTCTGCTCCTGGGCTGTCCTGCCCTGGAATTCTCCTTTGAATTCCCTTTAGAAAACTCCACAGAAATCTCTACTGAATTCCCACTGAATCTCTCAGGCTCTCTGTGTTGCCTGTTTTTACCTGGAGGAACTTCAGCTTTCGGCTGAAAGATCCATGGGCATCAGAGTCCCACGTGGGTTACTCGGCCCTACCAGTCCCTGATTGGTTGATCAAGGTGAGATATGAGTCACTTACTCCTGACACTTAGGAATGCAGTCCAGATGTCCATCTGGCACTCCCTAGACAGATAGGCGCCAATGGATGACCATTGATCATGATAGCCAGGCTTAGCTAAGTGCATCCCCCTTTGGGAGCTGTCCCTTATCAAGGGAAACCTTAAATCAGCCTGCATGAATAGATTCTCTGTGGCTGCACCACAGAGATGAACAGAGAGATGAGGCCTAATTTGTGAAAGCTCAGAAACACTTAATTCTTTCTTATTAATAAGCCTCACTTCTAAAACAGGAGATTCGCGTTTGGGAATGCGCCCTGCCCTACAAATAAAACAGGTCTACAGGTCTGTTCTTTCTTTTTAAAGAAAAAAACATTGCTGACTTCTTTTTTTTTTGCCAGCCGCTAGCGCTGATTAGCAAGGTTTGTATTTCATGTTTTGCAAGTTGCATCCATTTTAAGAAAAACAAGTCGCGTTAAAGACAGGAAATGAATACTTGCATTTAATTAAGTCTAGCCGTAGGCGGTTGTCTATAATGACCAGTACTGTTCAAGAAGACAGAACAAAGAAGGCACCGCTGGGATTCGAACCCAGGATCTCCTGTTTACTAGGCAGGCACTTTAACCAACTAAGCCACAGCGCCCCAGGAGTGTTGTCCTTTTGCAGCCACTTGGACACACCTTTAGAAAAACATTTTGTTAACAGGCATTCTGCCTCAGCCTAAACACCTATAGCTTGCAAAGCGCATGCTATTAGACAGGCACCTCTGCAAGACCTTAAGAGTCTCTTAAACTAGTGATAGTAAGGTGTTCCCAATGGGTGATGTTCGGCTTTAAAATCATCTCTCCGTGGAAGCGCCGAGATGCAGCTGTTTAAGGCTTAGAAGCAGCTGACTGTTTCACTACCTAGCTGATCACTGTCAGTCAGGGAGCTTAGAGGTGAAAAGCCTGTCTGAGAGACAATTCGCCATCGATCAGTTCAATATGTTCCGTACCAGCTCGGCGCACCCGAGATGAGTGAGAGCCGTGTAGCTCAGATGAGTGAGAGCTTGTGTGTATTTACCACCGTGATTGGATGCCAGCCCTTCTCAGGTCACAGTAAACCTTCTGCTCAAAAAAAGTGAGGTAAAACCTCACTCTGCACAGTAAAACCTAAAAAAGTGAGGTTTTATTTAATCTCTGACCAAGGGAAACGTTTCATTTTTTCAAAGAAATGTTTGTTAAAAAATAAAGTCATAGTTCCATGGGATTCAATCATAGACCGTGTGACATGGAAGTCAGGAACCTAACCCACTAAAGCACTACAGAAACATTATCGACAGACAATGTACAGCGTGTACTATTCTTGTGTTGCGGTACATGAATATAATTATATCGTTATTAATTTCTAATTTATAACTTTATTAACTTTATAAATTTATTAACGTTATTAATTAATTTCACGACGCACAGACAGAGCGTGGGGAGCCGCCGCCTGTAAACACGGCTCCAGGCAGGACTCCGCTCTGCAGGAGCCGCAGAGCAGAGGAGATGGGGGCAGCTTAGCTCCTGTGCAGAGACCTGAGCTGTTGTTGCTGCGGACGCTGTCTTTTCTGCACTCGGGGTAGGAGTGAATGTTGAGTTGCCCTTAGAAATGAAGCAGAGCACTTCAACGGCACGGGTGTGTGTGTGTGCGCCCTGGTGATTCTGGGAGACAGATCGAACCTGGGCTAAAAGAGAGGGGGCTTAGCCCTCTTCCATTTGCTACTTCAAAGTTGTAGAACCCATTTGCATCTGCTAGGCGGCGCAGTCGTCATGCACAAAGAACGCTTTGAAAAGCGTCCAAAGCAAGTCATTCCGAGTTGGTCGTTTGTGTTTTCCGTTCAGACGCGAAATGCTGAAATGATCTCTCGGCTCCTCGGTTGTCATTTCTGCTCCGTAAAGGAATCACAGCACGCGTCGCCTTCCAGCACGCTGGGTCGGGACACGATGCCGGGGGTGGGAGCATCCGATGTCTTCCTCGTTAGTATAGTGGCAAGTATCCCTGCCTGTCACGTGGGAGACCGGGGTTCGATTCCCCGACGGGGCGTAGCTTTTCTTTTACCTCCTTAGAGAAAGGACTGCCTTTCACTTCTCTGTTTTCTAACACAGCGTCGTGCACCTTTTCATTGCTCTCGCTTTCAGAGCCTCCGCACAGCACACGACTCGACATCAGGAAGCACATTGAAGTGAAAGCAGGGAGCGCTGCGACATGCACTGTGCAGATCCCGCCACACTAAGAGGTGAGTGGGTCTGTTCGATGCACAAAGAACGCTTTGATAAGCGTCAAAGGCAAATCATTCCGAGTTGGTCGTTTGTGTTTTCCGTTCAGACGCGAAATGCTGAAATGATCTCTCGGCTCCTCGGTTGTCATTTCTGCTCCGTAAAGGAATCACAGCACGAGTCGGCTTCCAGCACGGTGGGTCGGGACACGATGCCGGGGGTCGGAGAGAGCGATGTCTTCCTCGTTAGTATAGGACCTGTCACGCGGACCTGTCACCTGTCTCCACCTGTCACGCGGGAGACCGGGGTACATCAGGACGCGCATTGAAGTGAAAGAAGGATGCGCTGCGACATGCACTGTGCAGATCCCGCCACACTAAGAGGTGAGTGGGTCTGTTCGATCACAGCGCTAGGCGAATCCCCAATCCCCTTTTGTGCGTGGCGACAAAAGAAGTCTGTTTTCGCCCGGTTTCAAACTGGGGACCTTTCGCGTGTGAGGCGAACGTGATAACCACTACACTACGGAAACGGTGGTAAGACATGCCCAGCGGCCCAGTGCTGAGCTTCGCCAATGCGATTCAGCTGCTTCCAGTGCCTTTATTGGAGTGCGCTGATGGACCGTGCTCTCTCTCCAGAGACCAGCACGCCTGTCATGGACGGAGCAGGAAAGGCGGCGTCACATTCTACAGCCCTCTCCACGCAATCGACGAAATCGGGCTGCTGACGTGGAGAAAATCGCCTCTCCAGAAAGTGCAAATATCATCTTGGAGAGTATAGATCCTATTGCCGAAGGTCAGCCCTGTCTACCAGAGTAACCCTCCCACCTCCTGCAGCGATGGTCAGCTGGTCTCACACGCGAGAAGTTTCGGCTGGAAACAAGCGCCCCCTCTTCTCGCACGTTTTGCACGTTCGAGTAGTTTTAATGCGGCTCCTTGGTACACGGTGCTGATCTTTTGGAAAGCAGGAGGCAAAACTGACACGTTCCCATACCGGGAGTCGAACCAGGGCCGCCTGGGTGAAAACCAGGAATCCTAACCACTAGACCATATGGCAGCGAACAACCCTCCTGTTCCCGGCATCATGCAAGCAAACTACATAAATATGAGAAAACGCAAGAGAGTTGTCACTCAAAGTGTCGAAGGGTCGATGTATACTGGGACTCAGTTGAAATGCAACGTCAGGACTTTTCCGTTTATGTCACACGAAGAGAGCACAGCCTTTTCCGCCCTGCCACGTGTGTATCGGTAACTCGCCGTGATCGTATAGTGGTCAGTACTTTGCGTTGTGGCCGCAACAACCCTGGTTCAAATCTGGGTCACGGCAGAATAGGGGCGTCTGCTTTTACTACTTGCATGAATGAAGGCAAAAAAAAGCCAATCGATGTGAACGAACGGCGCTTTACAGAGGAGTACTGCCTGACTGGATCGTTGATGAACGACAGAGGCCACTCCGACCTCTTCTCGGGTTTCTTCAATGACTTACTAAGGATCTTCTTCACATTCGCCCATGCAGGGGAAGCCAGTTACACCAAAGCAAACGCAGGAAAGTGCATTTCATGCAGAGACCAGGAGGGACCTGTTTACACCAAGAGTGGTCGGAGTATGGAACAATGCGCCCAGCCCTGTTGCTGGAGTCGATTCTTGATTAGATTTTGGGCTCACTAAGAGGCCCCCGCTGGGTACTAATCTTTCTGTTGTTCTCGCAGGTGTTGCGCTGCTTTTGAGCCGACAGCTCGTCTTGGTCTGTCGGGACAGCCCAATTGCAAATGATCGGCTCCAGGTACAGAAAAAACGTGCGTTTAGTACAAGAGTGCATGAACGCACCGGAAATACATTGGGAACAAATGACTGGTGGTTCAAGACCTCTGTGAAGTGCAGGAGCGTGCAAGAAGAGGCTGTTTGCACCCAGTCTCGAACCTGGGACCTTTCGCATGTTAGGCAAACGTGATAACCACTACACTACGGAAACCTGTACGGTTTGTTGCTGGTGTATCGCTTGCGTTTCGGGCTGAGAAAGGGACGCGTCATTTTAGGCAGGGGGCGCTGGAGAGAGGAACAAAGGGAGCGATGAAACAAAATGCCGAAACCCGGGATCGAGCCAGGGACCTTTAGAACATACTCTCACGAATCGTTAGAATATGTGCGTTTGATCATCAATTGCGTAACAACCACATTCGTTCGACTTGAGCCATCAAGCTCATAGTTTTCAAATCTTGAAAGCTGTCATTGAGCACATCATAGTCTGCAGTACGCCCCGTAACTTGCGTACTTCAACAGAAAGAAGAGCAGACAGCTCCATAAATATGCGAGGCGCAGAGAGTGCAAGGCGAGCCGCACACGTTTCGGTGGCTGAGAGAGGGCAGTTTTTGCTTCTGCATTTCCCAATTTTTAATGGCTGAGTGAGGGCACGATGCTGAAGCAGAGAGGCCACTTCAGCCAGAGAGACTTGTGCTAGGTGAGATCTGAAAAACGGACTCGCAACAGAAACAGACCAAAAAAGTATCGGTGAGATCAAAAGGCAAATGCAACATCCAGCAGAGGGCGTCTGAAGATTAGGGAACGGGCGACTGAAATCCATATGAGGCAAACTTTCCGGCTGTGCACTGCAGCTGGCCTCGTTGGCGTAGTTGGTAGCGCGTCAGTCTCTTTATCTGAAGGTCCTGAGTTTGATCCTCACACGGGGCATGGCTGCTTGCTCTTTTCAAACACTTGCGGCAACTGTTCGCTCATAACCACGTCTGGAATGCGTGACCTTTACACGGGGGAGAAGCAATGCCGCATCCCTTTTCTAAAGAACATTCATATTCAGAAATAAGTCAAGAAATTTGCCATTACTTTTGCTGTCAGCCTGCCCATGTTGCCAAAGAAAGATTCACTCGGCGTCAACATGACAGAACAGCGATCACTTGAAAACACTGTTCCACACTCCGTAAGCAAGAACTTCAGTGTTTGCAGTCACCCGATATGCCGATAGTCAAAGGAGCACAAAACACGAAGCGTCAAAAGACAAGATGAGTTGATGGAAAGACCGTTGAATTGATGAGCACAAAAGTTCAGCTCGTACAATAGGCAACGAAGGTCCCGGCGTCATCATCGCACTTGAAAGGACTGCCTTGCAGACTAAGGGCAGTGGGAGGTTGCTGTTTTGAGATGGAGGCATTGGGATGGTGGGCCGAGATCTATTCTTCTTAAGGAATTCTTCATCGTGAAAGATCGGTCCACAGATCATCCAAAGAACTTACAAATTTTTGGGACTCAGGGAATCACGTCTTGAAAATACGGCTTGGACGCGTAACGGCATTCTATCCAACTATCCAACTGCAGGACTTGAGGGTTTTTTGTGCTTTGTTCTGTTTTCGTTGACATCGCATTCGTAAGAGCGTCAAAAAAAGGCAATTCCAGCATCTAACACGAATAAAAGGGCTATTGAAACTGCAGGGCTGCGCAGCTTCTAAAATCCTTGCACACAATTCTCCGTTATTGTTACTTCCTTCTTTCTGTCTAACAAAGTTCCCTTTTCCTGACCGGACGGGGAGACTATCATTCCAACTTGAAGCCAGCCTTAAGTTCTCCGAGGCGCATTTGTCTGCTAGCATGCATTTTGTGAAATTTTTTTTTGTTGTTGTTAAACCAAAAGCGACTTTGAAAAAGGTTTCCACCGCCGCCCGGCACTCTATGTTAGACTGTATCAAGAAAGCAGCATGCGCTGCAGCCGTGGCCGAGTGGTTAGGGCGATGGATTAAAAAGCCGTCGGGGTCTCCCCGCGAAGCTTCGAGTCCTGCCCCCTACGGTGTTGTTGTGTGTCTGCGCAACAAAGGAAAAGCACCCATTTCGCTCTTCCCGCGACTTTTAAAACACGAATGATCTGGATTTCTACATGAATGGCTCTTAAAATGTGATCTGATCTTCATCTGACGCATAATAATAAATAAAGACAGTCTTGTTTAACAAACAACACACAACATTTTACATTGTCAATTCAGTTCAAATCAATGTATTTCTATATAGCGCCTTTCACAACAAGGTTGTCCCAAGGCACTTAACAATGCAAGTTGTTAAGAGCCTTGTGTCTAATATGCCGCCTAGGTTACGTGCTGTCTCTTTGAGGCAAATGTTTAAATCCTCTGAGTTAAGTGCTGAAGTTATAGTAGTCCTATCAGTATTGTTGCCTCCGATCAACAGATCCTCAGTTTTCTCAGAGTTGAGTAACAAAAAGTTTTCACACATCCAAGTCTTTCCTTCATTAATGCATTTAACTAAAGTGATAATAGAAGAGTTGTCATTTGGTGTAAACAAAATGTTTATTTGAGTGTCATCAGCATATGAATGAAAGTTCATATTATTTTTTCGTATTATCCTACCTAGCAGCAGCATGTAGAGAGAGAGAGCAATATTGGTCCCGGCACTGATCCGTCTGGTACCCCAAATTGAACTGGTGACGTTGATGAAGCAGTACAATTATTAGATATTTGAACATAATGAAAACGATGAGTAAAATGTGAAGTAAACCACTGAAGGACGGTTCCAGATAAGCCAACCTCAAACTCAAGCCTGTGTAACAAAACAGAGAGGTCAACCGTGTCAAAGGCAGCTCTAAGATCTAGAAGCACAAGCACTGTTGCATTCCCCGCATCAGTAGCTAAGAGAATATCATTTACGACTCTCGTTAATGCAGTTTCAGAAACCAGACTGAAATTTCTCAATTATATTATTTGAATCCAGATACGATTGACGTTGGGCAACAACTATTCTCTCAAGACTTTTAGATTGAAATGGGACCTTTGAGACAGGCCTGTAGTTGTTAAGAACTTGTGGATCCAAATTTGACTTCTTAAGGAGCGGTCTAACAACCGCTACCTTAAATTGATCAGGTACAACGCCTGACGCAAGCGATGCATTCATCATACTAATTATAGGTCCTGCCAGTCCTTCGAGGGAATCTTTGACTAGCTGAGTGGGGATGGGATCTAGCGAACAGGTGGTTGACTTTGTCTTACGTCTGTGTTCATGAGTCCACCATAAGAAGAAATCTGAACAGGAGTGGTGATCATCCGAGGTCACCACGGAGGAAACCACTGCTCTCCCCAACAAAAAAACCACCACTGCCCCTCTCAAGTTTGCTAAAGACCACATGGATGTTCCACAGCAACTCCTGGAACAATGTTCTGTGGACAGACGTGACAAAAGTTGAACTTGTTGGTAAATGTGCACAGCGTTATGTTTGGAGATAACAAAACACTGCATACCAACTCCAAAACCTCATCCCACCTGGGAAGCATGGCGGAGGCTGTACGGCTTGCAATCATCGAGGGACCGATGAATTCCAAGATGTATCAGGAAATTCTACAGCAGAATGTCAGGGTGTCTGCCTGTGATCTAAAACTCGAAAGACGCTGGGTCATGCAACATGACAAAAACAAAGGAGTACATCAACAACAGAGTGGCTGAAACAGAAGAAATTCCGTATTTTGGGATGGCCAAGTAAGAGTCCTGACCCCAATCCCATTGAAGTGCTGTGGCATGATCTGAAGCAGGCCGTTCAGCGCAAGACATCCCAAAAATATACATGAACTGAAACAGTTTTGCATAGAGGAATAGGCCAAAATGCCTCCTGACCGCTGCTCAGGTCTGACCAGCCGCTACAGAAAGTGGGGGTTGAGGTTTTTGTCAATAAAGGAGGTTCCACTAGCTCCTTAATATAAGGGTTCACGTACTTTTTCCACCAATGACCTTGATTGTTTAAAACATTTGTTAAAACAGCAATGTCAAATGTTGGGCGTGTGTTGTTTGTTAAATCAGACTCTCTTTATTGATTATTATGACTTAGATAAAGATGAGATCACATGTTAGGAGCCATTCATGCAGAAATCCGGCATTCTATCCAACTGCAGGACTTGAGGGTTTTTTTGTGCTTTGTTCTGTTTTCGTTGACATCGCATTCGTAAGAGCGTCAAAAAAAGGCAATTCCAGCATCTAACACGAATAAAAGGGCTATTGAAACTGCAGGGCTGCGCAGCTTCTAAAATCCTTGCACACAATTCTCCGTTATTGTTACTTCCTTCTTTCTGTCTAACAAAGTTCCCTTTTCCTAACCGGACGGGGAGACTTTATCATTCCAACTTGAAGCCAGCCTTAAGTCCTCTGAGGCGCATTTGTCTGCTAGCATGCTTTTGTGAAAGTTCAAATTTGGACAAACACAATCTGTGGCGTTTAGCGTGACATAGTCTTGCAGGCATCGTGCTGTCTCACTGCAATACTATACCGCTGGAGGAAACAGTCCATCTGGCCATGAAACTCATTTGAACGTCTAGCTACAGCAACTAACAATATCATGATTTATTCAGGATGTGTGGAATCAGCACGTCCCGGAGACAGCTTCCGAAATCGTGAGCATTCTCTGGTGGTGTCCTGCTGGGATCCTGTGGGCGTGTGTTGGTGGTATAGTGGTGAGCATGCAAAAGCCACTGCATTGGCCAGGAATCGAACCCGAGCCTCTTACTTAGCAGGCAAGAATTCTTCCACTGAACCACCAATGCTCAATACCCGTACCTTCAAAAAAGACGCTTTTTTGGTGCTCTGTTCAAAAAGCGTCGACATCTGTTTCCAGCTGCAAAATGCCATCCGCGGACGCTGAAGAATTTATTTATTTAGACACCGCTCAGAATCCCCTGTAAGATTCTCCCTCAGTTCCTTTGAGCAGTGTTTTACCTCTTTCAAAAGGCTTCACTTTCCTAGTCACATTCCAAGGCTCATCGAACCCGGGCTGTTTCCTCCAGCGGTATAGTATTGCAGTGAGACAGCACGATGCCTGCAAGACTATGTCACGCTAAACGCCACAGATTGTGTTTGTCCGTTCGTGTCAGTCGTCCTGCAACCACGGGAAGTGGGACACAAACATGCTGCAATGCTTTCAGGACGTTAGGATTTGTTTATGCAACATCCGAGAAGAGTACTTGTGGCTTGAATGTGAACTGTACGTGCCCGCCCCCTTTCCTCTGTAGTGCATGAGTTCCTCCCGGCATGCCCTTCGTCATTGTTCTGTCATCTTGTATTTAAAGGGTTGTATTCCTGCAGCTGAAAATAAGCAACGGTTTTCTCACAACGCCCTTTGTTTCCGACGGAGCCCTTGTCTGTCATGAAATTCTTCAAAACCTCAAACTAGAAGAAGAAGACGACAAATATGAAGCGTTACAGCAACGACATGCCATGAGACGATTGATAACGTTTCCGTAGGATCCCCGCGGTTGCCTGGCAACCGTCAGCTTTGCGCAGTGGCAGTATCGTAGCCTGTGAGGTTTAGCCGAGGCGTGATTATTACTAGTTGAAAACTTTTCCCAATACCCCCCTTCCGCCGGTTTGCAATACAATCGGCGAAAGCAATTTTTGATAGTCTCGTCAGAGACTGAGCAAGGTGTTTAAAGACAGATTTTGTCATGGTGACATCATGATAGAAAGAAACGAGCTTGTTACGTTTCAACAGAAACGCTCTTTAGCTCTTTCAGCGTTATGCAGAGAACAGCGTCTGTCGAGATCACTTTTGAGTCAGCGCGAAACGCCGTGTGCTGTCAGTTTGATTTCATATTGCTTGTAGCGGCGCCCGGCTTTTGTCTGTCAAACGTTAGGTTGCGCTTCTTCATGCTGCATCGTCGGCATGAGTGGAGCTTTATAAACGTCTGTACTTACTGCGCCCCATAAGAAATCGTTTGTCCCCGTTCAAAAGAGATTGTGCGATGTCCTGCAGCAAACCTTTGACAGTTTGAAAAGAGGAATTTATTCTGCTTCCTGTGCGTGCAGTAGTTACAAAGTTGAACGCCTTTACACGATCTGCTGCAGTTTTCAGTGGGCGGGCTTTGTCAAATGGCTTGGAAAAACGCACTGTTTCGGCTCGGGAAACATCATGAGCAGTGTCCTGCATGTTTTCTGTGTATAGCTGTCTTTTAACGCATACAGAATTCATTCGAAATCATTGATTTCTCCTATTAACAAGGGTCCCTTTTTGAACCTGCCAGAAGCATTCTTTCAATGTAACAGATTTACTCCGGGGAAAGGCAGCATGACATTGAGAGTAGCTCAAGCTTTCAGCACCCGTATCGGACTGTGTGTATGCAGACACCGCTCAGAATCCCCTGTAAGATTCTCCTTCAATTCCGTTTTGCTCTTTCAAAAGGCTTTGCTTTGCTAGTCACAATCCAAGGCTCATGACAGCATTTGGAACCAATCGCCACTGCGTTGGCCGGGAATCGAACCCGGGTCAACTGCTTGGAAGGCAGCTATGCTCACCACTATACCACCAACGCACGCCCACAGGCGCCCTGCAGGACACCACCAGAGAATGCTCACGATTTCGGAAGCTGTCTCCGAGACGTGCTGATTCCACACATCCTGAATAAATCATGATATTGTTAGTTGCTGTAGCCAGACGTTCAAATGAGTTTCATGGCCAGATGGACTGTTTCCTCCAGCGGTATAGTATTGCAGTGAGACAGCACGATGCCTGCAAGACTATGTCACGCTAAACGCCACAGATTGTGTTTGTCCGTTCGTGTCAGTCGTCCTGCAGCCACGGGAAGTGGGACACAAACATGCTGCAATGCTTTCAAGACGTTAGGATATGTTTGTGTAACATCCGAGAAGAGTACTTGTGGCTTGAATGTGAACTGTACGTGCCCGCCCCCTTTCCTCTGTAGTGCATGAGTTCCTCCCGGCACGCCCTTCGTCATTGTTCTGTCATCTTGTATTTAAAGGCTTGTATTTCTGCTGCTGAAAATAAGCAACGGTTTTCTCACAACGCCCTTTGTTCCCAACGGAGCCCTTGTCTGTCATGAAATTCTTCAAAACCTCAAGCTAGAAGAAGAAGAAGACGACAAATATGAAGCGTTACCGCAACGACATGCCATGAGACGATCGATAACGATTTCCATAGGATCCCCGCGGTTGCCTGGCAACCGTCAGCTTTGCGCAGTGGCAGTATCGTAGCCTGTGAGGTTTAGCCGAGGCGCGATTATTGCTAGTTGAAAACTTTTCCCAATACCCCGCTTCCGCCGGTTTGCAATACAATCGGCGAAAGCAATTTTTGACTGTCTCGTCAGAGACTGAGCAAGGTGTTTAAAGACAGATTTGGTCATGGTGACATCATGGTAGAAAGAAACGAGCTTGTTACGTCTCAACAGAAACGCTCTTTAGCTCTTTCAGCGTTATGCAGAGAACAGCGTCTGTCGAGATCACTTTTGAGTCAGCGCGAAACGCCGTGTGCTGTCAGTTTGATTTCATATTGCTCGTAGCGGCGCCCGGCTTTTGTCTGTCAAACGTTAGGTTGCGCTTCTTCATGCTGCATCGTCGGCATGAGTGGAGCTTTTTAAACGTCTGTACTTACTGCGCCCCATAAGAAATGGTTTGTCCCCGTTCAAAAGAGATTGTGCGATGTCCTGCAGCGTTCGCAAAGCAAACCTTTGACAGTTTGAAAAGAGGAATTTATTCTGCTTCCTGTGCGTGCAGTAGTTACAAAGTTGAACGTCTTTACACGATGTGCTGCAGTTTTCAGTGGGCGGGCTTTGTCAGATGGCTTGGAAAAACGCACTGAGACATCATGAGCAGTGTCCTGCATGTTTTCTGTGTATAGCTGTCTTTTAACGCATGCAGAATTCATTCGAAATCATTGATTTCTCCAATTAACAAGGGTCCCTTTTTGAACCTGCCAGAAGCATTCTTTCAATGTAACAGATTTACTCCGGGGAAAGGCAGCATGACATTGAGAGTAGCTCAAGCTTTCAGCACCCGTATCGGACTGCGTGTATGCAGACACCGCTCAGAATCCCCTGTAAGATTCTCCTTCAATTCCGTTTTGCTCTTTCAAAAGGCTTCGCTTTGCTAGTCACAATCCAAGGCTCATGACAGCATTTGGAACCAATCGCCACTGCGTTGGCCGGGAATCGAACCCGGGTCAACTGCTTGGAAGGCAGCTATGCTCACCACTATACCACCAACGCACGCCCACAGGCTCCCTGCAGGACACCACCAGAGAATGCTCACGATTTCGGAAGCTGTCTCCGGGACGTGCTGATTCCACACATCCTGAATAAATCATGATATTGTTAGTTGCTGTAGCTAGACGTTCAAATGAGTTTCATGGCCAGATGGACTGTTTCCTCCAGCGGTATAGTATTGCAGTGAGACAGCACGATGCCTGCAAGACTATGTCACGCTAAACGCTACAGATTGTGTTTGTGTTGGACAGTTGGACCCTACAGCTGGACCCTCATCGACAACCTGAATAGCTTATTCAGAAGCAGTGCTGGACCGGGAACGAACCAGCTTCTTCCCAGGCACAAGAGTGACTTGTGAGGACTCGCGGTCACACTCTGTGCATAGAGACTTTCTACCAGCCAGCCGGACTGCTGGTAGATCCCCTCGGAGCAACGACTGCCCTGCGCGCCGCAGTCAGATTCCTCCGTCCGTCCTACTCCGAGCTGCACCTTGACTGGTTGGCCGGTAGCCAGAGGATGCCGGGACAACGCCCATTGGACAACCGCTGGAACAGAGGCTGCAACAGAGCCTGTCAGCTGGTTTGGTGTTCGTGCCGGGAAATTCCAAATCCATACACAGTGGATAAGTAAACCCCATGTTCTACATTGCGTCTCGAGAATTCAATTGTACCTCAACACAAGTTGTTATCAATTTAATTCATGAGTAATGTATTTACTTCCGAGTTTAGAGTAACAGTGGGTAATAACACTGATTAGCGATTTGGTAACCGAACGATATATATTGACATATATTCTCTGTTGTGTATCTCTTTGTGTTTGCATCTCTTCGGGATTATATACCTTGTATATTGATAACCCTCACAGTAAGGTCTGCCACTCGTATCCAGGCAGACTAGTATATGTTTGGTGCACAATTTATATTAATAAATGTATCTAGTGTATTGAACCCCTGTGTGTGCGTTGTTAGTTGTTCTGACGATTGATTTTCTAAAAGCCCCAACGAACAACCTCGTGATTACTGCTACAATTAATAATTGTCTCAGTAAACCCATCAAACCATTACATTTAATGGCGTCCCTGGGTGGGCGAGTTAAGAATGAAATGAGAATCAGTCGCACAGAATAACTGATGTTGCTGTGAGTTCAAGTTCAGCACAGCACCGCGGCTTCTATACGCGAATACCGGGTGTGCTGATAACTGCGTAAAGAAATCCCCCTGTTTTCTAGCGTTTAGTGTAACGTGTGCTGATTGGAAATCCATCTGCTCGGGTGTCTAGATTCCATACTGTATTTTGGAAAAAGAAAAAAAAAAGTAATACTCTTAAAGTTTCTCTGACGTAATGACAATGGCTGCTAAAATGTCTGAAGTGGAGTCGCTTATAAGTACTATTTCTAGCGACGACAATCCTGGTTACTGGAGTGGTATCGAAAAGTTGAACTTTGATGATATTGAGAAGCTGCAAGTAGATTTAGTAGCTAAGGTAGCGAACCAGCTTAACACAGGAGGGTCTGTGAAAGCAGTTCTGGTCCTATCGAGTTTCACCTTAAATCTAGCTAAACAGCTGGAACTGTCTTTGTCCGAGCTGACAAAGTTTCAAAAGCTTCAGGGAACGCTAGAAAGATATAAGGCGGAGCGAGTTGAGTTGTTGGATATAATCAGAGAAAAGAGAGTGAAAAATGAGGAAAGTGAAGACTGACTCAGGGAAGCTTTAGGTAAATTAGATGACTTGTCTGCTAGAGAAACTGCGGCTGAGGTAGCTAGGAGAGACCTGGAAGCGAGCTTGAAAGAAAAAGAAAAAGAAATTGAGAATTTAAATGAGCTCAGCCAGGAAAGGCAAAAGGAGTCAGATGCTGCCGTACTGGAAGCAAAATAGACTAGATCCCACTTGCATGCCAGCCCACCTAGCAGCCCGGAGCGCTCACCCAGCGCGCCGGGAGGAGGTTTCTCCCGGCCAGGGTCTGTGGTCGGATCGGCATAGGGGAGATCGCCGAGTCCTGCGCGAAACGCAAGGGCGAGTCAGTTCAGGCATAGACCCCCTGCTCCTGATCACGGCCGTCTCCCTGCCCGCGGAGAAACCGTAAAAATTAACCTCCACTCCCTGAGGCAGTTAGCCAAAGATGTAGAAAGGTTTAACCCGTCAGTGTCAGGGAATAATGTGGAGACCTACATCGATGAGCTGAGATATACTTTGCAGTTTATGCCCGAAGCGTCCGAACAGGAAAAGGCTATGTTAGTAAGGAAAACTACCAGCCGAGCGGTCCACGAGTGGATGTCTAGACAAGGACCGGAGGTCTGTAATAGCTTTGAGGAGCTGTGTCAGGCAATGATCGGAGAATTTTCGGCTTTTATCGATCCCATAGCTGCCGTGGCTGCTGTGCACCATATTAAGCACGAAAAAGCTGAAGCCCCTCGCGACTATTATCAGAGGCTTAGGCGCACTTATTTTGCAGGGCGGAATGAAGAGGGTTGCGAAGAGAACGTGAATTTCAAAGGTTTATTCATTGCTAATCTGCATCCCTCAGTCAGGAAAATGATTGTGATGCACACTGATGCAAAAGCGATGAAAATGTCTGACATTAGAAGGTTGGCTCAAAAAGCCTGGGGAGCTGAAGTCTCTGCTTCCTCAGAGCGAAAACCTGCTAAAACGGCCGTGTTCGCCACTAAAGCCAGCAGGGTTGACGACTCGCCTCAGCTCGAGGCAGCTGAGGTTCCTGAGCTCGCTAAGCCCTGGCGCAAAATAGGCAGGCAGGACCGCACTAAGTGTCAGAGCCGCCGTGAGCGCTACGGGGAAGGCAAGGGCTCAGGCAGAGCCTATCATAAGACTGGACGAAGGGAGTCAACTGCAGCCCGCCTGGCCAGGCTTGAACAAGCCCTGCCTGAGAGATCAGGACAGGGTAAACCTTCCGCACAGAATGCCGGAAGTGTGAATGAGCTTAGGGGGACCACGCCCCTTCTCACTGGAGGAGGCGGGGATCCGTCCCAAGCCCCTCCCTCAGTCTATCTGATTGGGTGGGAGGGTTCCTGCCTGGAAGAAGGCTGTGACTCTGAGTTGGGCGCTGACCCCGCCCCTGAAGTCAAAGAAAAGGCAGGCTTCCAACAATTCTTAGGGAATCTCAGCCAGAAAGGCAAAGCAAGGCGTATTTATATCAAGGTTTCTCTTGAAAACGTCTTAGATAGAGAAGCACTGATTGACACTGGGGCTGAAATTAGTTTGATGTCAGCCGATCTACTCAGCGAGCTCAAACGAGTAGCGAAAGGAAAAGGCATCAGACTTAAGGTAGAACCGTGTAAGATAGATATTTCCAGCTATACCCAGGATCATGCCAAGATCACACACCGAGTGTGGGTGGCACTTAGGTTCGGGCCAATGAACGTGGTGCATCCTGTTTACATCTCTAGGTTTAAAACAGAGCCACTACTCATTGGCCAAGACCTGCTTGACAGGCTGGAGCCTCTGGTGGACTGCCAGCGTGGAAAATTGTGGGCTCAGGTCAAAAACCCTAAGCCTGTTGCACAGCAAAAAGGGGGATTCAGTGGTTATGCTGTGATCACACAGTGCCCACTGAACACTATAGCTGAGTTGGAGGTTCCTCCTGGTTCCTCTGGACGAGAATAAATGTCTCTTCTTGCTTTCCAAAACTACAGGGAAGTCCTGCCCAGGCCAGCACTCCCACGGTCTCCCAACTACAGGAGCAGTGCTCCAAGCAGCTGCTTGACCCGCCAGGTAAAGCACACCCCCTTTTCATCCCTGAAGAAGAGTGGATCTCCCTGTCCGGTAATGAATGGGAGTCCTTTCTGTGCACTCTGGTACCTCAGGGGGTCCAGGACTACCACCCCATGGTGGTGGGAGGGGGTCCAGGTGGCAGAAGTGCAGGTTGATGATGTAATTCTTAGCCTCAGCTCTGAGAAGTCCATAATCAGTGAAGGTCTGTTCGAGGACCTGTCGCGAAGCTGTCAGGTGACCCTGGTGACGCAGTCACAGGTTCTGTGGTGGGCACCCCCATCTCATAGGTCCATTTGGAGCAAAGGAAGCTGTGTAGCTTCCATCTCCATCGGAAAAAGGAAGTTTGCTCACTACTTCCTATTGGAAGTACCTATTGGTTCGACTGGGCGCCCAGCTGGACACAGTAAACAGTGTGCTGTGGACACGGGTGGACCCAGATGCCCACTCTCTAAGCGGTGACCCCGAGAACATTCGGTCAGGTCAGACGATTCCTCAGGCCTGCCAGGTAGTAAACGAATCGGACCTGATCGTTCCTGTGTCAACAGCAGGGTTTCCAGTACGCCTTGTCCTAAAGAAGGGACAGAGAATGGACGCTGAGATGGTTTTCTTCCAACCATCAGCTCAGTTTATCAGACTGAACCTAGCAGTCTGTTGTACCCCCAGACTGGAACGGAATGGCCGAGCCACCTGCCTGTTGGTGCAGAACATAGCAAAACAAGATGTCAAAATCCCTGCTCGCACTGACATGGGACTGGTAATTGACAATGGTTTCTATGATTTCGAACTGGCCATCCCAGTACTGGGGCAGCTCCCTGGTCCCTTGGCCAGGGAGGGGGGAACCGAGCAGGTGTACTACACCTACCCCCAGCGGATGATTGCAATTATGCCAATAGAGGGATTCTGCAACCAGGAGGTGTGCAGGGTGGACCTTAGCGATAAGGATGAGATGGTTGTGTACACAGTACACGCAGGTGTTCCGATGGACCACTCAGCCGAGAGTACGACCCGGGATACCGCCATGCCGTCAAAAGCGGGGTTCCTAGAGCAGGTACAGGAACAGGTTGGCAAGGCAGATGCCCTGGAAACGGAAAGCCAGCGTCAGCAGCTGCGTCAGAATTTCCAGGATTTCCGGGAAGTGTTTGCACGGGACGCCTATGACTGCGGGGTGACGGATTTGAACACAGTGCGCATTCCAACGGCCCCTGGCGCCCGCCCAACCTATGTCAGGCAGTATCGCATTCCCTCACGGCATACGAGTCCATAAAGCAGACGTTGGATGCTCTACTAGAGCGTCAGATCATAAGGGAGTGTAACTCCACTTATAACTCCCCACTGTGGCCGGTGCTGAAACCCAATGGTAAATGGCGTCTGACCATTGACTACTGGCAGCTGAATAAACAGGTTCCTTTGTCACGATGGCCAATGATCTACCTAGATCAGGAGTTAGCCAAGGTGACAACAGCGAAATATTTCACCACAGTGGATGTGGCCAATGGGTTCTGGACCCTTAAGGTAGAACCAACAGACCAGTACAAACTGGCCTTTTCCTTTGGAAACAGGCAGTTCACCTGGAATCGATGCCCCTTTGGGTATTCCAACTCCCCAGTGGAGTTCAACATATTTCTGCACAAAGCCATGAGTGATGCAGCCGCCAGGGGCAACCTGGTCTATGTGGACAATATTCTGATGAGGAGTCAGACCTGGGAAGAACACATGGCCGAGATCAGGCATGTGTTGACCCAGCTCTCCTGTGCAGGGGCCAAACTGTCCCTGGCTAAGGGACAGTGGTGTAGGACCCAAGTGGAGTACGTGGGACTGTTGGTTGGAGCCCAAGGCATACAGCCACAGTCCAGCAGAGTCCAAGCTATCCAGAATATGAAGTCGCCCACTAACCTGTCTGAACTGCGCAGCTTTCTGGGAGTATGTAATTATTCCCAGCAGTTCATTGAGGATTACGCTGAAATAGCAAGGCCCCTCCACAAGCTGTTGCAGAAAGACGTGCCCTTTGAGTGGGGGCCTTCCCCAGAACAGGCTGTGATGGAGCTGAAGCGCAGACTCGGTAGTGCTTTACCTAGCTTGGCCTACCCTGACAAAAATAAGGTCTTCTACCTTGAAGCAGGGTTCTCAGAGCACTGCCTTGGGGCTGCTCTGAGTCAGGAATATAACCAAGAGCGAAGGGTGGTGGCATATGCCAGTCGAGCCCTGAGCCCAGTGGAGCAAAAGTTCTTGGACTGCGAGAAGGCCCTGTTGTCTACGGTCTGGTCGGTAGAACACTTCCGTAGTTATGTTGGGGGACAAAAGATCATCATCGAAACCTGCCACCAACCTGTGACATTCCTGCATAGCCAGAGACTGAAAGCGGGCAGGGTGTCAAATAGCAGGATTGTGGCATGAATGATGGCCCTACAAGGCTATGAGATAGAGGTACGTTATGCACAGAGCAAGAAAATGTACCTGGGACAGGGCCTGGCTTTGGGCCAAGTGTGTCACGGCTGTGACACTGACATGGAAGCTCCAGAAACAATTCCCGCTGCTGAGCTACCGAACAATCATCGGTACTACGATGAGAACGTGGGCCAGGGCTTACCCATGGCCTATGTTGACGGTTGCTCTTTTCGCCACGAACAGCAGGTGCTAGCAGGGGTAGGAGTAGTCTGGCAAGACAATACTCCCTGTGGGCCGACCCGCTATAAGCTAGGACCAAAGACTAGTCAGTATGCGGAAGTAGCTGGGGTGCTGATCACCCTCCAGCAGGCCCTGACACATGGCCTTAAACAGTTTGTCATCTGTAGTGACTCGAACTACGCCCAACATAGCTTCGTGTCTCACGTTCCGTATTGGAAGGGTAACGGCATGAAAAATGCCCGGGGCAAGGAAGTAAAGAACAAAGAGTTGTTCCTGGCCAGTGACAAGCTCACGACCGAGGCTGGAATGATGGTTTACTGGAGGAAGGTGAAGGGACACTCCCAGGTGAAGGGACCCGACAAAGACGGGAATGATGAGGCCGACCGGTTGGCCAAATCTGGTGCCTTAGAGGGTGAACCCTGGCAGTTCCAGCAGGAATGGCTACCCCCAGAATTCGTGGCTGAGGTCAAGGCGGTCACCCGAAGCAGGGCTAGACAGGATGTCGGAGCTGACCCTCAATCTGTAGTGCTTGGGTCACAGGGTTTTAACACCGATCTTGCGGAAATGCAGAAACAGGACCCAGCAATTGGGCAAATGTATCAGCATATCGCTGACCCAGTGCGTCAACCTCTTTCGGAGCAGGTGCTGAGCCAGTCTCTGGAGTTGAAGGAGCTGGCAGAGGTGAAAGACAACCTAAAAATTATAAAGGGGTTGTTGGTTTGTGTACCAGTTGCACAAGGTGTCCCAAAGTGGGTAGTTCCCCACTGTCATCGGGGGGTCATGATCCAACATGCTCATGACGAACCCTGTGGGGGTCACCGGGGAATCAAGGCTACATACGACACTATCCAGCAGGTGGCATTCTGGCCTCACATGGGCCAAGACATCGCCGCGTATGTAAAGGGGTGTCTGACGTGTAGCCAGTTCCAACCATCACGGCCCTTGCACCGTGCACCACTCCAGAAAAAGGGCATGACATTCACCTGGTCCAATCTTCAAATGGATTGGGTGGGGCCGCTGGTGAGGTCATCCAGAGGGAACAAATATTTCCTCACTGTTACGTGTGCATTCACAAAATGGATTGAGTGCCTCCCAGCACCCAACGACACGGCAGAGACAACTGCAGTGCTGTTGGTGAACCATGTGTTCAGTCGATGGGGATTCCCCCTGACCGTGGTCTCGGATCGGGGAACCCATTTCACAGCTACAGTAATGGCAACCCTGTGGAATATGCTTGGGGTCAAGACCCAGTTGCATATCTCCTACCACCCTCAATCCTCGGGCCAGGCAGAAAGGGCAAACCGAACGGTGGTTAGTATGCTCAAAAAGTTTGTCTTCAACAGCAGTAGGGACTGAGACATTAAGCTGCCCCTGGTTCTGATGGCCATCCGAGCTACGCCCCATTGCTCTACGGGGGTCCCACCTTTTGAGATGATGACAAGTCGGAAGATGACTCTTCCCCTACACTGTCTTTATGGGGTGGAGGACCTGAGCACGACTGGGGCTGCTACGGCCCATCAGTATGTGTCAGACCTGCGAGCACATCTGCAGGCAACCTTTGCTTTTGCCCAGAACAATCTGGGAAGGAGTGCAGAGGGTAGGAAAGCATACTATGACTGAAAGGCAGTTAACCAGGAACTCCAAGTAGGAGACAAGGTCCTGTACTTCCAATTTGCCAAACCCACAGGGGTGGCCCGGAAGTACTTACCCAGTTGGACAGGACCCCACGAGATTGTCGATAAGGTATCACCGGTAGCTTATCGAATTCAGATTGAGAAGGGAAGGCAATCTCTGGTCTACAAGTGGGTGCATCGCAACCACCTCCGGTTGTATCGCCCACCTCAAATGGCGCCGGAGAACACAGAATAGGGTTAAACGTCCAAACCCGATCAAAGAGGGGGGTGCCCCTTTGTAGCTGCAGGCAGTTAGGTACTGTACTGTAGGTCCTGCTAGGAAAATATATTCAAAATTATAGTGGAACTGTACCATGTGCCTCATCTATGTTCCAGAATGGGAATCCTAAAACTGCCACGGCTGGTCCTGACAGTACTGTGGATCGCCTCGACACAGCCCCTTGAAGTTGTGGAACCTGGTCCTCCTACCGGCATAGTCCTGCAGGAAACCATAGTCCTCTCCATGGAAATCTTTATGGTACAATCTTTTTTTTTTCTTATAAAATATACTTTATTCCGAAAAAAAACACATCTCAAAAGGAAACATCTCACACGATAACACTCCACAAAATTAAAACATCGGCGGAACGGCGGTGATTGTCCGTTATCAATCCTTGCAAGGGTGGGCGTATTTGCGCTATTATGAGAGTCCCTCCAAACCCTACCGCTTGCTGTAAACCATTAATCCCTGTACAGGGTCCATAGGCCTTTCCAGCGCTCCTTTGCCGTGGGGAAACCCCATTTAGCAACGTCGCGCTTCATCCTCCTCCTGAGGTCCGCCAGGATCCTCTCTTCCAGCTCCCTCGCTCCCCACTTGTTGTTGTGCCGGATGAGATTGTTCCTCGCGTCCCACAGGCCTTTCTTTGTGAGGGACAGCAGCAGCCACATCAGGAACTGCGTCCCCCTGTCCAGTCCGGTAGGTGCCAGCCCCAGCAGAATGTACTGGTAGCTGAGCACCGCATTCGTTTCCAGGAGTTGCATTATGTTGTCCATTCTGCCCCACGCCGCCTTGGCGAAGGGGCAGCTCCTTCACTTTATTAAGATACTGAAGAAAGATGTGGAGACGGGGGTTTGAATTTAATCCTTTCTGTAGGGGGTTTAGACTTTCAAGTCACAAGCTGGGGTTTATGGCAGGAAAGGGGGGTTAACTGATAAGGATTGCAGATGCAAGCTAGGAACCCCCCTGGGTGTAATGTTAAACTGACCATTTGTCCAGAACATCGTAAACTGGCCAAATACCATGAACCCCCCTCTTTACCATCAGACCGAGTGACGTCAGAAACGGAGAAGAAAACACTATATAACCCAAAAGTTTGTAACAGTACGGGGAACAATACTTCGGTTTTGTTGTTTCTTGCGGGAAACAAGACTTCGGCTTTATTGTTCCTTGCATGCAATAAACTCATCTGTTTTACTTCATCTCGGGATCAAGAACCTTATTTCTTCTGTTACAACAAATTTGGCGTAGTCTGGATGCTCCAGAAGGCGCAGAACTTCCCATCGGCAGGAGAGATGGTCAGCGCGCACATAACTAAGAGGTAAGGACTCCTCTTTTATTTAAAAGTCCTGACTCTCTCTGACCGATTGGGAAATCTCTGCTCCCTGCGAGAATCGCCCGAGATGACGGAGTAAACGTGAGTTTCTGAATTCCTCTGGCCCGGGGAAGACACCGGTGTATGTAATGGGTTGTTTGCTGTAAGCCCAGAATTTGGTCTGGCAGGGGTTCCGCGGTATTGTGTACAGGCGTTCGAAGCTGGTATATGCCTTAATTGCGCGTGGAGTTTTTGAACGGGTTTTGGACCCTTACCGTGAAGTTCAGGACTGGTGTGGGCCTTAATTGCGCCCGGAGTTCTGAGGCTCAGGATCGGTGTGGGCCTTAATTGCGCCCGGAGTTCTGTGGCTCGGGATCGGTGTGGGCCTTAATTGCGCCCGGGGTTCTGGAGTGGTGCATTAAATGCACGTATAATCCAGGATTGGTGTGGGCCTTAATTGCGCCCGGGGTCCTGAGATTAGCTACGCCTTGATTGTGCACAGATTGGCATGGCGTGGTTTTTTTGTTTTAAAGGAAACAGGAGTAGAAGATATATATATATATATGTATGTATGTTTTTGGTGTTTTCCTTGTTTGTGAAATACATATACACACGCACGACACTAACATAAACACACCTCATAATAAAAGAGCAAAGCATTAAGTAGCAGGATTTAAAGGACGTTGAGACCCGAGAATCGCCCTGATTGAGCTCAGTGCGTAAGTCCACCCCGGGGCAAAAGCAGCGATGCTGGCGTTCTGGGGATGGTGAATTACTGATCAAGAAAGGGGGTTTTCGAGGTCTCGTTTCTTACCTGTGAACAGTGCGGTGTAAGCCCTCTCTAAAGTCTCGGAGAGGCATTTAGATCTGGAGGTAACAGACGCCCTTAGCTGAATGAGTGCAGTAATGCACAGGTTTTTCCAAGTGAAAACATCCCCCTACTGAATGAGCTGTTACCTCACACACGACAAAAGTAAATCTTAAAGAAACCAAACATGTGTGCTAATTGGGTGTTTGAGAAAGTGGTGGAAGTATCTGATTACATATCGGAAAAGTGTAAATTGACTGAAAGGGAAGAGAAATATAGGAAGAAGCTGAGTCTGTCAGAAGGAGTTTGGGGCGAAGATGCCTGTAAAAAAGCGTATGAACATTGGAACAAAAACAAAGATTTAGCTGCAGCCCTGGTGATCGGCCGACACCTGAGGTGGCAGATTAGCATGAAGGAGAAATCAGAATGGGATAAAAAAGAGAAGGAGTTCACAGAAAAAATAAAAGCGTTAAATGAGAGGAAAGATAATTTATTCGCGGCAAAAGAGGTACTAGAAAAAAAGCTAAAAGAGGGAGTACAGGAGAATGAGAAACTAAAGAAGGAATTAACTCCTGGTCACGCTGCACTGGTTAATGTGCTACAGCCGGCGACTAAGTTATATCCTGCTCTCCCACAGGGGAACAAACAGGCAGGAAACGAAAATAATTGGGATCAATTCCCACTGTGGCCATATGGAGATGGGGGGTCGGATTGGGATAACACTTGGTATGAGTGTGATAAAGACGGATCAAAGTCTCTCCTGTTAGAGGGAGGGCGCCCGTAGGTCTGTACTCTCACTCGAAGTGGGAAAGGACTTGATGTAGCAGGGGCTGGCGCCGTTGATGACAGCGCCACTCTAGCTCCGTCTCGCACCCCGCCGAGGGGGTCCGTTCTCGCACCTACCTTCCCTGAATCCCCAATACGATCAAATCCAAAACCGGAGGATATTGACCGGTGGGCTAGAGAAGTACCGCACCCAAAATTAGGGATGCAGCGAACCTGGAGTGCGCTTCAGGAATTAAAAGATACTTATGGTATCTCCCCCCTGACTGCCGCTATGATCCTCAGAAGGACAGGGGAAAAGCGTCTCGGAGAACTTAAACAATTGTGTGAGGATAACGGCAGGGGAGGGCGATGGGAATGGGTTTGGCGATGGCTTAAACAAAATTATCCACCAAAGACAGATTGGAAAAAGATATCTGCGCGTCAGCAAAAAGAAAGCGAGGATGTGGCTGACTTCACTGACCGCTTCGTCACACTCTGGCTGGAATGCTCAGGACTAAGTGACGAAGATGATGTGAATAGCGACGCCTCTGCTGTGATTAAACAAATTTATTTGGGCGGTCTTAAGCCTGATATAGCCAAAGCCCTTCAGTTAAAAGAGCCCGAAATAGGGCAAGATACGACTAAACAATTTGAGGAAATAGTTAAAATGGCACGGCAAATCGAGAGAAATATGTATGCTAAGGTGCGGGCAATACAAACAGGGTGGACACCCCCCATACTGAAGGGTGGAGCTGGCCCTGACACCCGACTAAATCCAAAAGGCGAAATTACAACTCGGTGCCATTATTGTAAAAATTTCGGACATTGGCAAAAGAATTGCAAAAAGCGATTAGGCAGTGAGGGCAGGATTGGAAGATACCGAGATCCCCCTTTCAATCCCTCGAATCGAGAGGGGCAAAAAAACCTGTTGTCACAATTACAGGATTTGAGCGAAGCAGACAAACGCGCTATCAGGGAGCTTTTAAACTAGGACTCCCCCTAGTGGCCTCCCTACGCCTATCTCAGGAACTGAGTGAAAAAGAGCTCAAATTACAATGCACGATTAATGGGATTCAAATGTCACTTTTATGGGACACTGGGGCTCAATTATCGTGTTTATCTGAACAGTCAGCCAAACGGTGTGGTGTCATGTTCACAGGGAGGGAGCTGGAGGCCACTGGTGTAGGGGGTAATCGAATAACACTCAGAGAAACTCAAAAACTCAAGATTAGACTAGGAGATGGGGAGGTAACATTTAATGCTGTCATGTGGGTAGGATCTACCCCAGATCTGTTGGGATGGGATGCTCTGAAATACCTACAAGGGGTTACATTAACCATACATGAGGAGAGGGTGGAGGTAAACATCTGGTCCCTCCAAAAAGACGAACTAAAAGGGCATTCAATTTGGACTATGGATAAGGACGAATGCGGGCTTCTGGATATGGAACCCGCCACATTTACTGGGAAATCCCCGCCATACACAAAGCCATATAAAATCAACAAAGAGGCGGAGGAAGGGGTTCGACCAGTAATACAAAAACTATTGACTCAAGGCATTGTACGAAAAACACATAGTACAAGCAACAGTCCAATATGGCCCGTAAAGAAAGCCAGCGGAGCATGGCGATTCACAGTTGATTACTCAAAAGCTAATCAACACATCAACCGTCTCACCCCCTTGGTAGCAGACCCCTCTGCTATTTTTCAACTACTGACCCCTGAGCACCAGGTGTTTTCAGTAATTGACATGGCTAATGGGTTCTGGTCTGTTCCTCTACACCCAGAGTTACAAGATTGGTTCGCTTTTGTTGTAGATGGAGAACAATATACTTGGACCAGGTTACCACAGGGGTTTCATAACAGCCCCACCGTGTATCACATGGCACTTCGGAGGCATCTCCGGGAGCTGCCTCAAGTGTCCTCCGTCGTTATCCAATATGTGGATGATATTTTAATCGCGTCTCCTGACGAGGAAACCCACAAGAAGGACCTCCAAATTATTCTCAACCAACTGGTTAAAAAAGGACACAAGGCTAGTTATAGCAAAGCACAGTTATGCCTAGACACCGTAATTTACTTGGGACAAAAGATTAGTCAGGGAAAAAGGGAATTGACAGAAGATCGGGCCTAGGCAATCCGAACACACCCTAGTCCCAATACGGTGAGAGAGCTCCGATCATTTCTGGGTCTGTGCAATTTCAATAGAAATTGGGTTGATGCTTTTTCTGAAAGGGCCAAACCACTTACAGACCTATTAAAGGGGGGAGGGAGGTCCCTTGATCCTATTGCTTGGAGTCCTGAAGCTGAACATGCTTTTAATGATTTAAAACAAGCTCTGTTACAGGCTCCTGCATTGGGGTTTCCTCAGACAGATCAACCATTCTACCTCTACGTAAGTGAAAAGAATGGATTTTGGACAGCTGTACTAACACAGGAACATGGGGGCAGGTACCGCCCGGTAGGGTATTACTCTGGATCCTTGGACGAGGTAGCCAGGGGCTGGGGTCCATGTCTACGAGCCGTTCAGGCCGTCTGTCTAGCAGTACAGGCAGTCAATAACATAGTACTAGATCAACAACTGATTGTTCGATGCCCACATGCGGTACACACCCTCATGTCCCTGAATCGGGTCAGTCAGGTTAATGCGATACGATGGAGCAAGTGGCAGGTCTTGTTAGAGGCTCCAAATATTACCATTGAACGTGAAGGAGCTCTAAATCCAGCCACATTGTTACCTGACCCATCAGAAGCCTACATGTTAGAACACAGCTGTGATGTTTGGGCAATGGGAGAAGATGAGGGCATCAAAATAGCCGAGCAACCACTAAGGAATGAAGACCTCATCCTCTTCACTGATGGAACTTAATTCACAAATTCTAGTGGGGAGAGGAAAGCGGGTTGGGCTGTGACTACAGAACATGATATCCAATGTGGGGGAAGATTTGAGGTACCCACGTCAGCACAGTGAGCTGAACTGAAAGCTTTGGTGGAAGCCTGTAAATTAGCAAAAGGCAAGACCACCATAATATACACAGACTCACGATACGCATTTGGAGTATGCCATGACTTTGGAAGGTTATGGAGTAATAGGGATTTTTTAACCTCTGCTGGCACTCCGGTAAAGAATGCAGATCTGGTGTCTGAGCTGCTTGAGGCTCTCCAACTCCCAAAGCAGGTAGCTGTAGTCAAATGTAAGGGCCACAGCAGAGAGGACACTCCCGAGGCCAGGGGCAATAAGCTGGCAGACTGGACAGCACATCAAGCTGCCCTGGGGCAATGGGAGGAGTGGGCTATAGAAAAACCTCTTCAGATTATTTCAGTTTGCACAGTGAACATACAGGCACTCCGGACGGAACAGCTCAGCGAGCTCCAGGCCCAGGCCCTAAGGATTGAGAAATGGACCTGGATGGAACGCAATGTGGGGCTGCAGAAGGATGGGACCTGGAGGTGCCAGCGTACAGGCAGACCCGCCTGTCCCAAGCAACTAATGCCCTACCTGGCACAGCAAATACACTCCACAGGGCACCCAGGTGTTAGCCAAATGACTCGACACTTTGCTCAGAGCTGGGTGGGCACAGGCTTCACACCCTTCGCAGCTGATGTGGTACAACGCTGTGGCGAGTGCCAAAAAGCCTCTGGAGCACCGCCGGTTCGGGCTCCTAATCTTCGACGTCCTGCACCCGAGGGGCCCTTTAGACACTGGCAAATAGACTATTGTTCACTGCCACCCTGTAAAGGGAAAACAGGTCTCCTAGTGATGGTGGACCAGTTTTCTAGATGGGTGGAGGCTGTCCCTGTCAAACGAGAGACTGCGCAGACAACTGCCAAATATCTCGTGACAGAAGTAATTCCCCGATGGGGACTCCCGTGTCGCATAGACTCAGACCAGGGCACACATTTTACTGGAAAAGTGTGTCAGGTGGTGGCAGACCTACTAGGGATCAAATGGGACCTGCATTGCCCTCATCACCCGCAGTCCTCTGGCATGGTGGAACGGGTGAACCGGACTTTGAAAGCTAAATTGACAAAGTACCACCTGGGAGGGATCCCCTGGGTGGATGCATTGCCCGCCGTACTGTGCAGCATCTGGGCTGGAACAAATCGAATAGTGGGGCTGAGCCCGTTTGAGGTGATCACGGGGCGTCCCATGAGACTGAGTGACTCTCCAGGACATGACAGAGTAGGCTTGAGTATACTAACTGATTCTCTGTTACAGTATTGCAAGTTGCTGACAGAGGCCACCCAAGGAGCCCGCGAGCAGGTCCTGGAGGCGTGGGGACCACCACCTGAAGGAGGGCACGACCTCATCCCAGGAGAGTGGGTGTGGATCAGGAAATTTCCTTCACAGGTTCTCCAGCCCAGGTGGGACGGACCCTACCAGATCCTGTTGACAACTGAGTCTGCGGTTCGAGTGGAAGGAAAAGATCGCTGGATCCACGCGTCACACTGCCGACGAGCCTCATCCCCATTTACAGACTCAGAATGAAATCATTTCTGTCAATAACGATAATTGTTGCTGTAGGACTATGTTCCGCAGGGATTAATGATCATCTCTCCCACAAAGGAGAACATGGAATTAATTCCTTTTTAGGCCTCTCCTATCTGACAGCTAAGAAAACCAACCAAAGTGCCTGCTGGGTGTGTGCCGCATTACCCAAATATGTACAGGAAGGACTTCCTATGGGGGCCATTCCTTGGCGTCTCGAGGAAGTCATAGGCATGATCATTTGGAGGGATAATTTAGGAGATTTTAATATGACAAACTATGGGGGTTGCCATAACACGACTTTAACCTGCACAACATTACAATATCTACAGGAGCGAGGCTTAGAGCCCACGAGTTTCACAGGCTCTTACGCTCCTAAATATAACAGAAGCCATACACCACCATACCTGACTCTAAATAAGGAACGTGAGGGAAACATATGTTTTCAGCACACTAATGGTCTGCACTTGGTTGGATGGAGTCGTTGCAACCTTACCATCGCTGCAAATATATCCACCTCTACCTTCCAAATTCCAGGATGGGATCGGCACACCCCACAATTTGGTATAAGCTTCTTATTTTCAGAGGCATGGGGAGCGCCAAACGGAACATATTTCATTTGTGGAAAACGAGCCTACCCATGGTTGCCAGCCCAGTGGTCTGGCTCATGTTATTTAGGATATGTGGTTCCTCATATCCGTGTTCAAACCCACAGCCCCTTCGGACCTAACCACAGACCACAAAGAAAATTGGCTGATTGGGAATATTATTTAGGTATAATATTTCCACAAGCCGGCATGAACTTTCTGAGTCGAGAGTTAATTCAAATGGCCTCGACTTTAGAAGAATTAGCAAATTCTACCTCATCTAGTCTGAAGGCTGTTAATGATGAGATGGTAGCCCTCAGAACAGTGGCCATGCAGAACCGATTAGCTTTAGATTATGTACTGGCGGCCCAAGGAGGAACTTGTGCAGTAATTGGCACTGAATGCTGCACATATATCCCTGATAATTCTGAGCACATCTCAGATCTGGCCCAACACATTTACAATGAGGGACAGAAATATCAGGACTATTATACTGAAAATTGGGGAATTGGGTCTTGGGTAAAGTCTGTGTTTGGGGCCTGGGGTGGAACCTTTTTACAGTGTTTATTTGTAGGAATAGTATTGTTTATATGTATAATTGTAATCATCACGTGCACAAAAACATGTATCACATCTTGCTATAACCGTGGAACGTACAATGTCATGGCAATACATACCTGTTCGCCAAGAAAGGAAAGATCTGCCCTGACATTGTATGTATAAAAATAGGCTACACTGACGTATGCCATATTTTATAAGGGGGGAATGAAAAAAGATGTGAAGACGGGGGTTTGAATTTAATCCTTTCTGTAGGGGGTTTAGACTTTCAAGTCACAAGCTGGGGTTTATGGCAGGAAAGGGGGGTTAACTGATAAGGATTGCAGATGCAAGCTAGGAACCCCCCTGGGTGTAATGTTAAACTGACCATTTGTCCAGAACATCGTAAACTGGCCAAATACCATGAACCCCCCTCTTTACCATCAGACCGAGTGACGTCAGAAACGGAGAAGAAAACACTATATAACCCAAAAGTTTGTAACAGTACGGGGAACAATACTTCGGTTTTGTTGTTTCTTGCGGGAAACAAGACTTCGGCTTTATTGTTCCTTGCATGCAATAAACTCATCTGTTTTACTTCATCTCACGATCAAGAACCTTATTTCTTCTGTTACAACAATACTTAGAAGACAAAGATACTGTATCAATTTATGTTGCATTAGCCTGATTATGATTAAAAAAACACATATAATTAAACACGCGTTTACGATTTAAATCAAAACACGATTTAAATCAATATAAATGTTTATATTGTAACGCATACTGTCCAGCCTCCATTTCTCTATAAAAATTTACTCTATTACACACACACACACAATAGAAGCAGGAAGCAGAAGCAGTGACCGTTGTCAGAAGGGAAGAAGGTGACTATTCATTGTTATCAAAAATGACTTAGAATCGATCATGTTGTGATTTTTGAAATATAAAAGTCAATTGATTGTCCATAATATTGCTATTCTATTTTTTCGAAGAAATGTTTGTTAAAAGAAAAGTCCAGCACCAGCTGGATTTGAACACACAACCTGTGAGCTGGTAATCGCGCACGTAGACCAGTAGGCTACAAGGGAAGTCGCATGAAGATGGAGGCTAAACAGCCCTACACAGCCCTGTCGCAGTACACGAATATAATCATATCGTTATTAAATTCTTTAGATACGCGATTCCATATTATATTAGCAGAAAAGCTTAAAACTACCACTTTTTCACACGCTATTTCACATGCTAGTTAAATACTTCGATGCTTAAAATCGTTAGGGAGAAATGGAATACCGGTGTGTATTTTTCCTTTAAAGTACCGATTCCTGGAATCTGACTGGCTGACACCCTTCTGAAGTGGTTCCATAAAATCTGGTATACGGAAAAGAAAGCGTTGATAAAAAAGCCTGGATTCTCATGTATCTCATACAAGTATCTTTTAAAACAGTCTTTGCTGTGCTCTTGAGGATCCTTGTGATATTTTGAGCTCTAGTTGAATGATAAGTGTCGCATTTTAAATCATTTTCGTAGTTAAAAATTATGAAACGCCCTGTTAAAAGCAAGGGAGTTTTTATGCCCGTTGAAGTAAAACAAAATGCCTGACAAAGTATGGCTTGGACAGATTCCAAGTGCTTGTACAAATGTGCTAAAGAAATTATACTTTGAGTATACAGCTTGTCCAAAGTCATTCATTATTAATACTATTAGTAATATCTTCGGTAAAGGCTTTGATGCATAAATATTTCTGATAAAGGTAGGTTGTGTACTTCTGTCCAACTGAGCAATCTTGCTTTCATAAAATATACCAACATTTTAATGACTAATGATTAACATGCTGTAATACACAGTTCAAAATTAAAAGCTCAAATGCTGTACATGAGAGGTTAAGCTCCCCCTGGCGGTTTTACAAGGTGACGCCGGATAGTTTCCAGCATGACGTCAAATGATGCGATTAACCGCGTGATACCGCGACACACCGACCGGGGTATGCCGCGAAATACCCCACCCATTTTGAATGGCTGCATCTGTATACAGTACAGTTTGCATACAGTACTGTGTTTATGTTCCTAAACTGATCTCTTTTATGAGCAGGTGAAAGGCGTGGTGAATAGGAGATTTTCAAAAATTACTGTGCTTTGCATGATTGGAAACAAATGCGTGATTGCGAAATGCTGTGGTGTTACTTTTACAAAGACGGTCGATGAAAAAAAGAATGTGGACCAGGGCAATACTTTGAGTTTACAGCTTGTCCAAGGTCATTCATTATTAATACTATTAGTAATATCTTCGGTAAAGACTTTGATGGCGACAGCTCAAACATGAGAGGATGAGCTTTATTAGCTCCACCTTGTGGAAATTCCGGATACTATTATTTTAATTGCGGTACTATAGGAGAATTTACGGTAAGTCGTGGTAGACTGAGTAAAGCGCACCGCAAAATATTGCGGTATCGCCCGCTTGTTTTGAATGGCTGCATCTGTAAACCACAGCTTAAAGAAGAGCACCATCTCAGTGCCATACTAATGTAAATGAAGTAATACTAAGACATGTTCTTATGGATTTGTCTTACCTTGAGATATGTAATTGGATTTCAGGATTAACTTCCACATTCAATGTACTGGTGATTCTTTGCCTGGTCAGTACCTGGGTGGGAGACCTCCAGTGAACAATTAAGCTTGCTGCTGGAAGTGGTGTTAAGAGACTCTTAGGATCTTCCAGAGGTGTCTGTCCAATAGCACTAGTTGCCTTAGAGCTGGCTCAAACATTGCTCAAGAGTCTACCTTTCACAGATGCGCAAAGATGAATGATGGGGGTGCACGCTTCAAGGAGCCTTCCAACTGTAGGGACTGATTAGAGACGATCCGTAGCATGTGTTCGTTTCCATATACGCCCCGTGTCTCAACGGTAGGACAGAGTCAAATACTGCCTCGACACGTAACAGCGTTATATTAAACCGCAGGACTTGAGGGCTGTTTTGTTTGAATGTTCAAGGCATTGGTAAGAGCGTAGGTCAAGGGCCATTGGTGCATCTCCTGTAACTGGAGTAAAAATGCTATTCAAAGTGCAGTGACTAAAATCGTCGTCCACATGTCTCCGTTGTTGATTGCTTTCTGTCTAAGAAAGTTCTGTTTTCATGTCCGAACGGTGAGACTTTATCATTCCAACTTGAAGCCACCCTTAAGTCCTCTGAGGTGTGTGTGTGTGCTTGCACGTATGGCGTAAAAGGTTTCTTAAACGGAGAGCGAACTTGAAAAAAGTTGCCTCCGCCGCCGCCGCCTCGCACTCCCTGTTCGATTGTAGCAAGAAGGCAGCGGCCGTGGCACTCGCTGTTGTCGTGGCCGAGTGGTTAAGTTGACGCACTTGAAATCTGTTGGGGTCTCCCCGCGCAGGTTCAAATCCTGCCGACTACGGCGTCCTTTGCATTTGGTTGCGTGCGTGCGTGTAAAAGGACCAGCGCCGTTTCGTTTTCGCTGGGACCTTTAACACTCTAAATCGCCTGGACCCGCAGCCTGTGAAATCGATTCTTCAGCACCCACGAAGGACGCTTTGCAGCTGGACACAGGTAACGATGCTTTTCTGCAACAAGCTTTCCAGCTGAATTTTCTCGGCAGCTCCGTACTGAACCTGTTCTCCATTGCAACATAGCGGAGGCTCGTCACGTCTATAGCAAGGCTGTGTAGGACCGCTTACGCCACAGTGACTTGTACACAGACCACATGAAAGGCAAGCAAAATACCCTTTTAAAATTCCAAAGACTCACAAGGTCAGAGGAACAGCGATGACCTGAACAGATCTGTTACAGAAGTCTAGGTTGACCTTTTTAGAGCTGTAATTGCATTTTTGTTTAATAGAAGATCAAATCTACTCGCATGTACCAGCACCTTACAGTTTATTGATGTTAATTCTGTTTAAGTAATAAGATTGCTAACGATGTTGGACTTTAGTCTGTGTTTTTTAGAACAAATTGCTTACACTTCTGTAAGGAATACGCAGTACGTGCCTTTGTCAGTCATTGCTCACCATACCTGTAACTTTCTTATCTAACTCACTTCCTCAAATGGTGAAGGTCCACAAACATAAATGAAAAAAAAACCCTTGTTGTAGATGAGGTGCACAAAAAAGCAGCCCCTGATAGTGTATAACACATTTATACTATTGCAGAGACACATGTAACATATTGTAGCGTTTGCAGGTTCTTTTTCAGAACTAAAGAACAGTGGAGACGCGATTAACCAAGCACTGACTTTATTTAACAACCACACCAAAACCAAACACAGGATCTACACACACATGAGGAGACTGACGAACACGTACACACATTTAGGGTGGTAATTACCTAACAACACACTCTACTTTTACAGGACTACACAGGGCACTAGAATTACTAGGACATTATTTACACAGGTAGGGTCAGCTGCTGGTCATCGTGCTGACCCTCAGACTCTTCCCGGCTACCACTCCCATCATGCCCAGCTGTACTACGAGCGCCTAGGGGCGCTTCCTCCTCACCACCAGGCGAGGGCGTTACACTGCCCCCACCTGAAGCGTCTGGCGTCTCGCCGACGTCGAACACCCCCCTCAGGCTGTACTCGTATTCGGCCAACTGCTGCGGAACCCTGCGTGAGCGGCCGCTGCGCCGCGGTGACGGCTGGCGATCCACGGACGCCACACTATCGGCCGGCTCCGGCCCCGGCTGCTCCTCTGGAGCCTCCCCACACGGCTCCTCCTCCCGGGCCCGGTAGGGGGCCAGGCGGTCTCGGTGCAGGACCACCACTCTCCCCCGTGTTCGCAACCGGACACGGTAGCAGACCTCGCCCACCACCCCGAGTACCTCAGCGGGCCCCTCCCACGACGGCGGCAGCTTAGGGCTGAGGCCTTTGCGGCGGCGCGGGTTGTACACCCAAACCGAGTCCCCGGGCTGGAAGGCAGGCCCCCTGCAGCGCAGGTCGTAGTACCGCTTCTGCCGGACCCCCGCCTGTGTCAGGTGGGTCCGTGCAAAGCTGTGCACCCGCTGCATCCGCTGCCGCAGGTCCCACTCGTAGTCCGGTCCAGCCGGCGGTGCCGACCCGTCTCCGGGCGGCGGGCTGAAGACCAGGTCCACCGGTGTTCGCATTTCCCGGCCCAGCATGAGCGAGGCCGGGATGCACCCGGTGGATTCCTGGACCGCGGTCCTATACGCCCAGAGCGCAAGGGGGAGGTGGCGGTCCCAGTCCCGTTGGTGCCGGGACACCAGGGTGGCCAGCTGGGTGGCGAGCGTCCGATTAAACCGCTCTACCAACCCGTTGCTCTGGGGATGCAGCGGTGTGGTCCGCGTCTTAGTAATCCCCAGGCGCTGGCACACTCTGGCGAAGACCTGGGACTCGAAGTTACGCCCCTGGTCACTGTGTAACTCCTCCGGCACCCCCAGCCTGGCAAACATCCCCTCCAGCAGTGCATCGGCCACCGTGGGGGCACTCTGGTCCGGGAAAGCGTAGGCCTCCGGCCACTTCGTAAAGTAATCCATGGCCACCAAGACGTAGCGGTTCCCGGCCTCAGTGCGCGGAAACGGGCCCAAAACGTCCACTCCCACCCGCTCCATAGGAGCCCCCACCTGGTGTTGTTGGAGGGGGGCCCGAGAGCGCTCGGGGGGACCCTTCTGCGCCACGCACACCGCACACGTTCGGCAGTACCGCTCCACGTCCCGGTGGCAAAGACCCCAATAAAAATGGCCTCGGAGACGCTGCAGGGTTTTTTTACCGCCGAAGTGCCCCACACCCGGCTGGCCGTGCACCGCTCGGAGCACCGCCCCGCGGAGCGACCGAGGCACCACCAGCTGCCACCGTACATCGCCACTGGAGGGTACCCGCCACCCACGGCGCAGCACCCCGTCCTTTACCTCCAAGGCCTCCCACAGGGCGCAGAGGGCCTTGACGGACTTCGGGTGCGGGGCGAGCTCCTCTCGCGTAGGCCGCACTCCTGCTGCCCTCCAGCGGAGCACCGGCCCCACGTCAGGATCAGCTGCCTGACGTTGCGCCAGGTCTGGCAGGCCCACCCCCAGCAGCCCCTCCCGGGCCGTGGCCGCGGCGCTCACCCCCGCCACGGTGCGGACAGCCTCCTCACGCTGCTCCCGCCGGGCGCAGTGATGGCAGTCCGCGGCCTCGCAGGGGCGCCGCGAGAGAGCGTCAACATTGAGATGGCGAGACCCCGCACGGTGCACGACAGTGAAGTCGTACTCCTGCAGGATCTCTATCCATCGCGCCATCTGCCCCTCTGGCTCCTTAAAGTGGAGCAGCCAGGTGAGGGACGCATGGTTGGTCCTCAACCGGAACCGGGTCCCGAACAGGTACGGCCTGAAGTGGTGGACCGCCGCCATCACCGCCAGCAGCTCGCGACGGGTCACGCAGTAGTTCCGCTCAGGCCTAGTCAGAGCCCGACTATAGTAAGCCACTACGCGCTCCCCATCCGGCCCCTCCTGCGCCAACACCGCCCCCACTCCCGAGTCACTCGCGTCGGTGTCGAGAATATACGGCAACCGCGGGTCAGGGTAGGCCAGCACGGGGGCCCCCACCAGAGCTTCACGCAACCGGCCAAAGGCAGTCTCACAGCCAGAGTCCCAGTCAAAACGGCGGCCCTTGTCGGTGAGGCGGTGCAGCGGGGCAGCGATGCTGGCAAAGTCCCGGACGAACCTCCGATAGTACGAGGCCAACCCCAGAAAGCTGCGGAGCTCCGCGACGGTGCGTGGAGTCGGCCAGCCCCTCACTGCGGCGACCTTACCTGGGTCCGTAGCCACCCCTCGCGGTCCAACAACATGTCCCAGGAAGGTCACCTCCCGCCGCAGGAGCTCGCACTTGCGGGGGTTGAGCCTCAGGCCAGCACGGCGGATGCAAGCCAGCACCGCCTGGAGGTTCGTCAAGGCCTGGTCGAAACTCCGTGCATGAACCAGCAGATCGTCCAGATACAACACACACTGGTTCCGCGGGACCGATGCCAGCACCCTCTCCATCAGCCTCTCGAACGTCGCCGGGGCATTGCACAGGCCAAAAGGCATGACAGTAAACTGCCAGAGGCCCTGGCCGATGGAAAAGGCCATCTTCGGGCGAGCATCGGGAGCAAGCGGTACCTGCCAGTAGCCGCAGCGGAGGTCCAGGGAGCTGAACCAGGTCGACCCGGTGATGTAGTCCAGGGCGTCATCTATCCTCGGCAGGGGGTAGGAATCCTTCCGGGTGACCTCGTTCAGCTTGCGGTAGTTGACGCAGAACCTCCACGAGCCGTCTTTTTTTTTAACCAGTACGGCTGGCGCCGACCACGGGCTCGCGGAGGGCTCAATTACCCCCGCTGCGGCCATCTCCCGGATCTTTTCCTCGGCGGCGGTCCGCTTGGCGTGGACCATGCGTCCCGGTGGGATGCGGATGGGCCGAGCGTCGCCGGTGTTGATCTCGTGTTGGACCAGGGCAGTGCGGGTGCAGTCCTCATCCCTCGCCGCAAAGAGGTCTTCGTTCTGGGTGAGTAGCTCCTGGAGCCGCTGCCGCTGGTCCTGATCGAGGCCCTCGCAGCTCCACTGGAAGAGGTCCTCAACGGCACGCCTCGCTTCCATGCAACGCTCGGCCCCCGCCGCCGCCTTGTCTGACTCAGGGGCAGGATACGGCACGCTCGCTCCCCGCGCCGATGGGTGTGGGAATCGCTGATCGGCTCCGGCAGGGAGGGCATCCTCTCTCCGGGGCGGCCGCCCCAATTCTACTGGACCACTACTGGGTAGCCCCTGTAAGGGCTGTGGCCACCTGTCGCACCCAGGAGTTGCTCAGGCTCCCTATGTGCGCCGCCGATGGGTTCTGCGTCTTTCAGCGTCAGCCGGCGCTTTACGGAATCGGGTAGTGTCTGCCACGAGATGTTCATTCTGCCCGCTTCTGACACCAATGTAGCGTTTGCAGGTTCTTTTTCAGAACTAAAGAACAGTGGAGACGCGATTAACCAAGCACTGACTTTATTTAACAACCACACCAAAACCAAACACAGGATCTACACACACATGAGGAGACTGACGAACACGTACACACATTTAGGGTGGTAATTACCTAACAACACACTCTACTTTTACAGGACTACACAGGGCACTAGAATTACTAGGACATTATTTACACAGGTAGGGTCAGCTGCTGGTCATCGTGCTGACCCTCAGACTCTTCCCGGCTACCACTCCCATCATGCCCAGCTGTACTACGAGCGCCTAGGGGCGCTTCCTCCTCACCACCAGGCGAGGGCGTTACACTGCCCCCACCTGAAGCGGCTGGCGTCTCGCCGACGTCGAACACCCCCCTCAGGCTGTACTCGTATTCGGCCAACTGCTGCGGAACCCTGCGTGAGCGGCCGCTGCGCCGCGGTGACGGCTGGCGATCCACGGACGCCACACTATCGGCCGGCTCCGGCCCCGGCTGCTCCTCTGGAGCCTCCCCACACGGCTCCTCCTCCCGGGCCCGGTAGGGGGCCAGGCGGTCTCGGTGCAGGACCACCACTCTCCCCCGTGTTCGCAACCGGACACGGTAGCAGACCTCGCCCACCACCCCGAGTACCTCAGCGGGCCCCTCCCACGACGGCGGCAGCTTAGGGCTGAGGCCTTTGCGGCGGCGCGGGTTGTACACCCAAACCGAGTCCCCGGGCTGGAAGGCAGGCCCCCTGCAGCGCAGGTCGTAGTACCGCTTCTGCCGGACCCCCGCCTGTGTCAGGTGGGTCCGTGCAAAGCTGTGCACCCGCTGCATCCGCTGCCGCAGGTCCCACTCGTAGTCCGGTCCAGCCGGCGGTGCCGACCCGTCTCCGGGCGGCGGGCTGAAGACCAGGTCCACCGGTGTTCGCATTTCCCGGCCCAGCATGAGCGAGGCCGGGATGCACCCGGTGGATTCCTGGACCGCGGTCCTATACGCCCAGAGCGCAAGGGGGAGGTGGCGGTCCCAGTCCCGTTGGTGCCGGGACACCAGGGTGGCCAGCTGGGTGGCGAGCGTCCGATTAAACCGCTCTACCAACCCGTTGCTCTGGGGATGCAGCGGTGTGGTCCGCGTCTTAGTAATCCCCAGGCGCTGGCACACTCTGGCGAAGACCTGGGACTCGAAGTTACGCCCCTGGTCACTGTGTAACTCCTCCGGCACCCCCAGCCTGGCAAACATCCCCTCCAGCAGTGCATCGGCCACCGTGGGGGCACTCTGGTCCGGGAAAGCGTAGGCCTCCGGCCACTTCGTAAAGTAATCCATGGCCACCAAGACGTAGCGGTTCCCGGCCTCAGTGCGCGGAAACGGGCCCAAAACGTCCACTCCCACCCGCTCCATAGGAGCCCCCACCTGGTGTTGTTGGAGGGGGGCCCGAGAGCGCTCGGGGGGACCCTTCTGCGCCACGCACACCGCACACGTTCGGCAGTACCGCTCCACGTCCCGGTGGCAAAGACCCCAATAAAAATGGCCTCGGAGACGCTGCAGGGTTTTTTTACCGCCGAAGTGCCCCACACCCGGCTGGCCGTGCACCGCTCGGAGCACCGCCCCGCGGAGCGACCGAGGCACCACCAGCTGCCACCGTACATCGCCACTGGAGGGTACCCGCCACCCACGGCGCAGCACCCCGTCCTTTACCTCCAAGGCCTCCCACAGGGCGCAGAGGGCCTTGACGGACTTCGGGTGCGGGGCGAGCTCCTCTCGCGTAGGCCGCACTCCTGCTGCCCTCCAGCGGAGCACCGGCCCCACGTCAGGATCAGCTGCCTGACGTTGCGCCAGGTCTGGCAGGCCCACCCCCAGCAGCCCCTCCCGGGCCGTGGCCGCGGCGCTCACCCCCGCCACGGTGCGGACAGCCTCCTCACGCTGCTCCCGCCGGGCGCAGTGATGGCAGTCCGCGGCCTCGCAGGGGCGCCGCGAGAGAGCGTCGACATTGAGATGGCGAGACCCCGCACGGTGCACGACAGTGAAGTCGTACTCCTGCAGGATCTCTATCCATCGCGCCATCTGCCCCTCTGGCTCCTTAAAGTGGAGCAGCCAGGTGAGGGACGCATGGTTGGTCCTCAACCGGAACCGGGTCCCGAACAGGTACGGCCTGAAGTGGTGGACCGCCGCCATCACCGCCAGCAGCTCGCGACGGGTCACGCAGTAGTTCCGCTCAGGCCTAGTCAGAGCCCGACTATAGTAAGCCACTACGCGCTCCCCATCCGGCCCCTCCTGCGCCAACACCGCCCCCACTCCCGAGTCACTCGCGTCGGTGTCGAGAATATACGGCAACCGCGGGTCAGGGTAGGCCAGCACGGGGGCCCCCACCAGAGCTTCACGCAACCGGCCAAAGGCAGTCTCACAGCCAGAGTCCCAGTCAAAACGGCGGCCCTTGTCGGTGAGGCGGTGCAGCGGGGCAGCGATGCTGGCAAAGTCCCGGACGAACCTCCGATAGTACGAGGCCAACCCCAGAAAGCTGCGGAGCTCCGCGACGGTGCGTGGAGTCGGCCAGCCCCTCACTGCGGCGACCTTACCTGGGTCCGTAGCCACCCCTCGCGGTCCAACAACATGTCCCAGGAAGGTCACCTCCCGCCGCAGGAGCTCGCACTTGCGGGGGTTGAGCCTCAGGCCAGCACGGCGGATGCAAGCCAGCACCGCCTGGAGGTTCGTCAAGGCCTGGTCGAAACTCCGTGCATGAACCAGCAGATCGTCCAGATACAACACACACTGGTTCCGCGGGACCGATGCCAGCACCCTCTCCATCAGCCTCTCGAACGTCGCCGGGGCATTGCACAGGCCAAAAGGCATGACAGTAAACTGCCAGAGGCCCTGGCCGATGGAAAAGGCCATCTTCGGGCGAGCATCGGGAGCAAGCGGTACCTGCCAGTAGCCGCAGCGGAGGTCCAGGGAGCTGAACCAGGTCGACCCGGTGATGTAGTCCAGGGCGTCATCTATCCTCGGCAGGGGGTAGGAATCCTTCCGGGTGACCTCGTTCAGCTTGCGGTAGTTGACGCAGAACCTCCACGAGCCGTCTTTTTTTTTAACCAGTACGGCTGGCGCCGACCACGGGCTCGCGGAGGGCTCAATTACCCCCGCTGCGGCCATCTCCCGGATCTTTTCCTCGGCGGCGGTCCGCTTGGCGTGGACCATGCGTCCCGGTGGGATGCGGATGGGCCGAGCGTCGCCGGTGTTGATCTCGTGTTGGACCAGGGCAGTGCGGGTGCAGTCCTCATCCCTCGCCGCAAAGAGGTCTTCGTTCTGGGTGAGTAGCTCCTGGAGCCGCTGCCGCTGGTCCTGATCGAGGCCCTCGCAGCTCCACTGGAAGAGGTCCTCAACGGCACGCCTCGCTTCCATGCAACGCTCGGCCCCCGCCGCCGCCTTGTCTGACTCAGGGGCAGGATACGGCACGCTCGCTCCCCGCGCCGATGGGTGTGGGAATCGCTGATCGGCTCCGGCAGGGAGGGCATCCTCTCTCCGGGGCGGCCGCCCCAATTCTACTGGACCACTACTGGGTAGCCCCTGTAAGGGCTGTGGCCACCTGTCGCACCCAGGAGTTGCTCAGGCTCCCTATGTGCGCCGCCGATGGGTTCTGCGTCTTTCAGCGTCAGCCGGCGCTTTACGGAATCGGGTAGTGTCTGCCACGAGATGTTCATTCTGCCCGCTTCTGACACCAATGTAGCGTTTGCAGGTTCTTTTTCAGAACTAAAGAACAGTGGAGACGCGATTAACCAAGCACTGACTTTATTTAACAACCACACCAAAACCAAACACAGGATCTACACACACATGAGGAGACTGACGAACACGTACACACATTTAGGGTGGTAATTACCTAACAACACACTCTACTTTTACAGGACTACACAGGACACTAGAATTACTAGGACATTATTTACACAGGTAGGGTCAGCCGCTGGTCATCGTGCTGACCCTCAGACTCTTCCCGGCTACCACTCCCATCATGCCCAGCGGTACTACGAGCGCCTAGGGGCGCTTCCTCCTCACCACCAGGCGAGGGCGTTACAATATATATATATACTGTATATATATATGAAACAGAAATAGAAACAGAAACAGGAATCGCTTACTCACCTGGAGAATCTCTGTAGGAATATCTAGCATTTATCAATGGAAATAAAAGCTGCTTTAATACAGTGCATGTTCAAACTCAAACCCTCAGCTGCTGTTCTTGTTTGTTTTGGGACAAATTGCAACTGAGCATCGCATGAGCCGTTACGTACCCTTATCTGTTAGGGAATTTCAAGGGAGGAGTTAGGTCAGAATGGGTAGGCTGCAAAACAACAAGTAAAGATTTATTCCAAGATGAAACGTTGTGGCGGTTTTCTTATCTTTTCAGCATGGACTCAACTTTTACGTGTTCCTTATATGCTATATATGTATATATTAGCACCAATGTCGTTCTTAAAAACTAACATGAAATTGTCAGGGACATTCAGCTATATACAAAGACGAGACAGACAAAGTAATAATTCTATATTAACGTGGCCTACATATTGACGCAATGATCGAACTAACTGACATGTTCTGATTCAGATCCCCTGCAGTTCATGCCAATTAGAACAATAGCAATGCTGAGTCCTCCCAACCCTACTGAGCACAAATTCAGCTGCTCTCCAGTTCTGTTCTGCATTTTTTTTCATTGCAATTGAGCTCGGAGCTGGAGATGATCTCCATACAGTTCTGTGTTAACTAGCCCACACTTACGTGCTAATTTACGGGTTGTGGCAAATGCTTTTCTATAGTTCATATACATGACGGCAACCTGTTACCGAGGAACCTGAGAGGTTTAAAAGCCTCATGAGCCAGGCAGGACTCGAACCTACAATCTTCTGATCCGAAGTCAGACGCATTATCCATTACGCCACTGGCCCATAGAACAGGCGCTTGCACTCCACCACAGAGAGCTCTACACTGCTACTAGTAGTACACTTCCCCATCTAAATTTTCACAGCAAGAAACTTGTGTTTCCTACTATCTTTATCAGGTTTAAAATATCATCTCCTTAAAACAGAAAAAGTGTTGGTGTGTCGTGCTGAAATTCTGATTGATTTTGAATTCAAAGAAAAAAGGTTTTCTTCCAAAACACCGTGAAATTGTCACATCTTGCAGACAATAGGTGTATTCCATGTTGAAAAGAGAAGAAAGAAAACCATGGAGCCTTTTACAGGTGTGAGGCTTCTTCAGGTGTGAGAAGACCTCACGGCCGAAACGCTGTGTTTCCGTTCTTCTCTTTTCAGCATGCAATAAACCTATTACTTGTTCCTTTGCAGCCGAGGCATGCTGACGTAGCTACCCAGCTGAACATCTTGCAGACTCTACAGTACTTCTCTCCTGTAGAAGTAAAGCAGGGCTTGCTGGGTGAGCTTTTGCTCCGGTAAATTAGGTCACGTGTCATGTTAAATCACTTCTTCTAAACACAACATTTGCTGGTGCTAGCTTTCCCCATGAAAAGAGACATTTCCCTTACAGTACATGACATATCATTTTTATTCTATCAATAAGTATAGAAATAAAACAAAAGAAAAAATGTTGTCGCCAAAGAATGCACAGCTCTGTCGCCTTGGGGAGGTGTCAAGGGCATTGAGCTCCTTGGACATGAGAAGTGCCAGATAAATGCCATTTCTCATCATTTCTCTTGGCGTCAGTTCTGCTATTAAATGGGACGGAGGCAACGGGCTCAGAGAGCAGGTTAAGTGCACACTGAACGCAGATGTGTCCAAGTGTCTGTAAAAGCGCGGTGCTCTGCTGGCGCTGTTCCCTAGTGGCTTAAAGTGCCTGCCTAGTAAGCAGGCGATCCTGGGTCTGAATACCAGCGGTGCCTCTCTCCGTGTCTTGTTGTGCCGAATGTCTCATTTCAGACAAACATGTACAGCTTGGTTCAGTTTAATGCAAGAATTCATTTCCTTTCTGGAATAACTTGTTTTTGAAGAAATCCATACAGCTTGTGAAAGATGAAATCCATTTCTTGGTTGTCAGTGGAAAAAGATTGCCGGCTGCAAGAAGCGCAAGTGATTGTTTTCTTTGACCATAAACCTGCAAATGTAGGGCGCACAAAAGACTGTCAGACTCTGTGGTGCTGAAAAGTTGGTGGTTCAAGCCCCTCCAGTATGCGTGTCTCAGTTTTTCCAAAGTAAACATCATCACCATCGCTAAAGAAGATGGCGCAGAAGGCTCCACAGCCGAAACGTTGTGCTTCTTTTCTTCTCTTTTCAGCATGGAGTAAACCTTTGCTTGATCCTTTGCAGCCTAAGCATGCTGACGCAGCTACCTTTCTCTTCACACGCCTCAATCATTATTCACCAAAACGATCAGCAGAATAAGTCGCCTTTGTGGTGATGTCACTCCTCTGCTTCACAAATGTCCTTAGTGACGGGCCATTTCTTTCTGCCATTTTTCCGGAGCGGTTATTGATTGCTCCATCATTTCCCTCTTACTTTCCATCACTAGATTGAAAAACAAAACAGAAACAGGCTGACAGGACGACAATCAAATTGCAAAAACTCATCAAAGCACTCGATAGAGTATTTGAATCCACAAGTAGCTACGAGCAACTTTGTCCTGGCTTGCATGAAAGTCGGAAAATGTCAAAAAGAAAAAGATGGTGGCTTTTTCATATTCGTTCTTTTATTTTTAGTTCGTTGCTTCTTCTGTCCATTGTCCTCCTGCCTGGCTCTTGACCTGTGACTGTTTGAACGCACACAGTAGACTTTCATGCAGGGGATTTGTCCTCAGCCTCTGTGAAAGACCCACCCACCCCCATAAATAACTGCTCTAGAAACACATGAATGCAAAACTAAACCACAGCTTAAAGAGGAGCTTGTCATGACCGCCAGGCAGTTAAGACCAACTCTTAAGCAATCTAAACAGCACCAGCAGCGGGTGATTATTAACAAACGCCGCCGCACGAGTTAACCCACCTGCACACACTCCACCGTGCGGTACGCAGTGCTATTTTTACCAGCTTCCCGCTGGTATTGAGTCTACTCCTTGAGAGCTCTACCTGGCGTTTTTTCCATTACCTCGTTTATTCTGGATATTGGACTCCCCTTCTGCCTTTTCGACTTTGGACCTCGCCTCTCACCTCGGACTGTTTGCCACCAGTGTTCTCCCTGGATTACGACTTACCTTACGCCTCTTGACCACGAAACAAAGCAAAGCAGAGCAAAACAAAATGAACAAACGAAAACCCTCACGTCCCGCACTTGCATATAACACTGTTACGTGCCCAAGCGGTATTGTACGTCATCCTAACACTGCACCCCGGGGCGTACGGTATATGGGAACGAGCACACGCCACGAATCGTCTCGAATCACTCCCTACAGCTGTAAGGCACCTTGAAGCGTGCACCCCCAACATTCTTCTTTGCGCATCTGTGAAAGGTAAACTCTTGAGCAAACTCTGAACCAGCTCTAAGGAAACTAATCCGATTAGACGTTACTTTGACTCATCCTTTAAGGGACCCTTGTTAATTGGAGAAATCAATGATTTCGAATGAATTCTGTATGCGTTAAAAGACAGCTATACACAGAAAACATGCAGGACACTTCTCATGATGTTTCCCGAGCCGAAACACAGTGCGTTTTTCCAAGCCATCTGACAAAGCCCGCCCACTGAAAACTGCAGCAAATCGTGTAAAGACGTTCAAGTTTGTAACTACTGCACGCACAGGAAGCAGAATAAATTCCTCTTTTCAAACTGTCAAAGGTTTGCTTTGCGAACACTGCAGGACATCGCACAATCTCTTTTGAACGGGGACAAACGATTTCTTATGGGGCACAGTAAGTACAGACGTTTAAAAAGCTCCACTCATGCCGACGATGCAGCATGAAGAAGCGCAACCTAACGTTTGCATTCCTAGCAAATTCCTTTTATTTTTTGATAAATAAAGACAGTCTTGTTTAACAAACAACACACACAACATTTTACATTGTCAATTCAATTCAAATCAATGTATTTCTATATAGCGCCTTTCACAACAAGGTTGTCCCAAGGCACTTAACAATGCAAGTTGTTAAGAGCCTTGTGCCTAATATGCCGCCTAGGTTACGTGCTGTCTCTTTGAGGCAAATGTTTAAATCCTCTGAGTTAAGTGCTGAAGTTATAGTAGTCCTATCAGTATTGTTGCCTCCGATCAACAGATCCTCATTTTTCTCAGAGTTGAGTAACAAAAAGTTTTCACACATCCAAGTATTTCCTTCCTTAATGCGTTTAACTAAACTGATAATAGAAGAGTTGTCGTTTGGTGTAAACAAAATGTTTATTTGAGTGTCATCAGCATATGAATGAAAGTTCATATTATTTTTTCATATTATCCTACCTAGCAGCAGCATGTAGAGAGAGAGAGCAATATTGGTCCCAGCACTGATCTTCTGGTACCCCAAATTGAACTGGTGACATTGATGAAGCAGTACAATTATTAGATATTTGAACATAATGAAAACGATGAGTAAAATGTGAAGTAAACCACTGAAGGACGGTTCCAGATAAGCCAACCTCAAACTCAAGCCTGTGTAACAAAACAGAGAGGTCAACTGTGTCAAAGGCAGCTCTAAGATCTAGAAGCACAAGCACTGTTGCATTCCCCGCATCAGTAGCTAAGAGAATATCATTTACGACTCTTGTTAATGCAGTTTCAGAAACCAGACTGAAATTTCTCAAGTATATTATTTGAATCCAGATACGATTGACGTTGGGCAACAACTATTCTCCCAAGACTTTTAGATTGAAATGGGACCTTTGAGACAGGCCTGTAGTTGTTAAGAACTTGTGGATCCAAATTTGACTTCTTAAGGAGCGGTCTAACAACCGCTACCTTAAATTGATCAGGTACAACGCCTGACGCAAGCGATGCATTCATCATACTAATTATAGGTCCTGCCAGTCCTTCGAGGGAATCTTTGACTAGCTGAGTGGGGATGGGATCTAGCGAACAGGTGGTTGACTTTGTCTTACGTCTGTGTTCATGAGTCCACCATAAGAAGAAATCTGAACAGGAGTGGTGATCATGCGAGGTCACCATGGAGGAAACCACTGCTCTCCCCCCAAAAAAACCACCACTGCCCCTCTCAAGTTTGCTAAAGACCACATGGATGTTCCACAGCAACTCCTGGAACAATGTTCTGTGGACAGACGTGACAAAAGTTGAACTTGTTGGTAAATGTGCACAGCGTTATTTTTGGAGATAACAAAACACTGCATACCAACTCCAAAACCTCATCCCACCTGGGAAGCATAGCGGAGGCTGTACAGCTTGCAATCATCGAGGGACCGATGAATTCCAAGATGTATCAGGAAATTCTACAGCAGAATGTCAGGGTGTCTGCCTGTGATCTAAAACTCGAAAGACGCTGGGTCATGCAGCATGACAAAAACAAAGGCGTACATCAACAACAGAGTGGCTGAAACAGAAGAAATTCCGTATTTTGGGATGGCCAAGTAAGAGTCCTGACCCCAATCCCATTGAAGTGCTGTGGCGTGATCTGAAGCAGGCCGTTCAGCGCAAGACATCCCAAAAATATACATGAACTGAAACAGTTTTTCATAGAGGAATAGGCCAAAATACCTCCTAACCGCTGCTCAGGTCTGACCAGCCGCTACAGAAAGTGGGGATTGAGGTTTTTGTCATAAAGGAGGTTCCACTAGCTCCTTAATATAAGGGTTCACGTACTTTTTCCATCAATGACCTTGATTGTTTAAACCATTTGGTCAATAAAGAAACAGCAATGTCAAATGTTGGGCGTGTGTTGTTTGTGAAATCAGACTCTCTTTATTAATTATTATGACTTAGATAAAGATAAGATCACATGTTAGGAGCCATTCATGCAGAAATCCACATCATTCCGAAGGGCTGTTTACAAAAGTTTTTCTCCCAACTGTATGTGAGAGAAAAGCAGAGACGCTCACTGAGTAAAGTGGAGTTGTAGCTTTGCAAATCACAAGGACATTTGTACGCTCAAAATGGGACAGGAGCACCCCAGATGGGACTCAAACCCACAATCGCTGTTTTAGGAGGCCAGTGTCTTAGCCATTAGGCCACTGGGGCACACTGGGGAGGGTCAATCACGCTGATGAGAGCCAGTTTTTTTTTCCTTTGCTTTTTCAAAGGGATCCCCAAAATTAGGGAAGTTAGGCAGCAGAAGGTTTACTGTGACCTGAGAAGGACCGGCATCCAATCACGGTGGTACACACACACACGCTCTCACTCATCTGAGCTACACGGCTACCAAGATGATCTCAGGTGCGCCGAGCTGGTACGGAACATATTGAACTGATCGACGACGAATTGTCTCTCAGACAGGCTTTTCACCTCTGAGCTCCCTGACTGACAGTGATCAGCTAGGTAGTGAAACAGTCAGCTGCTTCTAAGCCTTAAACAGCTGCATCTCGGCGCTTCCACGGAGAGATGATTTGAAAGCCGAACATCGCCTATTGGGAACACCTTTCTATCACTAGTTTAAGAGACTCTTAAGGTCTTGCAGAGGTGCCTGTCTAATAGCATGTGCTTTGCAAGCTATAGGTGTTTAGGCTGAGGCAGAATGCCTGTTAACAAAATGTTTTTCTAAAGGGGCCTCGCACTCTTTTCCAAGCAATGGTCACCATCCCCACCGAGTGTCACAATGTAGTCATGTCCTAGGACATCACCTGTTAGTCTCCATTTGTCTGCCACCAACACTTTAGGTTACGGAGTCACAACCGCACCCCGGAGACCAGAGGAGCCATTGGCGTTCTGGCGGCGCAGATTGGGCTGAAGGTGGGACGCTTGAATCTCGCTGTTGGAGGCCGTCTGAAACTGACCCAAGCCTTTCCCTTGAATTAAATGTAAATAAGAAATGAACCCCAGATGCACATGGAATCAATCACGTGTTTCCTTTGAGCCGTTTCAGAGACTGCTCCAGAGTTTACCTTGCACAGATGCGCAAAGATTAATGATGGGGGTGCACGCTTCCAGGCGTCTTACAACTGTAGGGACTGTTTAGAGACAATTCGTAGATTGTTCTCATTTCCCTCTATTCCCCGTGTTGCAGTGGTAGGATGACGTAAATTCCTGCTTCGACACGTAACGGCATTATAATCAAGTGCAGGAGCTGAGGGCTTTAGTTTTGTTTCGTTTTCCATGGCGTTCGTAAGCGCGCAAATCAAAGGCAATTCCTGCGTCTAACACGAATGTAAATGCTTTGGAAAGTGCAGTGTGGTGCAGCTTGTAAAATCCTTTTCCACATTTGTGGTTTGTTGATGTTTTTTCTGTCTGCCAAAGTTGCATTTTGACATCCGGACTGGGGGACTTCATCATTTGAACGTGAAGCCAGCCTTAAACCCTCTGAGGCATGTCTGTCTGCCGGCACGAATCTTGTGAAAGGTATTTTTTTTTTTAACGGAGAGCGACTTTAAAAAGGTTTCCGCAGCGACTTCGCACTCCGTGTTAGATTATAGGAGGAATGCGGCGGCAGCGAGCTCGCTTTTGTCATGGCCGAGTGGTTAAGGCGATGGACTCGAAATGCGTTGGGGCTTCCCCGCGCAGGTTCGAAACCTGCCGACTCCGGCGTCTGCCGCACGTCGCCTTGTGCCTGCGCGGCAAAGGCAAAGTGCCGCTTCTCCTTTCCCGGTACTATAAAAATGCTAAATCGCTTGGACCCGCTGCCATGGAAAGCAGTTCTTCAGATAACCACACATTCTGCGTTCGCACCTCTGGTGCTCTACTTATGCCTTTGAAAACCTAATGAATAAAGCTGAAAGAACCGACACGATATGTAGGTGCTCGTAAAGCACGCATTCAAGAACTGTTAACAGCAAGGGTTTCAGTGGGTTAACTGAGGAGAAGGCGTGATCGCTAATTGTTGACTTTTTATTTGGTGTTAGAAACACTCTTACTGTGCATGATGTGCAACAAATGTAGCCACAGAAATTGCATCACGCTTTCATGTATGCTATTGCAGACACCAACGTTGCCTAGATAGAAAACCGAAATAGCCGTGGGTTTGCTTGTTGGTCTGAAGGATCTCTCTTCGAATCTCTATCATTTGTCAATGGAAGTAAAAGGCGCTGCAATCTCATACGTTCAGAATCAAACCCGCAGCTGTTGTTCGACTTTATTTCTTGACTAATTACAACTGAGTGTCGCATGAGCAGTTACGTAAACTTGTCTGGTATATTTGAACACAAATGCCGTTCTTCAATTAAAACTAACAGTACATTGTCAGGGACATTCAGTTCTATACAAACAAGAGACAGACAAGAGAATATTTCTACCTTTCATGTGGACTACGTGTTGACTTACTGATCGGAATAATTGAAAAGTTCGGGTTCATAGCCGATGCAGTGCGTGCTAATTAGAACAACAGCAACGCTGAGCTCTCAGCACCGTACTGAGCCCAGGTGTTTTTCTAAAGCTGTCAGGTGCAGTTCATTTACATGAAGGAAATCTCTTACTGGGTACGATTACAATACAGTAAGTAGCACAGGCTACTTAGGGAGTAGCCTGATGCGTTTAAAAACGACCCGAGCCAGGCAGAAGTCGAACCTACAATCTTCTGATCCGTAGTCAGACGTGTTATCCATTGCACCACTGACCCTGGTGCAACACTGCAGGACTGCAACCCGGTGAGCTCAGCACTGCAACTAGTAAAATACCCCCGGTCCATTCTTTTCCAAAAGTGAGAAACACCTGTTTTCTACATTTTGTCTGTTTTAAAACCATATCTCTTTAAACCAAACCAAGAGTTTGTCTTTTGCTCTGATATTCTGATTCATTTCGATTTCAAAGAAAAAAAAACTACCTTCCAAAGCATCATAAAATTGTCCCTTCTTCCAGACTCTACTTCTCTCTTGTAGTAGTACAGCAGACCTTTCCAGGTGAGCAGATCACAGAGTCCGAAATGAGCTTCCTCCATCAAGCAAAGTACCTGAACATGACTCTGTCATCATAAAAGCGCCCCTGTAATAAAGAAATTCAATCTGAAATCAAGAGGGCAGTTGCCTACTGAAATACAAGAGGTCATCAATTTTAACCTAGCAACACATTAAAGGCTGCATCTATACAAGTACGATTCTAGAAATGCTCACCAGATTACGTTTTAAGAAGGAACTGCGCTTCAGGTTCTGCCGAGATCTTAACTCAGATGGCAGGATTCAGAGTCCGGAGTGCGGACTGATTGCGCACGGAGGGTCCATATACTGTGGATCCCTCAGTGATCTTCCGCGTATTCAAACCGCCAGCGTGTGACTCCCCTGTCCCCGTGACCTCATTGCTCTGCTCTCTCCTCTGTGCAGCCGAGCCCGATTCACGGTAAAGTGAAAAAAAAATATGCCCTCAACGTGAGATTTACTCTGGAGCAAGGATAGATGTTACCTTTTTATCATTGAACAGGATGTATGTGATGTGGCGACTAGGTTCAATTTTGTATCCTCTTTAAAAGATTAAGGACTGGGGTGAGCGTGATTTACCACCCTTTCAGCTAAGAACCCGACGTGCGCACCGTTTAAGCTGCATAGACTCGGTCGTTTAACTCTTCTCCATTAGCAGGGTTAAGGTTAAAGAAAAAAAACATTGCTGACTTCTTTTTTTTTTTGCCAGCTGCTAGCGCTGATTAGCAAGGTTTGTATTTCATGTTTTGCAAGTTGCATCCATTTTAAGAAAAACAAGTCGTGTTAAAGACAGGAAATGAATACTTGCATTTAATTAAGTCTAGCCGTAGGCAGTTATCCACTGGGATTCAGACCCAGGGTCTCCTGTTTACTAGACAGGCGCTTTAACCAACTAAGCCACAGAGCCCCGGGAGTGCTGTCCTTTTGCAGCCACTTGGACACACCACTCAGACACATCTGCATTCGGTGTGTGCTCCGCCTGCTCGCTGAGCAAGTTGCCACCTTTACATACAATAGCAACATCGACACCAAGAGAAAGGATGACAAATGGCTTTTATCTGGAACTTTTCATGTCCAAGGAGCTCAATGTGCTTTCTGTGTACAACAGGGCCACTGAACTCCACGCTGGCCACTGAACCACAGCAGTGGCTTGCTGGCTTGACATCTCCCAAGGAAAATGTTGAAATCGCATGTGGAACAGGAAAATGACCCTCGAGTACGAGGGAAAAAAAAGAAAAAGATCATCTGGAGCGCGCCAACCCAGTTGGGACAGCCCAGTTTTGTTGACGAGGTGGCCGAGTGGTTAAGGCGATGGATTGCTAGTCCATTGTGCTTTGCACGCATGGGTTCAAATCCCATCCTTGTCTGTTTCCATTCTGTTTTTGATCCCTATTGCTCAATGCACAGTGAAAGCATTGCATACATGTGTCTGACAATGAGAAATGGGCCCCTGAGACAGTCATTTGCCTGTTTCACAAATGATCGTATTTTACTAGAGATTCTGTTTGGGATTCAGATGTGCATTCGGACAGCAATCCCTTTCAAGAAATGATACGTTCTGGATGAGGTCAAAGGTGCTGGAACACTGTATTTAGGATGTGTTTGCAGTTATTCTGTGTTTCTAGCTTCAACCCAGTGATATATATATATATGCTCACTGATTTTTTGGTACATGCCCAGGGCAATAATCATTATGAGGATTTATTTCCATATGTGCTAGAGGTAGTGTTGTGAAATTCTTCAACACACTGGATCGCAGGTTTAAACCTGCACTCTTACTCCTTAAATACCAACAAATGCAGATATGTAGCAATCATATTGTAGCGGACACTCATTTGCCTGTTTCACAAATGATCATATTTTACTAGAGATTCTGTTTGGGATACGGATGTGCATTCTGACAACAATCTCTTTCAAAAAATGATTTTACCTTATCGCAGCTTTGCCCCTCTTGCCTCTTTGGAAAATATCTCCATCTTGTGGTCGTTGTTGGTAATGTTTAGACAATATCTCCATCTTGTGGTCGTTGTTGGTAATGTCTAGACAATATCTCCATCATGTGGTCGTTGTTGGTAATGTCTTCTTATGCCCTTTTTTATTTCAATTCTTTATTAGTTGATTCTAGAATCTCTACAATAGAGCTGAAAATATCAGTTTTGTAGCAGACAATATGACATTAGTTATAGTCCAATTAAGACTTTATTACCCTGTTTGTAACATAACAAATTAAAATTGATTAAAACTAAGTTTGGAACACCAGGGAACATAAAAAATGATTTTTAGGAAAACCATGAGGTTCTCTGTGTCCGATGCCTGCAAGGGGAGAAAGCTAGAATCCTTTGCTTTTTCAAAATTTGAAAATAAACATCATATAACAACAGCTTTCATTCCTAGGAGTGAAAAATAACCATTTTTGAAGACATATTAGTTTCTAAAACACTACAATAAAGTTAAAAACATCCGTTTTATATTACTTTTAGTATTTTTAGTGAAATTAGTCATTTATTGCACTATTTTTAATATAATCTCTAATTAAAAGTGAATAGAATTAAGTTTGGAGCAACAAGGAACACACAAAAAAAAGATTTTAAGGAAAAAAATGATGTCTTCTGTGCCAGGTGCCTGCAAGGGGAGAAAGCTAGAATCCTACCCAGGCTCCTGGAGCTCTGTCCTGGCTAAAGGAGGGTGAATCCATCCCCTTCAAAGCTCCATGAAAAAATGATCATTTAAAATTTGAAAAAAAAACATCATATAACAACAGTTTTCATTCATAGGAGTGAAAAACAACCATTTTTGAAGACATATTAGTTTCTAAAACACTACAATAAAGTTGAAAACATCCGTTTTATATTACATTAATTTTTGTGAAATTAGTCATTTATTGCACTATTTTTAATAAAATCTCTAATTAAAAGTGATTAAAATTAAGTTTGGAACAACAAGGAACACACAAAAAAAAGATTTTAAGGAAAAAAATATTGTCTTCTGTGCCAGGTGCCTGCAAGGGGAGAAAGCTAGAATCCTACCCAGGCTCCTGGAGCTCTGTCCTGGCTAAAGGAGGGTGAATCCATCCCATTCAAAGCTCCATGAAAAAATGATATTTTTAAATTTGAAAAAAAAAAAACATTATAGAACAACATCTCTTGGTCCACAGAGTGCAAAAATCCAACTTTGAAGAAAATCCATTGACTGATCCCCGAATCCTGAAGTTTCTTCGCATGATATCGGGCTTGCAACCACTTTCTGGAAAATTTTCAGCTCCATTGTAGAGATACTAGAATCAACTAATAGAGAATTAAAATAAAAAAGGGCATAAGAAGACATTACCAAAAACGACCACAAGATGGAGATGTTGTCTAGACATTACCAACAACGACCACAAGATGGAGATATTGTCTAGACATTACCAACAACGACCACAAGATGGAGATATTTTCCAAAGAGGCAAGAAGGGCAAAGCTGCGATAAGGTAAAATCATTTTTTGAAAGAGATTGTTGTCAGAATGCACATCCGTATCCCAAACAGAATCTCTAGTAAAATATGATCATTTGTGAAACAGGCAAATGAGTGTCCGCTACAATATGATTGCTACATATCTGCATTTGTTGGTATTTAAGGAGTAAGAGTGCAGGGGGTTTAAACCTGCGATCCAGTGTGTTGAAGAATTTCACAACACTACCTCTAGCACATATGGAAATAAATCCTCATAATGATTATTGCCCTGGGCATGTACCAAAAAATCAGTGAGCATATACATATATCGCTGTGTTGAAGCTAGAGACACAGAATAAGTGCAAACACATCCTAAATACAGTGTTCCTGCACCTTGACCTCATCCAGAATGTATCGTTTTTTGAAAGCGATTGCTGTCAGAATGCACAACTGAATCCCAAACAGAATCTCTAGTCAAATATGATCATTTGTGAAACAGGCAAATGAGTCTCTCAGGTGCCCATTGCTCATTTTCAGACACATTTATGCAATACTTTCACCATGCGTTGAGCAATAGGGATTAAAGATACCAGAGGTAAGGTTTAAAAGTGATTCTGAGGTGCAACACATCAGCGAAACAGCTAGGCATCTGAAATGCGGGGTTTGAGAGCCCTTCAGGGAACACCGTACCCTAAAGGTACCAGAAGTCCACTAGTATAAGCATTAAGTCACTGTCAGCCCTGTTGCAATGTAATTGCTACATATCTTCATTTCTTTGGTTTTTAAGGAGTAAGAGTGCAGGGGGTCTAAATCTGCGATCCAGTGTGTTGAAGTATTTCACAACACTACCTGTAGCCCGTCTGGAAATAAATCCTCATTCTGATTATTGACCTGGGCATGTACCAATAAATCACTGAGTATATATATATATCACTGTGTTGAAGCTAGAGACCTGTATGTAATAATATGATGCTAAAATGTTATTTTCACATGTAAGAAAACCGGCTCAGGGACGCCAAATATGTAATGTTGCCATAGCAAAATTAAATGTAGGGGGTCTCTGAAGGCACCAGTTCTGTAGGGTTTGGGCATTTACTGAGACAATTATTAATTGTAGCAGTAAATCACAAAGTTGATTCTTTTGATAGCTTTAGAATCCAACCATGTGACATAACTCAAACAACGCGCACACACAGGTACTAATACACGAGGATACATTTATTAATACATAAAATATGCATGTAAACCTAACAGATCTTATCAAGAGGGTTATCAGAATACAAAAGATATATATTCAGTCAGTTACGAAGTGTTACACATATCAAGAGGACATACGTTCAGTATATCATTCATTAAGACCGTTTCGTTAATGAACTTGGTTATAACTTCTACATTAGATACTCAAACAAGTACATAACTCTTAGGAATTAAATTGATATCAACTGGTTGGGATAACAATTGAATTCTCGAGCTGTAATGCATTGAAGTTGAATACTCATCCAATCTTTGGGGATTCAGATCTTCCTGCGGGCACAAAGAAACAGTTGCAGGCTGTTGCTGTCCAATCCGCGCTCTCTGGCTCCGTGCCAGGCTGTGCTGTGCGGCTTGCGACGCTGCACTGCTGATGCTCACTGTTGGCTTTAACTAGCAAAGTTTGTGCACAGGAGAAAAGATGACTGTGGGTCCCAGCAAGTCAGGAAGAGGACCGGTTCGTTCCTAATGAAGAGCTAGTTCTGAATAGTGATTCAGCTGTCCACAGTTCCGACCTGTTCACGAGGCCTGCTGCTGGTGCTAACCTCGGGTGGATCCTCTGGTTATTCTCTGGCAACCTCCGCTCTAGACTCTTAGAACAAAGGAAAGTTCTGGCACTCGGACACACTGGCCGTTCCGTGGTTGTCCGGGCTGAGTCTCAGGATGGTCAGGAGGCGCGCTGCGAGAATGTCCTGCCCTTGGGAGCCTTCTGCTCCTGGGCCGTCCTGCCCTGGAATTCTCCTTTGAATTCCCTTTAGAATTGTCCACAGAATCCTCTGAATCCTCCCTTCTGAATCTTACTGAATCTCACAGGCTCTCTGTGTTGCCTGTTTTTACCTGGAGGAACTTCAGCTCATTGATTGGCTGAAAGTTCCATGGGCATCAGAGTCCCACGTGGGTTACTCGGCCCTACCAGTCCCTGATTGATTGATCAAGGTGAGATATGAGTCACTTAGTCCTGACACTTAGTAATGCAGTCCAGATGTCCAACTGGCACTCCCTAGACAGATAGGCGCCAATGGATGACCATTGATCATGATAGCCAGGCTTAGCTAAGTGCATCCCCCTTTGGGAGCTGTCCTAGGACCTTAAATCACCCTGCAGAACAGTTTCTCTGTGGCTGCACCACAGAGATGAACAGAGAAATGGGGCCTCATTTGGGAAGGCTCAGAACACTTAATTCTGCCTTATTAATAAGCCTCGCCGCTACATATCCCCCCTTTTTGAAGGTCATGAGGTCCTGAGGCGTTGTTGCCTTCAAAACAAAACAGAGTTAAGTGATGTCCCTTGCCATTAGAACATTAATCTTAAATGTCCACATTACTCCTCGAGAATTCATACCGGAACCAGCGTTGGATACAAACAGGATGAATAACATCTGGAGTATGTATAAACACGGTAGGAGACATTATCTAAGTCTAGGAATTACACATCAGGAAGTTCACTGTCAATATCTGATACCTCTGTAGTACATATTTGGGGAGAAATCACTTCCTTTCTTTTGACATGCTACCTTTGACTCATTCATGCTACCCAGATTACATTTTGATGCAAGAGTACAGCATTCAGAGTACACTGTCAGTCATGATCCAGCTTCCCAGCAGCAGTGTTACAATAACAACAGTTCCTGTTCCCAGCCCCGCGATAAACCACAACACCTGTGTTGGGTATCTGCTTGGGTGGTTTGGAGGTTTGTTCCATTAAAGCAAACTAACTACCTGTACCTCTTCAGGGCTTACTGTTTCTTGGATTTCTATCCAATTCAATAGTGTGGCACCTGAAGGCATCCATGACCTCAAGTTTGGTCTTATGTTGTCTGGTTCCAGACCGTACAGTGTTAAGTTACCATGCTGTACTATGGCCTCCTCGGGAACTTGCAGGAAAACTGTTTGATTAGGTAGCTGCATTGTGGTAGCTGTATCATGCCTGTCACAAGTCATAGTGTCAGTTAAATGTGGTGTGCTGACCAGCCATTTACTTCCTACCTGCTCTTCATGGGGTTCATTAACCTCCCTCTGCTCGTTAGTAGCTTTACACCCTTCATTGGTGAATCGTTTAGACACAGCCAATGGATAGCTTTGGTAGCCATACCCATCTCAAGATTTGGAACCAAATTCAATCTTGGATTGCCTTCTGGGTGAGCTATGAGCGATGGGGTTAATGTCACATACTCCTCTACTGAGAAGAGTGGAATCAAGTGGGTTGGGAATCGTGCCGTGGTTAGACTAGCTACAGTGGCACTAAGCTCCCTTAATAGGTCTTGTGTCAACATTCTGGCCTGTTGCACACAAGCATAAACCCACTGTATAACACCAACAATCATGTCCACTGGTTGGGGAATAAGGTTTAACCCTGTTGCATAGGAAATTGCCTGTAGGGTTTTCCCTAAGCTTTCCAACTTTTGCTGCTGTCGATACAGTCTGTCACTACCCTCCGGCATCTCTGACCCCTGCCTTCTTGGGGCAGTCAGGGTGAGAGTGCCAGTAGCACACAAACCTACCAGAAAAAAGCAAACGTGCAACAGTGGCGGCAGCAATCAGTCCTCCCAAAAGTCTTTTCGGGTGGCTGATCCCAGTCATCTCCTTCTGAGTGACTGTCGCCTTTCTAAGCTGGCGCAGCGTGTACATGGTGTCTTTCTCAGTATGCCCTGTGGCATCTTGGGCACCAACATCCTGGAAATATGGGGAGATCTGACGCAGCTGCTGATGCTGCTCCTCCTTTTCCAGGGCATCTGCTTTTTCGATTTGTTCATGCCTGTGCTCTAGGAACCCTGCAGGGGGTGGTGCAGCGGTAGAGCATGCCTGACCCTCGGCTGAGTGGTCATCTGGAGCACCTGAGTGATCTGGGATTGTTACCCCATTCTCACTGTTCAGGTCCACCCTGTACACTTCCTGATTGAGGAATCCCTTTATCGGCATGTTTACAATCGTTCGCTGGGCGTGGGTGTAGGACACCTGCTCGCTCCCCCCTTCCCTTGCTAGGGGTTCAGGGAGCTGCCCCAGCACTGGGATAGCTAGTTCACTGTCTTTGAACTTACTATCACTCACCAGGCCCATGTCAGTGCAGGCGGGGATTCTGACACCCCTCTTTGCGATGTCCTGCACTGGCAGGCGGGTGACTTGACCATCCAGCTCCAGTCTGGCTGAACCACTGTTGGTCAGACTCAGACTGACAGACTGAGCTGGTGGCTGTAAGAAAACCGGCTCGGCTTTCATTCCCTGTCCCTTCTGGGGGACTGGGTGTGTTGGCAACCCTGCCGTTGAGGCAGGAACAATCAGGTCAGTCTCACTCACTACCTGGTAGTTGTGAGAAATAATGTTACCTGACTGCAGGTTCCCTGGGTCACAGCAGAGGGAATCGGCATCTGGGATCAGGTGTGTCCACAGCGCAGTAGTCTCAGCGTCCAGCTGGACCTCCTGTCTAACCTGTGAATGTTGCACCAGGGGCACCTGGCGGTGGCCCTGTGACAGCTGCTCAAGCAGATCCTTACTAATAGAGGACCTCTCAGGGCTAAGGGTGAGAGCTACATCACCAACCTGCTCTCCTGCCATCTGGATCCCTTCCACCACTGCAGGGTGGTGTTCCTGACCCCTCTTGGGTGCCAGGGTGCACAGGGAAAGCTCCTTTTCATCGCCAGGTGGGGAGATCTGCTCCTCTTTAGGGATGTAAAAGGTGTGTGCTTTACCTGGTGGATCAGGCGGCTGCTTGGAGCACCGCTCCTGTGGCATGGAGGCTGTTGGGACCTTGGCCGGGACACGACTTCCCTGTATATCCGGGGAACAAGGAAATATTTTTATTTCTTGTCCAGAGGGAACAGAAGGAATCTCCACATAGGCTTCTGTGTTCGGTGGGCACTGTGTGAGCACAGTCTGCCTCTTGGCCCCCCTTTCCTTCTGTACAGAAGGCTTAGGAGCCTTGACCTGTTTCCACACTTTGCCTTTCTGGTGATCCACCAAAGGTTCCTCTCTGAGTCGCATGCCCTTTTCTTTTTCAACCCGTTTGAGCTTGCCGTGTGACATCAAACACCTTTCAACCTCAGTGTCAATAAGTGTCTCACAGTGTAAGACATCTCCCATGGCAGCCTTGAGGTAAAAGCTTCTTGCTTTTCCTCTGTGTTTTACTGCCTGCTCTGTGACTTCAGGGGTGGAGTCAGCACTCACTTGGGAGTGGCTGAATTCATCCAGGCAGGAACCCTTCCGCTCAATCAGATAGACTGAGGGAGGGAGAGGGGGCGGGTCTCCGCCTCCTCCAGTGGAGAGTATCAGCTCATTCACGCTTCCGGCAGCCTTGGGGAGCGGTTGTCCCTGTCCTAATAAAGCTTGTTCAAGCCTGGCCAGGCGGGTGGCTACTGAATCCTTTTGTTCAGCTTTATCTAGCCCTTTCCCTCCCCCGGTGTTCTCATGGCACTTAGGACGCTGGGTGTGGTCCTGTGTGCATGCTTTGGAACGGGGCTTAGCCAGCTCAGGAGCCTGTGCTCCTTCGAGCAGGGGGGAATTAACCCTGCTGGCTCTGACGGCAAACACAGTCACTTTAACAGCTTTTTGCTCAGAGCGACTTTGGACATCATACTCCCAGGCTTTCTGCACGAATCTCTTAATATCAGTCATTTTCATGGTCTGTGCATCTGTATGCATTAAGATCATCTTTCTGACTGACGGGTGGAGATTCGCAATGAATAAACCCTTGAAATGTGTGTTCTCTTCGCAACCCTCATCATTTCGCCCTGCAAAATAAGTTCGTCTAAGTCTCTCGTAATATTCGCGAGGGGACTCTGCTCTCTTGTGCTTAATGTTAAGAGCGGCGGCTATCGCAGCAGTCGGGTCAATAAACGCAGTGTATTCTTCGATAAGTGCTTGACAAAGCTGCTCAAAATCATTACAGACTTCTTTCATCTGCCTAGCCATCCACTCATGTACAGCTCTGCTGGTAGTTTTCCTGACCAGAAACACTTTCTCCTGTTCTGTGGCGTTTGGCAGATACTGCAGGGTATACCTGAGGTCCTGAATATAACTCTCGATATTATTCTTTGACACTGCGGGGTCAAATCTCTCTATGTCCTTCGCTAGCTCTCTCAGAGAATGGAGATTTATCCTTCTAGCTTCTCCGCTGACGGAGATATGGAAGAGATCGTGGTCAGACCTGTCGCTGCTAGAGAGAGTGCTTAATAGCGACTCGAATTCAGACCTTTTAGCAACCATCGTTAAACTTAAAGAGTATTACTTTTAAGTACGAAATCACAGTTTTACCACAGAAAACCACAAGATCAAGTATGCAATCAACCCGGTAGATCGCAAAAGATCACAAAACAATCAAGCACTGCTTAAAGAGCAAGGGGAACTTTTTTTTCTTTCGGCTTTCAGCACACCGTATTGTTGTGTATGAAACCCGCGGCGTTTTATATTGAATTATTCCGCTTGGTTGACTCATTTCAGTCTTGCCACGCCCACCCAGGGACGCCAAATAATGTAAGAAAACCGGCTCAGGGACGCCAAATATGTAATGTTGCCATAGCAAAATTAAATGTAGTGGCTCTCTGAAGGCACCAGTTCTGTAGGGTTTGGGCATTTACTGAGACAATTATTAATTGTAGCAGTAAATCACAAAGTTGATTCTTTTGATGGCTTTAGAATCAAACCATGCGACATAACTCAAACAACGCGCACACACAGGTACTAATACATGAGGATACATTTATTAATACATAAAATATGCATGTAAACCTAACAGATCTTATCAAGAGGGTTATCAGAATACAAAAGATATATATTCAGTCAGTTACGAAGTGTTACACATATCAAGAGGACATACGTTCAGTATATCATTCATTAAGACCGTTTCGTTAATGAACTTGGTTATAACTTCTACATTAGATACTCAAACAAGTACATAACTCTTAGGAATTAAATTGATATCAACTGGTTGGGATAACAATTGAATTCTCGAGCTGTAATGCATTGAAGTTGAATACTCATCCAATCTTTGGGGATTCAGATCTTCCTGCGGGTACAAAGAAACAGTTGCAGGCTGTTGCTGTCCAATCCGCGCTCTCTGGCTCGGTGCCAGGCTGTGCTGTGCGGCTTGCGACAGCGCTGCTGATGCTCACTGACCGGCTAGTTAGTGTTGGCTTTAACTAGCAAAGTTTGTGCACAGGAGAAAAGATGACTGTGGGTCCCAGCAAGTCAGGAAGAGGACCGGTTCGTTCCTAATGAAGAGCTAGTTCTGAATAGTGATTCAGCTTTCCACAGTTCCGACCTGTTCACGAGGCCTGCTGCTGGTTACTCTCTGGCAACCTCCACTCTAGACTCTTAGAACAAAGGAAAGTTCTGGCACTCAGACACACTGGCCGTTCCGTGGTTGTCCGGGCTGAGTCTCAGGATGGTCAGGAGGCGCGCTGCGAGAATGTCCTGCCCTTGGGAGCCTTCTGCTCCTGGGCCGTCCTGCCCTGGAATTCTCCTTTGAATTCCCTTTAGAATTGTCCACAGAATCCTCTGAATCCTCCCTTCTGAATCTTACTGAATCTCACAGGCTCTCTGTGTTGCCTGTTTTTACCTGGAGGAACTTCAGCTCATTGATTGGCTGAAAGTTCCATGGGCATCAGAGTCCCACGTGGGTTACTCGGCCCTACCAGTCCCTGATTGATTGATCAAGGTGAGATATGAGTCACTTAGTCCTGACACTTAGTAATGCAGTCCAGATGTCCAACTGGCACTCCCTAGACAGATAGGCGCCAATGGATGACCATTGATCATGATAGAAAGGCTTAGCTAAGTGCATCCCCCTTTGGGAGCTGTCCTAGGACCTTAAATCACCCTGCATGAATAGTCTCTCTGTGGTTGCACCACAGAGATGAACAGAGAAATGGGGCCTCATTTGGAAAGGCTCAGAACACTTAATTCTGCCTTATTAATAAGCCTTGCCGCTACACACATATATTAATGTAATAAATGATTGCTTATGCTTTATAAATAAATCTAATTAAAATAAAAGCTTAAGTTTTGTATTTATCTTGTACCATAGAACATGATTTTCTTTGTATTTCAAGCCCACAAAGTGTCCAAATGTTCTATGATCATTTCTTTCATCATTAGGGACTAAATATACCAAACGTATGATGCTAAAATCCTGAAAAAAGGATAGGCTCCATTTCATCAGTAGATTGGAGTCCAAAACTGATTTGGGTCAATATACATTACCTTTGAAGATAAGGTACAGTCTACTGTAGGGAACCATCAACTTAGAAAGCATTGGCCTTCCCTGGGGGTCAGGTAGGTGCAAAAGATAAACCTTTATCCTATCTTTATCTTAAGATAAGTGTCCAAGCAGTATTTTTCCAAGTTTCACCAAGCTCATCATGTTGCCATAGTAGACAAAGTTCTATAAAATGTTAAATAACTTTAGAAAAAAGCATCTTGGTCTTTCAGTACTGTACAAGGTGAATTAAACTGTCCCTGGTAATAAAAAGTAATTAGAAGCATCCCAGAAACTTTATCTCTAGAAACATTAGCTGTTTTATATCATGTAATTTAGTGTGATGTTGTCAGAATTCAAGGACATTATCACACACAGAAATTGGTTCAGTTAAATCTAAAAAATACAGCTAAACATGGGTTTAAATGTAAAATAGAAGTCTTACCTCTTGTCAAAAGATTTAATTCAAGAAGCGATGTAATAAATGATTGCTTATGCTTTATAAACAAATCTAATTAAAATAAAAGCTTAAGTTTTGTATTTATCTTGTACCATATAACATGGTTTTCTTTGTATTTCAATCCCACAAAGTGTCCAAATGACGCACTACATGATATAAGGAAGATTATCACATGCATATCGGTATTATCTTTCTTACGAAAATGCATTCCTTTCATTACCTTTTACTTTTTAAAATGAACTCAAATTGTGTATAATGTAATAATTTAAGTAGAATAGATTCTAACAATATAATGATCCAGTGTGTTGCACTACTTCACTGCTTCACTGCTCTATGCCGTCTGGAAATAAATCCTCAGACTGCTCACTGCCCTGGGCTTGTACCAATAAATTACAGGAGCACGTCTATATATCACTGCGTTGAAGCAGAAGACACACAATCACTGCAAACACATCCTAAATACAGTGTTCCAACACCTTTGACCTCATCCAGAACGTATCATTTATTGAAAGGGATTGCTGTCAGAATGCACATCTGAATCCCAAACAGAATCTCTAGTAAAATACGATCATTTGTGAAACAGGCAAATGACTGTCTCAGGGGCCCATTCCTCATTGTCAGACATATGTATGCAATGCTTTCACCGTGCATTGAGCAATAGGGATTAAAAACACCGCAGGTAAGGTTAGATGTCATGTTCTATGATCATTTCTTTCAGCATTAGGAACTAAATATACTAAATGTATGATACTAAAATGTTATTTTCACATATATTAATGTAATAAATGATTGCTTATGCTTTATAAATAAATCTAATTAAAATAAAAGCTTAAGTTTTGTATTTATCTTGTACCATAGAACAAGATTTTCTTTGTATTTCAAGCCCACAAAGTGTCCTTTGATCTCTATTCTGTGGTAATCCACAATGACCCCGTTCTTCAGGTGATTCATCATGTCCTCCCTCGTCTGTTGAGAGGCCATCCCGATCTCTTCTGCCGTGGCATGCTTCATACAGGCTCTCTTGAAATGAGCAGGAAGCTGATCAAAAGTATTCAGGCACATCTTGCACACCAGGGGAATCCTCGCGGGTTTCCTTTGAAAATAAATAATACCATCTGTGTATAGAAACAAGCTAAGACTGATTTCTTAAATTATCCTTAAAATTCTCTCTCATAGTTTGAGCATAATGATTTTATTGCATTTATATAAGAATTGCTCATTGCTCCAAAATAAATAATGGTTTCATAAAAAAGTGAACACTTACTTGGTCTCAGTCACAGACTTTCCAATAGAAGCCATTGTGGAGTTCAGCAACTGCAGGTCCTAGAAGTGGGGAAGGAATTTTAAAAGAGAAATTGAATTACAATACAGAAGGAATGGCTGAGGGTTCACTGAAATATATAAATATACAAATTCCAAAGACTGAGTCCATATAGAAACAACTACTTTTCATTTTCAGTATAAGAAAAAAAAAACATTATCTTCCAAAGCATCATAAAATTGTCCCTTCTTCCAGACTCTACTTCTCTCTTGTAGTAGTACAGCAGACCTTTCCAGGTGAGCAGATCACAGAGTCCGAAATAAGCTTCCTCCATCAAACAAAGTACCTGAACATGACTCTGTCTTCATAAAAGCGCCCCTGTAATAAAGAGATTAAATCCAAAATCAAGAGGGCAGTTGCCTACTGAAATACAAGAAGTCATCAATTTTAACCTAGCAACACATTAAAGGCTGCATCTATACAAGTGCGATTCTAGAAATGCTCACCAGATTACGTTTTAAGAAGGAACTGCGCCTCAGGTTCCGCTGAGATCTTAACTCGGATGGCAGGATTCAGAGTCCGGAGTGCGGACTGATGGCGAACGGAGGGTCCACATACTGTGGATCCCTCAGTGATCTTCCGCGTATTCAAACCGCCAGCGTGTGACTCCCCTGTCCCTGTGACCTCATTGGTCTGCTCTCTCCTCTGTGCAGCCGAGCCCGACTCACGGTAAAGTGAAAAAAAAGATGCCCTCAACGTGAGATTTACTCTGGAGCGAGGATAGATGTTACCTTTTTATCATTGAACAGGATGTATGTGATGTGGCGACTAGGTTCAATTTTGTATCCTCTTTAAAAGATTAAGGACTGGGGTGAGTGTGATTTACCACCCTTTCAGCTAAGAACCCGACTTGCGCATCGTTTAAGCTGCATAGACTCGGTCGTTTAACTCGTCTCCATTAGCAGGGTTAAGGTTAAAGAAAAAAACATTGCTGACTTCTTTTTTTTTTGCCAGCCGCTAGCGCTGATTAGCAAGGCTTGTATTTCATGTTTTGCAAGTTGCATCCATTTTAAGAAAAACAAGTCGCGTTAAAGACAGGAAATGAATACTTGCATTTAATTAAGTCTAGCCGTAGGCGGTTGTCTGTAAGGACCAGTTCTGTTCGAGAAGACACAACAAAGAAGGCACCGTTGGGATTCGAACCCAGGATCTTCTGTTAACTAGGCAGGCGCTTTAACCAACTAAGCCACGGCGCCCCAGGAGTGCTGTCCTTTTGCAGCCACTTGGACACACCACTCAGACACATCTGCATTTGGTGTGTGCTCCGCCTGCTTGCTGAGCAAGTTGCCACCTTTACATACAATAGCAACATCGACACCAAGAGAAAGGATGACAAATGGCTCTTATCTGGAACTTTTCATGTCCAAGGAGCTCAATGTGCTTTCTGTGTACAACAGGGCCACTGAACTCCACACTGGCCACTGAACCACAGCAGTGGCTTGCTGGCTTGACATCTCCCAAGGAAAATGTTGAAATCACATGTGGAACAGGAAAATGACCCTCGAGTACGAGGGAAAAAAAAGAAAAAGATCATCTGGAGCGCGCCAACCCATGTCCGGACAGCCCAGTTTCGTCGACAAGGTGGCTGAGTGGTTAAGGTGATGGACTGCTAATACATTGTGCTCTGCAGTCATGGGTTCAAATCTCATTCTCGTCGCTCTCCATGTCCGACACATGTGCCTGTTTGACGTCGGCCCTCCTGTTGCTTGCTCCGGTGCTAGAGCCGTACATTTTCTAGCGGTGGCTGAACATGGTATAGTAGGCCAACGTCGGTATCGAGCAGTGACAGTAACAGTACTTACTGCGCCCCATAAGAAATCGTTTGTCCCTGTTCAAAAGAGATTGTGCGATGTCCTGCAGCGTTCGTAAAGCAAACCTTTGACAGTTTGAAAAGAGGAATTTATTCTGCTTCCTGTGCGTGCAGTAGTTACAAAGTTGAACGTCTTTACACGATCTGCTGCAGTTTTCAGTGGGCGGGCTTTGTCAGATGGCTTGAAAAAAAGCACTGTGTTTCGGCTGAACTCCACACTCATGAGCAGTGTCCTGCATGTTTTCTGTGTATAGCTGTCTTTTAACGCATACAGAATTCATTTGAAATCATTGATTTCTCCAATTAACAAGGGTCCCTTTTTGAACCTGCGAGAAGCATTCTTTCAATGTAACAGATTTACTCCGGGGAAAGGCAGCATGACATTGAGAGTAGCTCAAGCTTTCAGCACCCGTATCGGACTGCGTGTATGCAGACAGCACTCAGAATCCCCTGTAAGATTCTCCCTCAATTCCGTTTTTCAGTGCTTTAGCTCTTTCAAAAGGCTTCGCTTTGCTAGTCACAATCCAAGGCTCATGATAGCATTTGAAAACATTCACCACTGCGTTAGCCGGGAATCGAACCCGGGTCAACTGCTTGGAAGGCAGCTATGCTCACCACTATACCACCAACGCATGCCCACAGGAAGTCTGCAGGACACCACCAGAGAATGCTTTTTTTTTAATTTTTTTTATTAAACATAGAATTTACAAATACAAATACAACAAGAGGATCAGAGTCATGTACAAGAGAAAAAAAACGCAGCAGAAAAAAGCATTTAACTACCAGAGGTAATTAAGTAATTATGTGATCAAATTGTATATTTTACACGTATCATATTTTCCTTGCTTTAATATTTCTCAATTATTTATAAACTTAAGTTTCAACATGCATGCGTTTCCTGTAAAAAATAAAACTCAGCACACAGTTTTTCTTTTAACAACATTTCGAGTACCTCTGGCATTCATGAAAAAGACATACACAAAAGCAAATAACTAACTCTAAGACTGTCTAAACTATTGAGTTTTTCAAAGAACCAGAACTATAACAGTCCTTAACACTTAACTACACCATTCCAAACTAACACTAAAGAAACACTAGTATATACTGGTATAACAAATAAAACCAAACATAATCATTAACTGAGCAGTCACTGGGAGCAAATCTCCTTCCCGTCCACAAAGGCCCTCGCTCCCACAAAGTAGGCTCTCCTCCCCTCTCTTCTGGCAGCTTCAACCTGGGGCCACAGCTGGTTCCTGGTACTCCTGTCCGCAGCAGACAGGTCCTCTGCAAACCTCAGTTTGTTCCCATTCAAATACTCATTCCCCCTCGCCGCTCGCCACAGCATGTCCCTCGCCGTCCTCTTGGTGAACTGTATTATAATCGATCTGGGGAGCACTTGCCCAGACATGTTCGCTCTCCCGAGCTTGTGAACAAAGTCAATGGCCGATATTACATCCTCCTGGTCCGGCAGGGTCCTTTTACAGATACCCTTCACTGTTGCAACAAGGTCCTTATCACGTTCCTCTTTAACTCCAAATAATTTTAAATTCCATCATCGACGGTATCTATCTACATCGTTCACTTTCAATTCAAGTTCTTTAATATGCTTTTCTTGTTTGGTATTTACTTGTTTAAGAACTTTTACTTCACTCTTTAAGTCTTCAACCTCTTTAAACACACAGTCCATGGACTTTTTAAGACTTTCGATTGCGACTGTATTAGATCAAGTCATTTCCTTCAGCTCACCCATGCTCTGTGCCATCATGTTGAAGATGTTGGTCTGGAGCTCCTCCAGCGTCAGGTCGCCCCTTCCTCTCTTGGCTGCCGGGGTTTTCACAGGTGTGCTGGGCAGGGACTCCGGCTCTTCCTCTGGCAGCTGAGTCTCACTTGGGCTGCGAGCGCTCGCGTACGAGCGCATCTCCAGCACTCTTTCCACGTCCCCTCCAGCTGCTTCACTTTTCCCTTTAGTTGCCATCAATTTTCTTGTAGTGCTATACATATACGAGTGAGGTATCTTAGAGTTCTCCTTCGAAGACCCAGCACTCTCTTTTCTTTTCCCAGTGTTACTCATATCGAAATTCTTAAACCTAAAAAAAATCGTTTTTTTTTCTTTCAATTATAACTGAAGTTTAAACAAGTAGTGTTAAGTCCTTATTTTTCTGTAGTCAAAAAAAGCAAAAATTAACATTCAGGTCATGAAAAACTCAAAAAAAATCCTCAACCACTAAACTTTACCTCCCACCTGAGCGCCATCTTGAACGCCCCTACCACCAGAGAATGCTCACGATTTCGGAAGCTGTCTCCGGGACGTGCTGATTCCACACATCCTGAATAAATCATGATATTGTTAGTTGCTGTAGCTAGACGTTCAAATGAGTTTCATGGCCAGATGGACTGTTTCCTCCAGCGGTATAGTATTGCAGTGAGACAGCACGATGCCTGCAAGACTATGTCACGCTAAACGCCACAGATTGTGTTTGTCCGTTCATGTCAGTTGTCCTGCAGCCACGGGAAGTGGGACACAAACATGCCGCAATGCTTTCAAGACGTTAGGATTTGTTTGTGCAACATCCGAGAAGAGTACTTGTGGCTTGAATGTGAACTGTACGTGCCCGCCCCCTTTCCTCTGTAGTGCATGAGTTCCTCCCGGCATGCCCTTCGTCATTGTTCTGTCATCTTGTATTTAAAGGGTTGTATTTCTGCTGCTGAAAAGAATCAACGGGTTTCTTTGTTCCCAACGGAGCCCTTGTCTGTCATGAAATTCTTCAAAACCTCAAGCTAGAAGAAGACGACAAATATGAAGCGTTACAGCAACGACATGCCATGAGACGATTGATAACGATTTCCATAGGATCCCCGCGGTTGCCTGGCAACCGTCAGCTTTGCGCAGTGGCAGTATCGTAGCCTGTGAGGTTTAGCCGAGGCGGGATTATTGCTAGTTGAAAACTTTTCCCAATACCCCGCTTCCGCCGGTTTGCAATACAATCGGCGAAAGCAATTTTTGACAGTCTCGTTAGAGACTGAGCAAGGTGTTTAAAGACAGATTTGGTCATGGTGACATCATGGTAGAAAGAAGCGAGCTTGTTCCCAGTGGGCATTGATTCGTCGAATATACGTATATTTACGGTGAAATTACGGCTATACGTATATATACGTCGCCTCGAAGTATAATCAACGTCGAATTGCAACCGTAAAATTGACGACATTAACAAACGCATATATAACGTCGAAAACACATCTAACACAGTGCCTGAGGCTTTTTACTGTATGTATCGTGTGTGCCGCAACTAGGAGTATACGGCACTCTGCACAGTGTACGAAGTAAATTATTTTCACAGCAAATAATTTACACGTGTATAATAAATATAGTAAATATAATAAATTAATTACTGCGAAAATAATTTACTTCGTACACTGTGCAGAGTGCCGTATACTCCTAATTGCGGCACACACGATACATACAGTAAAAAGCCTCAGGCACTGTGTTAGATGTTTTTTCGACGTTATATATGCGTTTATTCATGTCGTCGATTTTACGGTTGCAATTCGACGTTGATTATACTTCGAGGCGACGTATATATACGTATAGCCGTAATTTCGCCGAATCAATGCCCACAGCTTGGCATACAAGGGTTTTGCTGAGGGGGTCTTGCCACCTGCCTGAAAAAAAACAGTAAAATGTTTGAGTGCCTATAGAGTTTCTATTTTTATTTTCTTGACAAAAGTCCCCCATCAGTGCGCGGTGCCCGAGGAAAAATCTGTAGGGGGGCGTCTGAAATTCTGAGGGGGGAGTGATATTTCGGTTGAAACGGAGCTGTACGGTGCAGCTACCCAAATGAAATCTCGCAGCTATGCCATTGATTAGTGCTTCATGATAGAAGATAACGACTAGCAATCTGGTATTTGCGATGAAGTTCAGTTTCACATTTTTCGTCACTCTCAAGGTTTGTATTGCCTGGAGCGAAAAGTACCATAAGCGTTCATTTTTGCAGCTACATGGACGTTCTGAATCGTTAAGAAAAAAATGTTGTAAAACCAACAGAAAGCACAGACTGCTATAACTAGTCCTAGTTATATAACGATTTTAAGTATAATGATAAACTACTGCAAGGAATCGGTCCACCTGAGCAAACAGGATCGTAATGTTGACACTCAATAATATGTGCAGTTCCTGGATGGATAGCCCTCCTGCCCATCAAACAGACTGAGTGACTGTTCGTGTCATTTAGTGTTGTCTGACCATTGACAAAGTACAACTATTTTTTTAGGGTGCAAATTAAGTTAGGTAAAACTTTTTGCCCAAAACTGAAGGGGCGACATTCCCCCCTCCCCCCGTGATGCCAGGCCTGTCCCCATCCTATTCCATAATGTCATTATATATAATACCATACAACAGTGACCGATCCTTACTTATTGCATGCGTTAAAATTGCACATCAGCTCATAGCAGCGATGTATTATCAATGTTAAATTTCAACCATAATATCGACAACATTAATAAACGCATACGTTGAGAAAATATCGAACCCAGCATATTTTCCGGTTATATACCACAATGCATTGCTAGTATTCGTTGGTCACCATTTTGGACACGTTTTTCAAACGTAGAAGTATATCCGAAAATATCTCAGCAATCCTCTTTTGACGAGTAAGTATGAACAATAATAATACTATCTGAATACATACAGATCTTTCTTAATATTATTTTGATTAAAATAGTATGTGAATAAGCAAAAAAATGGCACATAATATAGTGTGAATGGGGAAGATGACACAAAATTGTTTTGCCGTTTCTCTTATTCTTATTCTATGTTGTACTTTCAAACTTTGGGTACTCTTTAATTAGGACAGACTTTATTGCTCAACTGCTATGATGCAAGCCAAATTCTATACATTTATTTCAGCTTTGAGCTTAGTAAACCGTTCATTTTTTAGATTATACTAAAGAAGATATTAATCATCATTTATTTGGGAAGTAATATTATATAATTTTCTCCTAGCTGCGGTGCTGAAGTCCCACCCTACATCAACAGAAAAAGAAATAAAGGAGCACGCAATGTGTTACTTGAAGAATGCATATGCAAGGCAGGGGGCCAAGAGATCTGGACTCTGAAAATAATAGGTTTTTGGTTCTAACTGTTAGGACAATTAGACAGGGTTTGCAAATAGTGGACAAAAATCGTCTTAACTTCCATTGTAATATTTTATATTTTATGTAATATTTTTTTCTTGGAAATATAGAAGTTGTACATTTTAAAATGTATATTTGAATCAAAATGTGGTTTTGAGTTAGTGTGTTAATGTAATTAGTTTTGTGTTTGTCATTACTATACTGTATATTGCCATGTTACCAGAATTTGTAGCTGAAGTTTAAGACTAGTTGTGTTTTTTATGATTATTGCCCATATGTTGATTGTTGATTGATTGTATACAATGTATAATTTGAAATACATATGTTTCAGGTGTGAATGTGTATTTTCAGAATACATTTCTAAACCTAATCATTGGCTTGTTTTACTTGTTTCTACACCTATAAAATCTATCTTTGATGTATAATAGACCTCTACCCATATACGTATAATAGACCTCTAATGTTATCCGTATAATAGACCTCTAACCATATACGTATAATAGACCTCTAAAGTTATACGTATAATAGACCTCTAACCATATACGTATAATAGACCTCTAAAGTTATCCGGAACTCCAACCATATATGTATAATAGTCCTCTAAATTTATCCGTATAATAGAACTCCAACCATTTATGTATAATGAACGTCTAAATATAGACGTATAATTGACGTTTAACTTTAGACGTATATTAGAATTTCATTCTAGACGAATTGTAGACCACATTTAGACGTCTAAGATATGCGTTTAATGGACGTATATTATACGTCTTTTGCCCAATGGGTTACATCTCAACAGAAACGCTCTTTAGCTCTTTCAGCGTTATGCAGAGAACATCGTCTGTCGAGATCACTTTTGAGTCAGCGCGAAACGCCGTGTGCTGTCAGTTTGATTTCATATTGCTCGTAGCGGCGCCCGGCTTTTGTCTGTCAAACGTTAGGTTGCGCTTCTTCATGCTGCATCGTCGGCATGAGTGGAGCTTTATAAACGTCTGTACTTACTGCGCCCCATAAGAAATCGTTTGTCCCCGTTCAAAAGAGATTGTGCGATGTCCTGCAGCAAACCTTTGACAGTTTGAAAAGAGGAATTTATTCTGCTTCCTGTGCGTGCAGTAGTTACAAAGTTGAACGCCTTTACACGATCTGCTGCAGTTTTCAGTGGGCGGGCTTTGTCAAATGGCTTGGAAAAACGCACTGTGTTTCGGCTCGGGAAACATCATGAGCAGTGTCCTGCATGTTTTCTGTGTATAGCTGTCTTTTAACGCATACAGAATTCATTCGAAATCATTGATTTCTCCAATTAACAAGGGTCCCTTAAAGGATGAGTCAAAGTAACGTCTAATCGGATTAGTTTCCTTAGAGCTGGTTCAGAGTTTGCTCAAGAGTTTACCTTTCACAGATGCGCAAAGAAGAATGTTGGGGGTGCACGCTTCAAGGCGCCTTACAGCTGTAGGGAGTGATTCGAGACGATTCGTGGCGTGTGCTCGTTCCCATATTCCGTACGACCCGGGGTGCAGTGCTAGGATGACGTACAATACCGCTTGGGCACGTAACAGCATTATATGCAAGTGCGGGACTTGAGGGTTTTCGTTTGTTCGTTTTGTTTTGCTCTGCTTTGCTTTGTTTTGCTTTCCATCGCGTTGGTAAGAGCGTAAATAAAAAGGCGATTCCTGTGTCTACCACTAATGTAAGAGCTATTTCAAGTGCGACGTGGTGCGGCTTTTCAAATGCTTGTGGGCATTTCTCTGTTGTTGATTCTTTTTTTGTGTGTAACAAAGTGGCATTTTCATGTCCGGACGGGGAGACTTTATCATTCCGACATGAAGCCACCCTTAAGTCCTCTGAGGCGTGTCTGTCTGCAAGGCTTGTATTTTGGAAATGTTTTTTTGAAACGGAGAACGACTTTGAAACAGGCTTCCGCCGGCGCCTCGCGATCCAGGTAAGATTGTAGCAAGAACACAGCGGCGGCGGGGCTTGCTGTAGTCGTGGCCGAGTGGTTAAGGCGATGGACTAGAAATCCATTGGGGTCTCCCCGCACAGGTTCCAATCCTGCCGACTACGTTGTCCGCCTTCAGTCGGTGTGTTTCGGCACAAGCAAAGAAGCGCGCCTCTTTGCTGTTCCTGGTGGTTTTAAAACGCCCAATCGCTTGTACCCGCTGCCTTGGAAATAAGTTCTTCAGCGTCCGCAAATGGCATTTTGCAGCTGGAAGCAGATGTCGACGCGTTTTGCACAGAGCACCAAAAAAGCGTCTTTTTTGAAGGCCCAGGCACTGAGCATTGGTGGTTCAGTGGTAGAATTCTCGCCTGCCACGCGGGAGGCTCGGGTTCGATTCCCGGCCAATGCAGTGGCTTTTGCAGCGAGCGGCTCCATCACTTGCATCCCCTTGGAACTCGCAACTGAAAACCCACTGAAGCTAAGCAGGTGTGAGCCAGGTCAGTACCTGGATGAGGATGAGCTACAGGGAAAAACAAAGCTTCCAGCTGGAAGCGGTGTTAATGGTGCCGGCGGGGGGGCGCTCACCCTGAGGTCTGTGCGGGTCCCAATGCCCCAGTATAGTGACGGAGACGCTGTGTTGTAAAAGGGCGCTGAATTTTGGATGAGATGTAAAACCGAGGTCACAGCGCTCTGTGGTCATTCAAAATGACCACCAAAACCTTTGACAAAAGCTCTTGGTAATTGATGGTCTTCAATAATGCTTCTCCTTTAGGTACATTTTAAATCAGCTGAAAAATGCTGTGAAATGGGGGGGCACTTCAGGCCAGTGTAGGATTTGGGTTACAAGAACCATGAAACTGCACGAGAAAGCCCGTACACTGAATTACACGGCTTTCTATTCAAAGGAGGACAAAAGAAATTCCCTGAGTTTGATTTTTTGCAGCACAGAGAGGAGCACTGTCGTGAGGCCGGTTAGCTCAGTTGGTTAGAGCGTGGTGCTAATAACGCCAAGGTCGCGGGTTTGAGCCCTGTACGGGCCAGGTCTAGGTCCAGGTCCCTGTTTGTGAAACAGGCAAATGACTGTCTCAGGGGCCCATTCCTCATTCTCAAGACACATGTATGCAGTATGTACACCGTGCATTGAGCAATAGGGACTGAATACACCACAGGTAAGGTTAGAAGTCATTCTGAGGTGCCACATGTGAGGGATACAGCTAGGCATCCGAAATGTAGGGTTTGAGACCCTTCAGGAGTACTGCATCCTTTGAGACAGACCCGTGCATGTTAAACAAATGATCATTTCTTTCGGCATTAGGGACTAAATATACTAAACATATGATGCTAAAATGTTATTTTCACATATATTAATGTAATAAATGATTGCTTATGCTTTATAAACAAATCTAATTAAAATAAAACATTAAGTTTTGTATTTATCTTGTACCATAGAACATGATTTTCTTTGTATTTCAAGCCCACAAAGTGTCCAAATGACGCACTACATGATATAAGGAAGATTATCACATGCATATCGGTATTATCTTTCTTATGAAAATGCATTCCTTTCATTACCTTTTACTTTTTAAAATGAACTCAAATTGAGTATAATGTAATAATTTAAGTAGAATAGATTCTAATAATATAATGATCCAGTGTTTTGCACTACTTCACTGCTTCACTGCTCTATGCCATCTGGAAATAAATCCTCAGACTGCTTACTGCCCTGGGCATGTACCAATAAATTAAAGGAGCACATCTGTTTATCACTGCGTTGAAGCAGGAGACACACAGTCTCTGCAAACACATCCTAGATACAGTGTTCCAGCACCTTTGACCTCATCCAGAACGTATCATTTCTCGAAAGGGATTGCTGTCCGAATGCACATCTGAATCCCAAACAGAATCTCTAGTAAAATACGATCATTTGTGAAACAGGCAAATGACTGTCTCAGGGGCCCATTCCTCATTGTCAGACACATGTATGGAATGCTTTCACCGTGCATTGAGCAATAGGGATTAAAAACACCGCAGGTAAGGTTAGATGTCATGTTCTATGATCATTTCTTTCAGCATTAGGGACTAAATATACTAAACGTATGATGCTAAAATGTTATTTTCACATATATTAATGTAATAAATGATTGCTTATGCTTTATAAACAAATCTAATTAAAATAAAAGCTTAAGTTTTGTATTTATCTTGTACCATAGAACATGATTTGCTTTGTATTTCAAGCCCACAAAGTGTCCAAATGTTCTATGATCATTTCTTTCAGCATTAGGGACTAAATATACCAAACGTATGATGCTAAAATCCTGAAAAAAGGATGTGCTCCATCTCGTCAGTAGATTGGATTCCAAAACTGATTTGGGTCAATATACATTACCTTTGAAATTAAAGTACAGTCTACTGTAGGGAACCATCAACTTAGAAAGCATTGGCCTTCCCTGGGGGTCAGGTAGGTGCAAAAGATAAACCTTTATCCTATCTTTATCTTAAGATAAGTGGCCAAGCAGTATTTTTCCAAGTTTCACCAAGCACATCATGTTGCCATAGTAGACAAAGTTCTATAAAATGTTAAATAACTTTTAAAAAAAGTATCTTGGTCTTACAGTACTGTACAAGGTGAATTAAACTGTCCCTGGTAATAAAAAGTAATTAGAAGCATCTCAGAAACTTTATCTCTAGAAACATTAGCTGTTTTATATCATGTAATTTAGTGTGATGTTGTCAGAATTCAAGGACATTATCACACACAGAAATTGGTTCAGTTAAATCTAAAAAACACAGCTAAACATGGGTTTAAATGTAACAGAAGTCTTACCTCTTGTCAAAAGATTTAATTCAAGAAGCGATGTAATAAATGATTGCTTATGCTTTATAAAGAAGCTTAAGTTTTGTATTTATCTTGTACCATAGAACATGATTTTCTTTGTATTTGAAGCCCACAAAGTGTCCAAATGACGCACTACATGATATAAGGAAGATTATCACATGCATATCGGTATTATCTTTCTTATGAAAATGCATTCCTTTCATTACCTTTTACTTTTTAAAATGAACTCAAATTGTGTATAATGTAATAATTTAAGTAGAATAGATTCAGGTAGGAAATATAGAGTCATGATGTTTATGGCTGACATCATTTCACATGGGTGAATTTTAAGCTAAGAAATAAAAACATTTACAATGAAGATACCATTGCTTAATTTTAAATGCCTTTAAAAAATAAATACCTCCTGAGAATAATTTGCCACTCCCAGATCCTTGGTAAGGTACTGTTTGAATCCAATCAGGAGAGGAGCATCCAGGGAGTGCTTTCTATAGAGTCCAGCTTGGGCCACTCTCTTCCGGCCTGCTGATACTTTTTAACTACTGAGGGCCTGTAAGGATATAAAACACCGGTTTAAACATTTTATACCTATAAGACAAATTAGAATTTTAGTAAAAAATAGATACATCTGAAAAATAAAAAAGTCTTACTGCTGATAGAGTTCTTCAGAGCTCACATCTTCCCCTTCCTTATCCGCTTCTGTTTCAGTTTCTAGAGCAGCCTCTGGCATCTCTTCCTCCTGGACAGCGGCCTCTTGCTCAGGGCCGCTGGAATGCAGGTAGATTCTTTTCAACATGCTTTTACATAATATGTTGTAACAATGATTTCAAAAAGAAACTACAGAAGCCTTACAGATTTAAAATTTCTCACCTTGCCAATGTGTCTTCAGGCTTCCCATGTACAAAAAGGCCCAAGGACTCTAGCAGTCTTACAACCACTATCCTGTTTGCCTCACCAGACACGATCTCTATTCTGTGGTAATCCACGATGACCCCGTTCTTCAGGTGATTCATCATGTCCTCCCTCGCCTGTTGAGAGGCCATCCTGATCTTTTCTGCCGTGGCGTGCTTCATACACGCCCTCTTCAAGTGAGCAGGAAGCTGATCAAGAGTATTCAGGTACATCTTGCACACCAGGGGAATCCGCGCGGGTTTCCTTTGAAAATAAATAATACCATCTGTGTATAGAAACAAGCTAAGACTGATTTCTTAAATTATCCTTAATTTTCTCTCTCATAGTTTGAGCATAATGATTTTATTGCATTTATATAAGAATTGCTCATTGCTCCTAAATAAATAATGGTTTCATAAAAAAGTGAACACTTACTTGGTCTCAGTCACAGACTTTCCAATAGAAGCCATTGTGGAGTTCAGCAACTGCAGGTCCTAGAAGTGGGGAAGGAATTTTAAAAGAGAAATTGAATTACAATACAGAAGGAATGGCTGAGGGTTCACTGAAATATATAAATATACAAATTCCAAAGACTGAGTCCATATAGAAACAACTACCTTTCATTTTCAGTATAAGAAAAAAAAAACATTATCTTCCAAAGCATCATAAAATTGTCCCTTCTTCCAGACTCTACTTCTCTCTTGTAGTAGTATAGCAGACCTTTCCAGGTGAGCAGATCACAGAGTCCGAAATGAGCTTCCTCCATCAAGCAAAGTACCTGAACATGACTCTGTCTTCATAAAAGCGCCCCTGTAATAAAGAAATTAAATCCGAAATCAAGAGGGCAGTTGCCTACTGAAATACAAGAAGTCATCAATTTTAACCTAGCAACACATTAAAGGCTGCATCTATACAAGTACGATTCTAGAAATGCTCACCAGATTACGTTTTAAAAGGAACTGCGCCTCAGGTTCCGCCGAGATCTTAACTCGGATGGCAGGATTCAGAGTCCGGAGTGTGGACTGATGGCGCACGGAGGGTCCATATACTGTGGATCCCTCAGTGATCTTCCGCGTATTCAAACCGCCAGCGTGTGACTCCCCTGTCCCCGTGACCTCATTGCTCTGCTCTCTCCTCTGTGCAGCTGAGCCCGACTCACGGTAAAATGGAAAAAAATATGCCCTCGACGCGAGATTTATTCTGGAGCGAGCCAGTGTTGCGCATAGCTGCCTTCAAAGCAGTTAACCTAGATTCGATTCCCGGCCAACGCAGTTGCGAATGTTTTCAAATGCTGTCATGAGCCTTGGATTGTGACTAGCA